>NC_136959.1:41512602-41610102 GCF_032717465.1 Coenobita brevimanus
TGAGTCAGGGGAAAACAGGTCGACGGGGGAAATGTTCATAGAGGGAAGATAGGTCCACGGAGGAAATAAAAAGTCGATGGGGAAAAAAAGGTCAATGAGGAAAATTGGCTAATGGGGGAAACAGGTCCATGGGGGAAACAGGTCCATGATCAAAGTAAGTCCGTGGCAAAAGTAGGTTCATGGAAGAAAATATGTTCACGCAAAGAAAAAAATCCATGATGAAAATAGCTCAGTATGGAAAATATCTCCACGAGCAAAAATAGGTCGATGTGGATAATAGATTCATGGAAAAAATAGGTCCAAGGGAAATTATGTCAATGGTGAAAATTTGTCATGGTGGGAACAGGCTTTCTGGGGGGATATAGGTAGGTGGGGAGTTGACACCCAGGGAGTGTTGCTGGAGACGGGTTTGTGTACTACAATAGTCTACCTTATAACTCCCCTTTCTCTATCCAGTTAGTTCCCCTTTCTCGCCTTTCCCTAGTCATTGTCCTTACGTTCCCTCCTCGCTTGTTCCAGTACTACTTTATTTCTTCCTTTTCCTCTCAGCCTTATATTATTTTTCTTTAACTTCTCCTACTTTAACTCTCTCCGGCTTCTATAACTCACTCTCAAGTGAATAAAAGCGTATGAACTGCATTATCAACAGTCCCAGTCACGAACTGGTCAGTGTTCATCCATCCATCATTCAGTTTTTCCAACCAAGAGCGCAGGGGACCGGGTGTAGGCTACTGAATCCTGACATTTAACACTACGGTGACCAGACTCGCTCGACCCTGAGTAGCATTATGAACAATAATTCTAACCAACCCTTAGAGGTAAACCATTACCGGCCTCATCCAGTTGGAGCGCCTTAACTCACTGGACCACCAGACGTAATGTGGTTAGGTGATTACCTCCCAGCATAGTAAATAGCCTCCTGGGACACAAGAAATATTACTTATCACTCAGTGCAGATCCACCCGAAAAAAATACTACAGTGAATGAGTGTATGATGGGTGCCCCCACCTGCCACAGGCAACTCAATGTCAACTAAGTAAAATCATCCGGCATTACCTGCGGTAAGATACTAAAACTGTCCCGACCATGCGAAAGATATATCATATTTCTCTCAGAATTCTTCCCTGACTTCTCATTTCTTCATTTTTCGTCATTTTTGCACCAGCGCTCGCGCAACGAGAGCATGTGTTTTCTATGTCTATCTATCTGTTTATTTATCTATCTATCTACCTATCTATCTATCTATGTGTGTGTGTGTGTGTGTGTGTGTGTGTGTGTGTGTAAGATAACTTCGGCTTTTATTCGATTTTAATCAAAGTTGACGCACAGGCCGACAGTCAGAAAAGGGGTTGACCTATAGTTTTTTAGAACAAGAGGTCAAAGGTTAAGGTCAGAGAGTTGGCTCAGAATCTGACACAGCAAGGTCAACTTAAACAGCTCTTATCCGATTTTTATCTAGTGAAAGGACTGAGAGTAATATAAGCAGGAAGGGGATCAATTTTGATAACAGTCAGTCAGAAGTAGAAGGCCACCGGGCAAGATCATAGTTCGACCTGCGTGTCTACAGTATGAGAAAAAATAACTAATGCAGTCTTGAACTCATATGAGGCAAACTTCGTGGAAGGGATAGGTATCTTCCAAGGGGTTGACCTCTACTTTTTAAGAATATTGAATCAAAGGTCAAGGTAGCATGACAAGGCTAAATTAAATAGCATTTTTCCAATTTAACTCAAACTTTCTGGAAGACTTCAAACTAAGGCATGGATAAAGGAATTTCATTTTGAGAACAATCAGTCAAAAGTCAAGGTCACATGGAAAGGGCAAATGTTAAGGTCGTAGGGCAAGATCAACTAAAATAGTTTTCATTTGATTTGGACTGATCTTGATGGAAATGTTAAGGGTTAGGCAAGGATAAAGTAATCCGATTTTGAGTGCAATCTGTCGAGGGTCAAGGTCACAGAAGAACCGAATATCCAACCCTTAGACCAACGGTGGGCGCGGTTCTTACACTTTCTTAGAGTTCCTTCTTGCTTTTCTTCTTTTCCCCTTCCCCTGCCCTAACTTTCCTCTTTCCAGCTCCCCTACTTTTCTCTCAGTCATTACTCCTGCCCTACGCCCACCCTCTACAACCTCTTTTCCCTGTTGATTTCCTCCCCCCTCCCATCTTTCTTCCATCTTCTTTACTCCCTCCTGTATCTTCCTTTTCCTCCTACTTTTATCATGCATTTCTACTCATTTTCTCACGCCTCATTACTCCTCACACTTTCCTCTCGCCCACCTTTCCTCCTCTATTCCCTGCACTCTCTCATTAACACTCAAATTTCTATGGCTTACTGTCAGTTGGAATGGAATACTAGAGTTGCCTCGTCCATGAGAGGATTCGTGGTGTCAGTAATAACACTCTCAGACTCCTACGACTTATTCTAAGCTAAATAAGACAGACTGGTTTAAGCTAGGATAAAATACGAGGTAAGACACGACCATGAGAGTTAACTTACCAGCCTTCTGCTTTTTTCTTTTCCTTTCATTTGCCTGCATACTAGTAAAGCATTCGTTGCTGGAGTGAGCTGATTGAGAACGAGATTAGTCTTATCCGTGAAAAACTGCTTAAATGAAACTGGATTTCGATACGCGGGTTTCTAGCTCGCTGGTCTGAATGCACTTTTGAGAGTTTAATTTCGATCTTCATTTAAAACCCTTTAGCCCAGCTTTTCTCCTGCTCATTCTTTTGGGACTCCAGAGCTATTCATGGAGTTTAGAAATTGTCTGAAGACCATTGTTTTTTTTGTTTTTTTTGTTGTCTTTTTGGGTCGTTAGATATGGGAGGTTGTTTTATACGGAGATAAGAACAAAGGAAGGCAGGAGGACAAGTTAAGTGCGGAAGTTTACACAGTAGTGGACGTGATGATGACTCCGTTAAAACTAAATTCTGCTGCAAAGGAGCCTTAGGATATCAGGGTTACACGCTATACACAGAGATTACACGTGGAAGGACGTTGCTTTCATCTCTATTGTAGACCTCTTCATTGGGAGAGTTTCTCTTTGACCGAAAATGTTAGCTTTTTTTTTTTTTTTTTTACTTTACACCTCCTTTCTACCCATCCTCTTTGCACTCTTCCACTCTTTCTCTTTTTATATCATTTACAGAAAAAAAATCAAAATGACTGTTAACCTGTAAGGATGAAAAAAGTACAGAAATGAGCGATTCAAAAGACACAGAAACAAGAGAGCGTTTGGGATGGGAGAAGATTCAGAGTTTTATATCCATTACTACATCACACACTGTACACACGGTTGTAGCTGGTGGAGGCTAATGTAGTAATGGGTGTAGAACTCTGAATATCCTCCCATCCCAAATGCTCTCTTGTTTCTGTGCTTTTTACACCCCATGTTTCTCTTCTTTTTTAATCCTTACGTGTTAATGATAATGTCAGAATAAAGTTTTTGCTTTCTAGTTTATGATCTTTTTATGGAAGCTAGCTACCAAATAAGCATTACTTTCTACTAGCTCATCAACTCGTCTCTGGTTATATTTCCTAGCTGCCAGTCTCCACCTACCTGTTTCCCACAGGTATCTTTTCCTACCTTAAATTTTCCCCCTTGGACCTATTTTTTCCATGGACCTTTTTTCTCCAACACCTTTTTTCCCCAATTAACCTATTTTCCACTTGGACCTATTTCCCCACTGCCCCTATTTTCAAACTTTGACCTATTTTTCACCACTGACCTATTTACCCCGCTGACAGTTACTCCATGAACCTATTTTTACCCGTCTCCGCACCGGAGGAGCTCGGGGACGGGTATTGTTTTCACTCGGTTTGTCTGTCAGTTTGTTTTTCTGTCTGTCTGTCTGTTAACAACTTTACGCGAAAACTACAGGTGCGATTTTGACTAAAATTACGGGGATGACGGGCTATGACCTTCTGATCGCCTGATTAAATTTTTTGCCAAACTAGGCCAAGGCCCAGGCTGTAGGCCCCAAATATTACAAAAAGAAAAAATCGTTTTTTCGCCATAACTCCTTTCAAATTCGTCATATCGACATGAAACCAAAACCTAAAGGTGCATCTTTCAAATCTGCACCCTATAACATCTCATTACATCAGGAGCGTCGCCCCCAGTTAGCGGTAGAGGGGTCAATGTCAGGTGGGTCAGGCCTAAAATTTCAAATGGCCATAAAATCGTCAGTTTTCACACGATTTACTCCGAATTTGATATGTGACATCTTTGACTAGATATCCTGTTGTATTTGTACGTCAGCACTAAAATGACTGCCGGGGACGGGTTTGCTGTGCCTTGGCACCGCTTCTTGTCCAGCTTGGATTTTTCTCCCCATCTTGACCCTGTCATTTCCCATGGACCTATTGCTATCATGGACGTAGGCTAGTTTTCCTCAAGGATATAATTTCCCCAGGGATCTACTTTTTACCATAGACCTATTGTTTTGTACCTACTTTTCCCACGAACCCATTTTTCCAATGGATCTATTTTCCACCCTGTGCCAATGCTCCTCTATGGATCTCATTTCCCTCCATTGGCCATACAGCAGTGGGGCAACATGAATCCGTAGAGTTTTACATATCTGAAAGGATGTAAGAGAGTAACAGAACGTTTCTAGGTTGTAACACGCATATTGTAGCTCGAATGTTGCTCTAAATATGGAGGAAACAACCACAGCTGTTACTAAGCGTTCTAGTGCTTAACACGCTCATGAACGACTCTCCGTTTTGGAGATATGGCTGATGAAAAAAGTAGGAAAAAAATCGGTAAATTCTTTTTTGCCATCCGAGTTCACGACTCTTATGAGGGCTAACGGTGCATTGCGAGTAGCTTTGTACTTAAATAATGAAGGTCTTTTGGTTTGTATGCATAAAGCTGGGCTTCATAGACGTTTTAGAGCATGGACCACTATGCCTTAGGCACGTGATGTCTTTTGAACGTGGACAATTCTCATATAGGAAGAGCTACCTCGCTTACTGATTATTCATCTTCCCATTTTCTTCTTGCACTCCTCCACAACCTTTCCCTGTGTATACTTAGGCTATTCCCATCCTTCCTTCTTGTATAGTTCTCTTTTTTCCTGCTTTAACTTCCTACCCATTTTTTTCTGTCCTCCCAGCCTTTCTTTCTCAAAATATTTTGTGTCTTCCCATCCCATCAGTGCTTCTTTCCATGCTATTTTCCCTCTACTTTCTTCTACTCCTCCATCCATAATCCCATCACTTCTTGCTTCCTTTCTTTTTTAAAGTCTGCCTTCTACTGCTCCACTCAATCCCATCCCTTCTCAGCTCACTGTTTGTCCCTCCATCCCATTCACCTTCTTTTTCTTTACTCTTTCCCATTCCATTCCCTTCCTTCCCACGTTTCCCCAGCCTTACTTTCCGCATTTATATCTCTCTTCTATCCTAAGCCCACTTACTTTATCTACCTCCCTCAAAGTCATTCCCTTATTCTACCCCCTCCTCCCCACCCCATACTTCCTTTGTCTCACTCCCCCTCTTGTATCTCTCTCCAGCCCATCCCCCCCAGTCCCCCCTCACCCCTCTGCCTCCGGCAGCAGTTTAGCCCCACCGTAATCGTGGCGAGGAACTCCGAGGGACGAGGCCGACACACGCGACCCTCCATACCAATGCTCCCCCCCCCTCTCTCTCTCTCTCTCTCTCTCTCTCTCTCTCTCTGCTGGCGGGAGGGATACGGAGGAGGAGCTAGAGAGTAAGGAGGAAAGGAGGGAAGGACTGGAGTACGAAGAAAAGCAAACGTTGACCGACCTGTTCGTCCTTTTGAGGTTGTTTGCTGTATGACGGGTTATAACTAAGATATCCATTCTGTGACTCAAAGACAAGGATAGCAAAGCACAAGGAATCCATCCACCCACCACTACCTCCAGCCGAAGCCGGCGGGAAAATGTGAGAAGGACTACCATGCAGTATTGGAAAATTGTCACGAAAATTTCACAGACACGGTAGATACAAATCATATTTATGCATTATCTTAACCTGCCAGGGAAAGTAACATTGAGGTAATGTTTCGCACTGCGGAAAAAACAATGCTTCATAATTGAATTTTTCGCGACAGAACATGTTTAACAGGAGACATGACAGTAGTTCTTTATCCAAACGACCTTTATGTTAGTGCTGTATCACGGCCTGTCACAGTGCAGGACAATTTGTTCTACAATTTTACAGTTCTTTGGACGAAAGTGTTTTGCTTCATGTGACTGGAAATGTTCGCCAAAATTTAATAACCATTTCTTTCAGTATCTTGCGTGCGGTCTTCTATGAGTTATTTTTGAGACGCCATATAATTATTATGTCTTTTGACATTATACTCTCTGAATAAAACCCCGTTTAATCAGTGCTTAGTTAAAATATACAGATTCAGTTTTTCTAAACGCTTCTTGCGTGACTATTTTCCCAGTCTACTGTAGGTGTCATTTTTGTCACTCGTTGTTTTACTTTCAAGTTTCTCGATATCTTTTTTGCAATCAAGATGACCAGAACCAGATACATTGTTCTAGATGTGGGCGTATTAAGGAATAATACAAGGTGAGGATGATATTTTTCCGATTTATATTTTAATCCAACTAGTCTGTTGGCTTTCGTAACTGCACTGTACACTCTTTACTTGGTTTAGGATAATTTGATATAATTTCTTAATTTTTTTTTCGTGGCGCATATTAGCGAATTAAATATTATTCACAGTATAGCCGACTGTGTCATATTTACAACCAATTTTTATCACTTTGCATTTACTTCTATTGAGATCCGGGTGCTATGACTGGGCCCAGGAAAAGAGCTTATCAAAATATCTCTTAATCACTTGTCATTGTAAAGATGTATTCTCTCTTCCACTAAGTTCTGCTTCATCGATTAAAATGAGTATTGGCAGTGTCAAGTATGCATAATAAAAACAGAATGAACCAAACACCGAACCTTGTGGGACTCCCTTTATAACGCTTATCCAGTGTGATATTGTCAGTTTCTATCGTCTGTTTATTTATGTCACGTAAGCCAGTTATCGATCTGCCTGAGCACACTGCCACTGCAGCAATGCACATTTAGTTTGTGGAGAAGCTTTGTGGGGAATTTTATTGAACGCCTTATGTAAACTGAAACAGAGTCGAAAGATTTAGCCTCGTCATGGATATTCACCTTTTTTTTAAGAATATCCAGGTTTGTAACGCGAGAGTAATAATTCTGCAATTCATGTCGTTAATCTCTTATTAAATTGATATGTATATATGCTTTTGGTGATCCTGTCTTTAAAAAAGGTTTCTGACCAACTTTCCAAACCACATTGTTTTGTGAATAGTTGGAGGGTAATTTCCTTGTTACGATTTGTTACTTTTTTAAAATATCGGATTTGGTTTCTTAGCTGCCACATCCGTGACATCTTGCTATTCCTTGATAAGTTGAAAACTTAGCCAGAAACTTTGATACTTTATTCACTTCTACTTTTAACAGTCAGAAATATTTCATCTAGCACAGGTGTTTTGCTGACCAGCTTGAGTGCAAGACGTACATCTTTCCAACTACCTGTAATATCACTAGGTTTCCATTTTCTTAATATACCGGTAAAGTTGCCTGAATCATACTTGTCCATCTACGGTAAATACAAATTAAGTTGAGGATGTTAGGTGTCTCAGTTTCACCGCCACTGTGATCTCCGGTGCCTGTTCCTACATTATTGTTTTTGATGTAGCTAAAGAAAAAATAGGTTTGATTTGGAGACTGGAGATATGGAAAGGAAGTAAATGCTGGTGAAAGGAGAACGGGGTGAGAGGAAGGAGGACTCGAGAAGAGAGGAGATGTGAGGAGAGGAAGAAATAAATGGCGAGGGGAAAGGGAGGAAGAACTATAGAGAGAAAAAAAATGAGAGGAGGTGCTGTGGAGAGATGTGGAGAAGAATGAAGGAAGTGGAAAGAAGAGGAAATGTGGAGGAGAGAGAGAGAGAGAGAGAGAGAGAGAGAGTAAAGAACTGAATGAGAGGAACAAAAAGAGGGAAGGGCGACATAAGGCGAAGGAAAAGAGGAAAGAGAGACAGCAAGAAAGAGAAGGAAACGAAGGAAGGAGAGAGAAAAGAAGCGAAGGAAGTGGTTAGGAAGGTTAATGAAGGAGTGAAGGCTATTAGCAGGAAAAGTAGTAAAGGAAATGAAGGAAGTAAAGGAGTTTACGTTGGAGAGGGAAAAAAATAAAACGAAAGGAAAAATGTAGAGGAAATGCAAAGGGAAGAAAAAAAATGAAGGAAGAGAGAAAAAAAAAGTGACGGAAGAGAGAAGACTTAAACCCTTCAGCTGAAAGACTAATTTAGTATTTTAATTTTGCTTTAATCAGCTTACGTTATCCTGTAATTGTCGAACTGTAAGGATTAAGGAGAGTCTTTATTAACCCTTCAGCCACCTTGGACGCTTTTGTGCTGAATAAAATCGTCTTGCAGCAGTAGGAATAAACTACAAAAAAAAATATCATCGTCCTGAAACCCTGATATATGATAAGAAAGCAGAGGGAAAGGAAGGTGAAAAAAGGGGGACAACAAAGAAGGAAGAGGAAAGGGGGAGACAGACGGTAGGAGGAAGAGGAGGCATGGAGAGGAAGGAGAGAAGTTAAAAGTAGTAAGTAGGAAAGGGATTAAAGGAAGGAGAGGATGGAGTAAAGACGACAATAAGGGGGAAAAACAAAGCAAGCAAAGGAAGAGACATAGAGGTGGGAATCAAAATTAGGTGAGGGACAGAAATGGTGAAATAATGAACAGTGAAGGTTTTATATGGGAATTGTAAAGTGGTAGAGAGAGAGAGAGAGAGAGAGAGAGAGAGAGAGAACTAAAAAGACAAAGTGGATTAACTGGAACAGAACCAGAAGTCAGGCCGGAGACAACGCAAACATAAGACAAGGGAAAGCTAATTAATAAGAAATGGGAAGAAAGGATTATTGTGAAGAAGAAGAAAAAGAAAAGAAGAAGAACGAAGAGGAGGAGGAGGAGGAAGAGGAGGTGGGAGAGGAGGAGGAAAAAGAAAAAGAGGAAGAGGAGGAGGTTCATATTATTGCCTAGCGACTGCTAGAGAGACACCAAGGCAGGAGAGAAAATCAGCTGAGTCACAATCTCTTAAAACACGACATACAACACCCTAATCACACATAGGTCTCTTAAGGTAAGGGTGGGTGAACAGGGGGAAAGGGGAAGCAAACTTTATCCGTGAGTCCGTGTCACGAATCAATCCGCGACATTTCCCTTTTGTGAGAAGCCACGAACTATTAGTGGAAAACTCACAGCGTATCGCTCAGCTAACCGTTTCTCCCTCCATTTCGGGGTACACTTTTCAAAACATTCGTCAGTGTTTTCAAGAGTGACCGATTTAATGCACGTCACTAAGTGCTGTACTGAGCGATACTATTGTTTTCTTGAATGTTCGCCCCTGCTTGCACTTGACCGTTAAAAATGCGGCCTAGTGCTCCGCTTTTGTTCCCACGACTTGCTCAGTCTAGTGTTTGCTGTGACGGAGACAGGGCCTGTGCCAGCAGTGTGAGAGGTCAGCTAGTACCCAAACTCCACTTCACAGTTAATCCAGTCCTCCCACCCCCCCCGGGTGATACATAGCATTCATTGACTGGTATTCCTTTTTGTATTTTGTAGTTTTAAGAGTTTAGTTAAGGTGTTTTTTTTTTAGGCGTAAGAATTTAGCTTTTGTGTGAGTGAGTGAGTGCGTCTCATTAATTTGATTTGAATTGTAACGTTAAATTTATTTTTTTGTAATCAATAAATTTAACAGTTCCTTTCTTGAGCTCAGTGTAAAGTAAAATCTTGTTTCATTTCTCCAAATTAAGCTTATTTTCCATATAGCTCCTAGCTTGCATAAACGTTTTACTATTCATAACTGGTACTTAGACCAGTCTTGTTGTATTAACTTAAAATCCGTTGTGCCAGGAGTTAATGCATCAGCAAGAACCTGATGTTATTATTATTAGTATTAGTTATTTATTGTCAGGGGTGAAGTAACTTTCTCCAGAGGCTAACAGTACAGTAATTCAGCAATTGTGAGTAATTAGTCTCTGCTGTGTACTGTTGAGAAAGTTTATAAATTCTCGATCTTAGAGAATCGTAGCAAGTCAGCGTAAAGTAATCGTTGCTTGACGTAGCAAGACAATCATTCTCTCTGCTCTTCAATATTATTGAATATTATTATCAATTTAAATAATATTTAAAGCATATATTTTAAAAATACTGTGATATTATAAAAACCCCGTGACAATTGGCGACCTCATTCCAGGATATTAACTCCTAGCTCTAAAGCTATTCACGAGATAGTGCTCACTCATTCATATTTAGGTATTTATTATTAAAGTTTATAGGCACAAGTTTACTGGTGGTTACCGTTGATTTAGCAAGTGAATTTTTGCTTTATTAATCAATAGAGTACTTAACTCTAGTTTATTCTTGGTAACGCTACACGATTTTATTCGCTCCTGGGTAGCCGTCGTACCCATTGTGTTAATTATTGAGAGTTCTTAGTCATTTACATTTTTTATTTATCTTTGCCAGTTAACTAGATAAGACTGGTCACCACTAGCTTGTGTCTGTACTCTTTTCTTGTGTTTATTAGTATTCGTCGCTAAGCAGTCAGTACTCAATTTCGGGTTACTTAGTAAATTGAGCTAGCATCATGGCTACAGCTGTATTTTTACAGGAAGCCAAAGATATGGGTCTTACGGGCCCAACTGAAATCAAAGAATACATACTCTCACGGTTCAATTACGAGCAAGAACGTGAGAAAGATGCTCGTGAAGAGCGTAGAATTCAGCGCGAATACGAGCGAGAACAGCGCGAACACGAGCAGAAACAATGTGAGCTCGAGTTAGAAAAAGAGCGAGAACAGCGCGAACACGAGCGAGAACAGCGCGAATACGAGCGTGAACAACGAGACAAAGAACGAGAACATGAACTTGAAGTGCTGAAGCTCAAGCGAGATTCCTTGGCTTCAGACACGTCTGGTGCAGTTGGTCCAAGCTCCACGAGCGTTCTCCCTGCACGTGTCCTGGCGACCCCACGCATCAAGCTTCCTTCATACAAGGAAAGCGAGCGAATCGAGCCGTACATAGCTCGTTTTGAGGACATGGCAGACTTATATCAACTGGATGAGGCAGCTAAGCGGCTTCAGTTTCTTAGCCTATTTGAGGGCCCTGCCCTCGATATTCTCCACAGAATTCGTGGAGACAATCTCACATATGAGATGATGAAAGCTGCACTCATTAAGGCGTATGGTCTCACAGTAGACGACGCCAAAGTTCAGTTCATGCGAGCTCGTCTCCAAGACAAGGAGACAGCTGTTCAGTTCCTTGATCGTCTCACAGCTTACTTAAATGAGTGGATGGAGAAAGATGAAACTCCTTCCACAGCGTGAGGGGATAATTGACCTTATGCTGCGTACACAGCTAGAGAGGTCGTGGCCTGCTGAGCTCATAGCACAGCTTAAGATCTGCCAGGTGAAAGATGCCAGCCAAATGGCAGAGAAGGCTGACGCAT
Organism: Coenobita brevimanus; assembly: GCF_032717465.1. NCBI lineage: Eukaryota > Metazoa > Arthropoda > Malacostraca > Decapoda > Coenobitidae > Coenobita > Coenobita brevimanus. The sequence goes on from NC_136959.1 coordinate 41,524,120, forward strand.
TCTTTACTGCATACGGGTATCAAGCTCGTAAGCAAAACACCTGGAGCAGAAAAGATACTGCCAAGACTGGGAAGCCGTCTCAGACTGAATCCCAGCACCAAGGCCATTCTCAGAATAATGGCCAAGGTCCAAAACCGCAGTGGAAGGACCAGGGGCAAAACACTCAGAAACCTGAGTGGAAGGGGTACAACAAGTACCCTAATCAGCAGCAGTATCAGCCACGCAACCGACCGTCGGGACAAACTTTTTCACCACCAGCTCAAAAGAGGCAGGAAGCGAATGCAGCCTTCATTCCTCAGCAGCAGCCTGGTGGTCACGTCCCTACCAGTGTGGGTACTTCCCCACAGTTCACTAGTCCCACAGTGACAGTGAACCCCCCTCCACAGATGGCCAATGTTCCATCTTCCCAATATAACCCTCAAGGCACAATATTTGCCACATCAATTCAGCAGCCTCATGAGTGGCTAGCTGCTTCCTCCACAGGCCCTCCCACAGGTGACAGTACCTTCCTTGTTCAGCCAGGGTTTGTGGGAGACATTCCTGTGAAGGTCCTGAGAGACAATGGTTCCTCAGGTTGCTCTGTTAAGCAGAGTTTAGTTCGGCCTGAGCAGTATACAGGTCGACAGATCCATGCAAGCCTTATTGATGGATCAGTGAGATTGTTCCCTGAGGCATGTATCCAGGTGGCATCTCCATTTTATACTGGTATGACACTTGCAGTTGTCATGCCAGAACCTTTATTTGAACTCATCATCGGCAACATTCAAGGAGTCAAGGATAGTTGCTCCGATGATGATGCTACTCAGACTTCGGCTGCTGCGGTAACACGAGCCATGACTGAGGCTCCAGACTGTGTCACCCCAGTGATCATTGAATCGCCGCAAGATCTGATGTGTAGTCAACTTGTTGTAAAAGAACAACATTCTGACCCGACACTTGCTGCCGTGCGGAACAAACAAAAGGGTCGAGTGATTAAGTATTCACAGGGAGGTCGAGCCAAGTTCCTTCGTAAACAAGGACGGCTCTACCGTGAGTCACGAACACCCAAGGGCGAGGTTCGACTGCAGTTTGTCGTTCCCGCCAAGTACCGCCTAGCAGTGTTACAATGGGGTCATTGTTCAGCCTCAGGAGGTCACATGGGCAAAAGGAAGACCCAGGGCCGTATCCGAGCTGACTTTTTCTGGCCAGGGATGGGACGAGACATAGATAGTTTTGTCCGTTCCTGCAGTGTGTGTCAAAGTAACACCACTAATCAGGGACATGCCCTTCCTGTGCCATTTGTAACCACACCCGTAATCTCTGAGACAGTTGAGAGACAGGGTAGTGGTGAAGTGGGTGCAGACCTGATGTCTCGCCCATTGGCCCTACAGGACACATTATGTCCAGGGCCTGTACATACATATTATGTACCGTAAGTTAAGGGGGAAGTTGAGAGGCGACTTGAGGCTATGGAAGACCCAAGTTTGCATAAGGATTCTCAGCTTCCCGGTACTAATAGAAGTACCGTAAGTTAAGGGGGAAGTTGAGAGGCGACTTGAGGCTATGGAAGACCCAAGTTTGCATAAGGATTCTCAGCTTCCCGGTACTAATAGAAGTACTGTAGGTTAAGGGGGAAGTTCGAGAGAGAACTCCGCAGAGGCGACTTGAGGCTATGGAAGACCCAAGTTTGCACAAGGATTCTCAGCTCCCCGATACTAATAAGTACTGTAGGTTAAGGGGGAAGTTCGAGAGAGAACTTCGCAGAGGCGACTTGAGGCTATGGAAGACCCAAGTTTGCACAAGGATTCTCAGCTTCCCGATATTAATATAAGAACTGTAGGTTAAGGCACAGGTTGAGGACCCGTGTACAGTTCGAGGCTATGGAAGACCCGAGTTTGCACAAGGATTCTCAACTTGCCGACACTAATCGTGTGCTAAAATTAATGGCGACCTCGAGTGTACTTTTCGTAGCATGTACTGATTGCTAGGCAGAGAGAGTAATTGTAACGTAATAAGAATTTTGTCTCATTGACACTTTTGATGCTCCACCTTAATTGGTTTTGCAGGTTCAGCAATGGGTGTAGCAGTTTTGCTGTGCGGGCCAGCTGATCGTCTGCCGCACGCTGCCGCCTCTTCTCTGCCTTCGTCGTTGCCATATTATTATTTGCTGTGTCATTTTACACGTAGGTACAGTTACACTACAACTGTCACACCTACACCGTGTATTACATACATCACACTACACAACAATTAGTTGTCAGTGTAAATGTAGCGACTTTTCGCTCAGTTTGACCTGAGTACAGGATTTTCACCGTCGTCACGGAGTTTTTCCCTCAAGCTTGCTTCTATTAACGTAAATACGAGTTTTTTTTCGCTCACTGGCGACTGCGACTTTCTCCTGTAGCAGGATAGCACACACACCACAGTGTGAATCTTGTGCGAATGACTTAGGATGTGTACATATATATATATATCCACAAATTTTTTCCCATAAGGAAAAAATTTAACTTTGTAAGGGCGTAATGTCACGAATCAATCCGCGACGTTTCCCTTTTGTGAGAAGCCACGAACTATTAGTGGAAAACTCACAGCGTATCGCTCAGCTAACCGTTTCTCCCTCCATTTCGGGGTACACTTTTCAAAACATTCGTCAGTGTTTTCAAGAGTGACCGATTTAATGCACGTCACTAAGTGCTGTACTGAGCGATACTATTGTTTTCTTGAATGTTCGCCCCTGCTTGCACTTGACCGTTAAAAATGCGGCCTAGTGCTCCGCTTTTGTTCCCACGACTTGCTCAGTCTAGTGTTTGCTGTGACGGAGACAGGACCTGTGCCAGCAGTGTGAGAGGTCAGCTAGTACCCAAACTCCACTTCACAGTTAATCCAGTCCTCCCACCCCCCGGGTGATACATAGCATTCATCGACCAGTATTTCCTTTTGTATTTTGTAGTTTTAAGAGTTTAGTTAAGGTGTTTTTTTTCTAGGCGTAAGTATTTAGCTATTGCGTGAGTGAGTGAGTGCGTCTCATTAATTTGATTTGAATTGTAACGTTAAATTTATTTTTTTGTAATCAATAAATTTAACAGTTCCTTTCTTGAGCTCAGTGTAAAGTAAAATCTTGTTTCATTTCTCCAAATTAAGCTTATTTTCCATATAGCTCCTAGCTTGCATAAACGTTTTACTATTCATAACTGGTACTTAGACCAGTCTTGTTGTATTAACTTAAAATCCGTTGTGCCAGGAGTTAATGCATCAGCAAGAACCTGATGTTATTATTATTAGTATTAGTTATTTATTGTCAGGGGTGAAGTAACTTTCTCCAGAGGCTAACAGTACAGTAATTCAGCAATTGTGAGTAATTAGTCTCTGCTGTGTACTGTTGAGAAAGTTTATAAATTCTCGATCTTAGAGAATCGTAGCAAGTCAGCGTAAAGTAATCGTTGCTTGACGTAGCAAGACAATCATTCTCTCTGCTCTTCAATATTATTGAATATTATTATCAATTTAAATAATATTTAAAGCATATATTTTAAAAATACTGTGATATTATAAAAACCCCGTGACAGTCCGACTGGCTGGAGAACCAAACCCTTTTTGTACCATCTGTGGGCTGGATATGTTAACTAATTCACCGCTTACTCCTCAGTGGAAAAGAATGTAAAATAAAAAGAAACGCTAAGAAGTCTTAATCTTTTTATAATGTGTTAAAGTTTCTATACCGTAACGGAGGCGGAAGAACGTACATTACGAAATACTATTGAAGATCCAGAACCGAAGTTGCCGTGAGGAGGAGGAAGAAGGGATAAGTTTGTGTGGACAGTAACAAGTAAAAAAGATGGATGTAACATTATTTTAAAGATTGATTTAAGAGGAGTTATGATCGTACGTGTAAGGAAAAAAAGGGGGACAGAGAGAGACTGAAACATAAGGGGGAGCAAAGGGAATTGTAGGAAGGAGATTTACCGTAGACAGAGAGAGGGAGAGAGAGAGAGAGAGAGAGAGAGAGAGAGAGAGAGAAGTGGGGGGGAGAAATTACCGAAAAAAAGACAAAATAATTACACAAGGCAAGGGAACCACTGAGAATAGCAAGAAGGAAAGTTACTGTAGGCAAGAAAGAAGGAGGAAGGGTAAGTAAGGGAAGCCGAGGAGAAACAAGGCAGAAGTCTCCGAGGTGGATGGTTGGCTGGAGGGTTGTTTGGAGGGACTGGATAGCCTCTGAAGTTTGGAGGGGCAGGGACAGCGGAAGAACTGAGGAAAAAAATAATATATACAGTCTGTTTTGTGAAGACTGAGTGGTTAATTTTCGAGGTAAAGCTTATGTATGAAGTAATCTTAACGAGAGAGAGAGAGAGAGAGAGAGAGAGAGAGAGAGAGAGAGAGAGAGAGAGAGAGAGAGGTAGCATTCAAGATTTATATAACCCGGGATGATTACACGAAAAAGTAATATATCTTGCTTATTTTGGCCCCATAAAAAACTCACAGGGCTCGTGGGATCCGACTAAGCCTTTGATTTCCTGACAATATATTAAATGATAAGCGTATAAAACAGTGCCGCTTGTCATGAACCTCTGGCCTCACACACTTGTCTTTATTTTCGTCTCGTAAGGTGTCCCCCTAGCTCCTCCTTCTTGGCTATTATTTTTTTTGGATTTGGATAATTAATATCCTTCTGTACGTTATTTATGCAGAGTATGGAGATGTTTGAAGGATTTACACAACACAGAATACGAGAGTATGGTGTAATAAGCCAAATAAGTCGCTTAGGAAAAGGTGTTAGGGAGCTTCCTTAACTGTTTTGAAGATGGCATAGAATGCTTCGAAACACCTCTTCCTTAGCGAATTATTTAGCAGTTACATTTTAGGATTCTCTGATATGCCATTTTAGTATCGTAATATGGATATAGTTTGCATCAATAGCGAACAGGAGAATATTTAGGTGCTTATGTACAGTACAAACCACTCAGTAAAAGGTGTTACGATTGCTCCAAAACCGCTTGAAATACGACCCTATTACCTGTGGAATGTATCTTGTCTCCCTTTATATATCATCATCATCATCATCATCATCTTTCCCACTTGAAAATGCTGAGAGGTAGGTTCCAGAAAGAAGGAAAAAGCAAATACCAACAGCGTGCCAGTGAAATGGGCCACACAATCATTCACACATCATTCAAGCCCGCGGAACTCTGGTCCCATCTCACATTCCCAACCCTCTGTACGTATTTTTATGCCCCTAAGGCGGAGACTGTATTGTATTACCCCCCCCTCTCTCTCTCTCTCTCTCTCTCTCTCTCTCTCTCTCTAAATTTAGGCATTGTTAAGGGTATTATGAGAGTCAAAGGCCATGCCGAAGAAATACACAGACTTAGTAGTTTCAGGCTCATCTCGTCACCTTAGTTGACTGCAGGAAACTAAAACTTCATATTACCATCCTTTTTTCGAGAGGTTGCGGTAAGATGAGAGACGTTTGTGTATCCGGGCAGGGCCTTCATCAGGGTGCATCGGTGCCTTCGCAGGAAGACTTCCTTTTCTAGTGCCACACATTTTTACTGAAATGTGAAAACGCGAATCCGTAGAGTCTACCAATATTTGTGAGCAGAGGTGGGGGCAGTCACCTCTTTGTGTGATTGTGTGTGTATATACATATATATATATATATATATATATATATATATATATATATATATATATATATATATATATATATATATACGGCTTTATATTCTTGTATATGTATACTTACCATCCTGTATACCCCGGGGGCTCTTATCAACCTGTATTTTTTTTTTTTTTTATGTATTTCTATATGCCCTTCGCATACACGTGTCAGACTTCCAATACTTTGGCTAACATATTACGTACTTCTCTGTGCATACTTCAACCAGCGAACTCTGTTCCCTGTTAATTCCTAAGCTTCCTGAACCTCCGTCTCTCTCTTTCTCACACGTTTACTTACTATCGTCCTATATCTACTACATAACTTTTCCAAAAATACAAGTTTACTGAGAGTTATCTGCTGTTAGCACCGGCACGCTGGCCCTCTTCCCTCGCCCACAAGGGGTATAGTGGGGATGTCATACGGGTCGCCAGGAGAAAGATGTAAAGAACAACGGAAGAGTACTGAGTTTACAATGCCAGGCCAGATTACAAACTCTATGAACTTGACTCTGTGTCGTTGTTCTTCATCCTTATCTTTAAATCTCACCCTCTCTATATGAATGGGATTTTGAACAGTTGCAGACCACAGAATGGCTACACTTTGTAGTTCACACTATAGTTATGAACCTACCGTACAATATTCCGAAGAAGTGTGTTGAATTTAGAAGACTGTATCACTGGGTTTTGCATATTACAGCTCACTATCTCGTTATTTATGGCAGGGAAATGAATCGATATACTGTATATGTCCACAACTGTACGATCAGGCGGGGAAAATGTAGTCATGATACTGGCTCGGTCACACTCAGCGGTGGCGGTGAACTGACCCACAGGTGCATGGCTGAAGTGTGAGGTGAGATAGTGACGATACGCACAGCAATTCCACAGACACATGTGGTGCATTAGCGTGAGAAATGTAAGTCACAGTCAGCTTTGACACAATTAGGAGTTTTGGGAATGAGACCAAAACAAGAAATCAGTTCATCGTGTGAACTCCTATTTGACTGCGTCATACTGTATGTTGTATTAACCCTACCATAAATACGACTTCTATTAGACTTGTTCCGTTGTGTTGTCTTCACTGTTGTAGGCTACTTCACATGGGAAACTGACGTTTTCTGTGTGTTTACAACATTGAGAAGTTAAGATCACTCAAGATCCATTATAATATCTCAAGTGCAACCTTGACTCCTTGACCATTCTTACCAGTTGCGTAGCTAAATCTCCACAAGATGAGGGGGGGCGAAGGGGGGGCTAAGCCCTATTCTGGGGGGATCACTGCCACACAGTGTCCACACAGTAAAAATCTGAAACTCTAACTGAGGGGGACAGTGGGAATTCCAAGAACCTAATTGTTTGAGTCCCGCCCCCCCCCCCCTCTGGTATCCCAGTTGCTTCGCCACTGATCTTGACTATACTCCTCTTACTTCAACTTGGCCTAAAATTGCCGTCTCTCCATCCTCACTGCTGAACTGTGATTAAAGGATACCATGAAATATACTAATGGACACAAAGAAGTGTTGTGAAAAGGATGTAGTGTCACAGTTTTATGTCTTCCGCCATTAAGCTGCATGATTTAAGCTGCGAAGGACGAAAATCCGTGCCAGTGAAATTATTATAATGCTGAATATTGCCTTGAGTTTCGACCCTCGAGATTAAGGGTTTTCTGCTGGACATCCAAGATTGTTGCCAGGGTAAGTCAAGAGACTGATTTTTTCCTCGCTATTACTCCTCCATATAATCTCTTTCTTCACCACTGGAGGGCTGGCTGGTTGGGTATGTATTCAGTAGGTTCCTTAGTATCGAAGCTTATGAAGCTTATACAGAAAACCAATTATAGAGCGTCTTGTTCCTACCCTGACAAGAAGTTCTAATCCCATTCAACTCATGTGATGGACTTGTGTAAGCAGATTTAACTAGTAACTAAAGAGGCTCATTCTTACCTCATAACTAAGACTCATCAATTTTTTTGCAATCACGACATAGTATTCAAGACGTGGGTGTGGTCCAGCTCTGATAGGAAAAAACAAAACGACTAAAATCAATAGTATCGCATGTTTCAGGTGCGAAGGATGTTAATGTAGGACACTGTGAAATGGTTCTGTTCTAAGATTGGACGCCGGCAGTTGGACAGTTTTCTTCTAGGATTTGATGAATCCAGTTGTGCGGGTCGGCAGCTGAGCAGGAATGTTGACTGAAGCCTGGTTGTTCCTCAGACGTTGGTCGATACCTGCTGTATCACGGGGTTGTGGGGAGGAGGGGTTGTGTTATGGCCTCAGACTCGGTGGCTTGGTCGGTATAGTGCTGGCTTTGTGCCTGGGGGACGCTCTTGATGTGGGTTCAAGCCCCACTGACTGCTACTGAGTTTGAGGAATGGACGCTCACAAAGTAAACCCATTCCACAACCATTTCATAACCAAACCTACATCAAACCATCATCTACAAAACTGTCATCTGCTTCAGCGCCTGTGCCTTGAGCCTGCCCTATCCTGCTCCCAACCCCCTCTCGTATGACTACCACTTTACCCTTAGACTGGCTGTGTGTTGTGGATGTTAAGAAGAAGCAGATTTAACGCCTTAGCTCCTATTACGTACGATTCGCTTTTTTCTTGTCAAATTAAGACGATTTTATTCAGCTTTGGAGATAGTTATCGAATTGGAGGTGTTAAACATTGTCTTTATTAATTCGTCCACTACACGAGACCCCAGAACAGAGCAAAATCGTTTGGAGACAGGAAGAATAAAACAATAAACTACGTTATCTAATTCAGAGGGTTTAAGATGAACTGACACTTAGCTAAGGTCCGGGCACCGCCAACTTTTAGCTAAGCCTTGTACCCCTTCTTTTCATGAGCCATAAATCCTTGTGAATCACCTGAAAGCTACGGTAATCCCAAATTCACAACGAATCATAAGTTCTAAACTGAACAAAAAATAATGGAAGCAACAAGAATAAATCACAAAAATATACCACCGGGTTGAAGGAGTTCAGATGTCGTAACTGTTTTTTCGATGGCTGTAAATCCCTGTAAATCACTTGAAGTCGCTAGTGACTCCAGACAGGGCCGGATCCGACACTTTGGAAAAGAGGGGACATGATTCCTAGTGGATCTACTACTTCATGCTTTGAAGCAATCAAAAAATCAAAATTAACTTTTCTTTTACCTGTTTTAATAACTGGGTTACAAAAATATACTCAAATGCAAGTGTTTACTGCATATATTTTGGTTAATAAAATTGTCCTTTTACTTCAGGTAATCACTGATCTGTCGAAAACAGGGAGGTGCATACGCCTTCCACGCCCCTCCCCGCCCGTGCCTGCCAGACATCAGTGTCGTGCTTATGTCCATAAATTCTTGTAAATCACTTGGAGCCAGTGATCCCACACATCAATGCCCGCCGTGTTCATGTCCGTAAATTCTTGTAAATCACTTGACGGCGACAGTGAGTCCCTACATCAATATCTGCGTGTGTGTCCGTGGCCTTTCACGCCAGACACTCAACACTGCCTCTGTGCCTCGGGGTTCAGCTTACATGTCGCACCAACTCTCGTCTATTACACCACCTTGAAGTCTGACAGATTATGTAGCTGGTTTATCTTAAGTTAGTGGGGATTTTCGTTCATTTGCAACTTACTTTCCATAGCCCAGTGGCAAAATAACACAATACTGCCGGTGTATATCCTTTCCATAGCACCCCTTCATGACGAGCACAATATTCTAGTGATAATCTTTTATTACATGTCACGCCAAAGGGACCAGTGTATGGTGTCGTATTTTCGATGGCAGTAAAAGCTTCGTAACAGCTTTTTCTTGGCGATTTGTTATCCATATTACAGTCTGACTTCTCGTTTTTGTGATTTGTATATTTTTAGTATCCAAGTATCCACTTATTTTGCCTCATTGACATACAAAAAGGATAAAAGAGGTGTATTATGCAGGGAGTCGCTGATGAAGACGTGTTGCAATAACGTCTTGGCCACCTATAGTACGGCATAAAGAGATGTGTTAATCGTTCAGTACGATAGCTCCTTTTACACTATTCATGTTACGTCATATTTTGCTGAGCTTTGGGGAGACTTTTCGAACTAAAATGGTTGTGTACAGCCCTCAGCACAAAGGAAGTCTGTACCAAATAAAAACATTGGAGATAACAAGAGTATATTCAAAAGCGCGCCACCATATTGAAGATCCGAAGAGGTAGTGATTTTACCATATATCGATTTTACTTTCCTCACCGGTGCGTCCAACCCTAATGTGTTGACTCGATTTACGTTAAAGTATTTGTGGCATATCAAGTTTCCGAAATGTACTTACAGTTGCCTGCTCACACTTACGTCGGACTCGGACATGGAACTGTGTTCTAAGTGATTTTAGAGATTTCGTGACCCGTCTTCCTTGCCGATGTATTTTGCATACCACACCTTTTCTTTCTCCTCTTGTACGTTACTGAGGCGGAGTGTGTTGATGCTATAAATAATAAATAACATGGAATGGAATACGGAGGTGTAATATGCTTTATAATAACGAAGAAAGAGGGACTACGATATCTATGTCATTTAAGGTACGGCCAGTATTCTCACACAAATTGTCCGATACTCCGACGCAAATTGTCCGATATTACGACGCAAATTGCCGGTTATTCTGATTCAAACTGTCCGATATTCCGACTCAAACTGTCCGATATTCAGACGCAAACTGTTCGATGTTACGACTCAAATTGTCCGATATTCCGACGCAAACTGTCCGATATTCAGACGCCAATTGTCCAATCGTGTAGACTGGGGTAGTAGATGAAGAATATTCATTTTATCAGGCATGTTCTGGTCTTTTCACTGTCAGGCATGAGGTGGGTGACAGAGAAACGACATGCCGAGAACTTGGCTTATTAAAACGAAGTGATCCTATGCCAGTGTTATCCTGGCCTGGTGCTGGAGAGGGACACCTTCACGTGGGGGCACCCATATTACCGGACGGCGAAGTTGTCTGGTTATACGAACGTCCCTCAGATCCCTCCCTATACACTACAGGTATGGGCAACTTTAACCTCTAGTCCACCGGGTTTATATTTCTGATAAACCTAGGCTGCTGCTGCTACTACTACTACTACTGCTACTACTACTACTACTACTGCTACTACTACTACTACTACTACTACTACTATTACTGTGACCTACATAAGACAATTTTCATCAGAATATAGGTGCATTCTAAATGGTTCTGGAGTTTTCGTAACTTTACATATTACACCTTATAATTCTCATTTATGCCATTTTTATCACTGTAAAATACCGTCATACTTTACATCAAAATCATAAAAGAGAGTATTAAAGGGTAATGTGCAGAGTAAATCTCTTAGGAATAGGTGTTACACTATCTCTAAACCCTCTGCCCAAATCCGATCTTACTGTGGCGAGACCCTGACCGTAATATACCAACTCGAAAACTGCATTGAATTAGGTTACATAGGGTGGTCTATAAATAATGCTCCTCTACCACTCAACCGGACGATTTCTCGTGAGTTGCAGGACCGGCTGAGGGTTATTGGTGCCTAAACTATATCAGTTAATACATTTACTCTCTCTCTGTCACACCCATGCCCACACCAGCAGACTGAGCAGTACCCCCAACACGTACGATACCACCAGGTTATTTTCCAGCAGAGCACTATTCACGGACGACCCTGTAGCTGGAGTTTTGTTTATCTTCAGAGGTAGATTATTTTTCGCGCTCATGGTCACATTCTCTTTAGTATTATCTTTAAGCTTACCCCAGACGATTTTATTCAGCTAAGAGTGAGTTATAGGAGCCTGGGGGTGTTAATACTGCTTTCATTAACCCTCTCATGGTCGGGAAAACTCCAGTACTTTATTCAACACTAGCTGAGATGGTTGTATGTGCCTTAGGACCACATTATCAAACCTATTATACTGTTTTTACTTTAACTTGGCCTAAAACTGTTAATTCTTATTCATGAATGCTGAGTTGCAACAAGAACGTAACACTGGAATACTGTAGTAGTAACGAAGAAGTGCTATGTAAAGGATGTAAAGGAGGAATGTTGTTTTTTACTACCAGTGAGCTAGAGGAATAGGCTGCAAACGGCGAAATTCTGGGTCAAGTTAGAGTAAAACGAATATACGTAAATCCATGATGAGAGTATTGTGGATATGGCTTCTCTACCCCACTGCTGAATGCGCTTTGTAACGCGGGATGCAGGCTAACTACATATAATATCAACTCCTGTTCTTAAAAGACCTTCAGAAAATGAGAGCCTCTATACACTTTCGCTCTCCTGTCTTTGAATATACGGTTTTGAGGGTGCTTGCTATTTTGAGGGCTGGAGGGAGTGAGGGAGTGTGTGCGTGAGGCAGTTTGTTGTGTCCTGTGTTATAATGCCACCCGCCCTCCTTACTGTCACATCCAATGGCTCCAGCAGGTTATCTTTACCCCTCCCTCTCTCTCTCTCTCTCTCTCTCTCTCTCTTTCCTGTATAATTATATATACTGTATACACATATGTATATACATACACAGTTAAAGTTAGACAGACAGACAGAGAGATAGACAGGTAGATAGATAGACAGATAGATAAACAGTTAGACATATTTATATACAGAGCATTCTGTCCTTTTTACCCGTCGGGTATTGTTTCACTCGGTTTGTCTGTTTGTCTGTCTGTTAACAACTTTACGCGAAAACTACGGGTGCGATTTTGACTATAATTACAGAGATAATGGGCTATGACCTTCTGATCACCTGAATACATTTTGGGCCAAATTGGACCAAGGCCAAGGCTGTAGGCCCAAAAAATGAAAATAAAAAAGTTTTCAGCCATAACTTCTTTCAATTTCGTCATACTGACTTGAAACCAAAACCTAAATGTGCATCTTTCAACTATGCATCCTGTAACATGCCTCATTACATCAAGGGGATCACCCCTTAGTTAGCGGGGGGGGGGAGGGGGGCCTAAAATTTCAAATGGGCATAAAATCGTCAATTTTCACCCGATTTATTCCAAATTTGATATGTGACATCTTTGACGTTGTGTTCGTACGCCAGCACTAAAATGACTGCCGGAGACGGCTTTGCTGTGCCTTGGCACCGCTTCTTGTTTTACTTTTTTTCTGGGAATGACATTCAGGAGTTTTTCTCTGGCGACAAGTAGCAGTATGAACTAAAAGGTTAATTTCCACCATTTTTCTTTCTGTTCTTATCTATTTTTGTATACCCTGGGGTTACACGCTTGATGGATTCACAGTAGTGGAAGTGTTACCTCGTGATCACGGTACTGGGTTGGTGATGCTTATTATGTAGGTTCAAATTCATGTGTATGCAGGGGGCAGTTATGATTTAAGCTATGCTGTTATTAGTCTCAGTAGTCTTCCACAACTCCTCCAACATGCCGTTAAAAGCGCCCTTGCTGTTGCAATAATACTGTATTGCATGGATTCCACAAAATCACAAAGGAAGGAAAGTGGTAAACATGTTATGGCAAAGTGATAAACAGGTGGCTCTCATGTAACGCCGTATTGCAGCCTGGCCAGACTTAGGCTGGAACAGAAACCTTGAGTGGAGGGTGGTCGTTGCGTGTCTTGTTCTGAGAGAATGTATGAGCGCTTTCTTTGTCATTCACGTTTCTTTGTGTTTGTGACTGTCCATAAAATACTGCCCGCGCATGTTGGGTTATGCCTCGACAACTGACCTTTCCGAAATTCACCTCCTCACTACTTACTGTAGATCTTCCTCCGTTCTTCTCCATCTTACGGGATTGGCAACAGGCGCCACAACATCATTATGATTCCATTGCCAGTCACTCACTTTCGTGGCAGGGGGTTCCTGGAGTGAAGAAAAGAAATGCTCATTGAATAAACTTGTTATTCAGCCTTCAATCACTCTTAGTACGTTATGATGTGAGTGATTTTTTGGCAACTTTTCTAGGTCACATTTTCTTGGCGACATTTTCGAGGTTGCGGGCGACTTTTCCTGGTGACTGCGACCGCGAAGGCTAGTGTGACAATAGTTCTTTCCAAGTTATAAGGAGTATGTCACCAATATAGAGCTGTCAGGGAAAAGGTGACAGAAAAACCGCTTGTGTTACTACCTCTACGACTTTAAATAGTACACGTATTATGTTATTATCTTTTTTCCTGTACCTGTAGCTCCCTTGATGGGAATTGGGGGTGATACTCTCCCATTCTCTTTACCTCTTCATCTACAAAACATGAGAGAGAGAGAGAGAGAGAGAGAGAGAGAGAGAGAGAGAGAGAGAGAGAGAGAGAGAGAGATGGTATACATTACATATGAGTATTACTGGAAAAGCATACATTCAAGGAACCATATTGTCGTATTATTCGGAGGCTGTATGATGTAATTAGTTTATACCTGTATTTAGCATGTCAGCATAGTCTCTTTATTCTACGGCGTTCCTGCTACAAGTCGGTATTGCCATTTCAACCTCATTACCTTTTGTTTATTACTATTATTGCCCTCTTCATAAGTTTTTTCACTTTTGGATGGACTTTCCTACTGGCAGGTGTTATAGTCTTCATTAACAGCTTCACTAATAGGTGACCTTCCTCAAAACGTAAAATCGCATGGATCTTGAACCTAGAGAGTTAAATTCGGTTTTCCGGTGACTTTTCGACTTCAGAGGTCATATATAATTTTCATTAACCTATGTAGACATATACTACAATAATATTTAATCGTAGTATTAGCTCAACTTCATCTCTCAGGTCAGGGAAACGAAGAGGTCAAAATAATAGTCTTCAGTCACTTACGGCACTCCTAAGGTCTAAAGCGGACCACGAGTAATATTTTTCACTATTTTTGGCATTCCTTATCGTGCTTGGAGGTGCCACTCTCTCAGTTCCTAAATGGCACTGTTGTTATTTTTAGTTGCCTGCATAGCATCAATCTTGGGCTCAGTATTTCTTTTGGCGGACCCTGGCATATACTGTATATACTGCCTACGTCTCTCTTTCTCTTATTTCTGTCTGTCTCTGTCGCGCTTTCTCTTATTCCTCTCTGCCTCTGTCTCTACTCTTTTCTCACCAACATCGCTGCGTTTCTCTCTCTCTTCCTCTTTCTCTACTCTTTTCTCTCTATCATCGCTCTATTGCTCACTATCTCTGGTTTATGTCCATCTCTGCTCTGTCTCAAACTCTGTTTCTGTGTTTTGTCTCTCACTCCATATTCTGTCTCTTTCCCGCTACTATTTCACATTGTTTCTTCCTCTGTATTGCTACTGTTTCTGACAGTCGCAGTTGTATGTTGCTGTATTTCTACTCAGTGTTTTAACTTTATTTTACCTCACTATCTCTACCTTGCCTCACACTACTGTATATCCTTTCTCGTATCTTTCACTCTTTCTGCCATCTGTTTCTTATCTCTTGTCTCTCGCTCTCTCTGCCCTGCCTCAGTTTATATCCCTACTCACACTACTGTATATCCTTATTCGTATCTTTCACTCTTTCTGCCATCTGTTTCTTCTCACTCGTCTCTCGCTCTCTCTGCCCTGCCTCAGTTTATATCCCTACATTTTCTCGCTCACTTTCCCTACTCTTACTCACTCTGTTGGATGCTTCAGAAAATGTTAGCACTTACCTGAAAACTACTGGCCAGCTCATGCTGCCCTTATTGTTAGTCACGTTTCTTGCTTGGTTTCTTTCTTTTGGTCTTTCTTTCTTGTTTAATTGTGGCAGGCACTTCTACCCTTCAGAATTAACCGATTCCAACCAAACTTGGTTACAATGACCAGCCTATGACCTAGTTGTGTCCGCAAGGTTTTGGTCGCTAGGCAACTACTCGTTGCCTAGCAACGACCGAAAACCTACCTTTTTCGTTCTTTTCACGTTTTGAGCAGTAGAAGCATTACTGATAGGCGTAGAAAGCTCTGACTTCTTTAGGCGTAATCTTGAGGTCATTCCCTATAAGAAATGTGCCATCCATTTTTCCCCTCTCTCCTCTAGCTTTCGAGTTGCAACCCTGCGAAGATTGGCCTCAGCATCCCTAGCAACTAGTACCGGTTTTCAAAAATGCCCCCCTGGTTCCCTAGCGGCTCCATGATATTGAATGACAGTTTGCATGTTTATAGACGTTGACTAGTATTACAACTTTCAAATGTACTCCTATGTACTACAGTGGCCAGGTCAGGGGTCAAAGGCCATCAATTGCAAAAACGGTGAAAACAGCTAAAATCATGACTATGCTAGCGTGAAATGCTAAGGCTCTCAAGATTATTAAGCCAGGACCATTATTCTTGGGTGGAATGATGCACTGGAGTACCTGAATACAAAAATGACATTTAGTGTCAAAACTCTCTTCCAATCACTGGCAGCACCACCTAGAAGTTGTACCTCTGGTGGGCCTTTCTGCGAATTTCAAGTTCCCAAGCTCCATAGTGGGTCGATGGAATCGAATGAAACTGCATGCTTGCAGACGTTAATGAGTACTACAAGTGTGCTTCGTACATGAATGACCTATATCCGCCAGGTCAGGGGTCAAAGGTCATCATGTGCAGAAAATATCAAAAGAGCTTAAATTATGGCCTTGCTCGAGCGAAATGTTAAGACTCTGAAGATTACTAAGCCAGGGCCATGATTCTTGGGTGGTATATTGCAGTGGAGTACCTCCATATAGAAATGACTTTTAGTGTCGAAACTTGATTCCGTCCGCTGGCAGCGCCACCTATAATTTGTACCTCGGATAGGCCATTCCACGAATTTAAAGTCCTCTAGCTCCACAGTGGATGGACGGAATCAAATGAAATTTTGCATACTTATAGACGTTAATGAGTACTACAAATGTGCTCCATACATCCATGACCTATATCCGCCGTGTAAAGGGTCAAATGTCATCAAATGACATCATCGGAAAATCGCCAAAATCACGACTAGGCTCGCGCGAAGTGTTAAGGATCCGAAGGTTATTGACCCATAGCCATGATTCTTGGGTGGGATGTTGTCCGTCGGTACCGCCATAAAGAAGTGGCTTTTCATACCGAAACTCACTCCCGGTCGCTGATAAAGCTTGGCCCGCTAAGAGTTGGCCATCGTCGCCTACTGGCTTCTTTTATTATCTTACTTTACAGTTAACTGAGATGGCAACGGCATTAAATCTGGGCAAAGAAGAAAAGTGGGGACCGACTCTTTGAAGCCATGAATATATATTTGTTACCATGATCCAGTTTATTGTTAGTATCTGCTCCATGTAAGTGAGAACATTTTGACTCTCTCTCTCTCTCTCTCTCTCTCTCTCTCTCTATATATATATATATATATATATATATATATATATATATATATATATATATATATATATATATATATATATATATATATATATGTTGTTACGGAACAGAGAAAACTGTCCCGCAAAGTTCCAGGTTCAAAACAAAAGCGTTAGGTAAAATTACAAGTTAAAGTTTAATGCTCAAACTAACAACTAAACATTCAGGACTCATAAGGATAATGTAATGGCAAAAAACAGGTTAAATATATGGTTAACTGCAATAGCCTCTATTAACACGAAATTAGCAAGTGTAAATTTATCTAAGTCAGCCCTGATAAAATGAGAAAACCGGATAATACTCAGTGAATGCACGATATATTATTACAGATACAAAATATTATTACTACTGGCTGACATCAAAAACTTTAATCTCAAAAACATCACTAGGCCTACGAATTAACACCTTATGCTATACAGTACAAGAAAAATGTAATAACACTTATACTCAAATTACACAGCTGCTAGATGGTTGGAGACTTCCTGAGCACTCACAAAAATAATAACAACTGTACAGGGGAGGACAGAGATGTGAGCAAAATGAGGAGTAGATCTAAGTGGCAATTAATATAGAGACTGAGCTCATTATATAGGGGCCAGCAGAGCTTGATACAACTTGTAAGAAGGACGCGCAAATGAAGCCATAGGGGACAAAGAGTTGACAATCCTGCTCTGAACAACAGAAAGAACGGCTTACTCTACTATAAGGGGAGAAGGGGGGAGTGAGGTAGAACACGCTAGTGATCAAACATGCAGCATACTGTACGTTAGAATTACACAAAGGATGATGAAATCATAGGCTATGTAACAATATTTATATATTTTATTTATTTATACAGTGTTTATCACCTCTATCCTCCCTGAATTGGTTCAAACTTTTCTGTTAACAATAAAATGTTTCCTGATATTTTTTCATGTTCCATGCTCGTTTTCATTTATATTTTACATTATTTTTTATATATTCTTTGAGGCATTATAGTCTTTCAAAACAACGCCCATGCTTTGTTTCTGTGCGTGTGTATATACTTGCTTTGGATATTTTGTGTGTGTGTATATGTGTGCGTGAGGGGCATGCGCTTGTGATATGTATGAATGTGTGTGTATGTGTGTGTGTGTGTGTGTGTGTGTGTGTGTGTGTGTGTGTGTGTGTGTGTGTGTGTGTGTGTGTGTGTGTGTGAGCGTTTAGTGTTGACTCCGACAGTTTGTTCGTTTGTATGTGCTGTGATTATGTATGGTATGTATATTTTTTCGTGGTTATGTGTGTGTGTATGTAATTCTGTGTTTCTTTAAGGGTTTGTGTGTTTATGTGAATGCGTGTTTTTTTCGAATATTTATGTATAGATATGTACGTGCCTGTGTTTGTATATGCTTTTTTCTGCTTGTATTTGTATGTAATTTTGTGTTTTGTTTATGCTTGTGTATCTGTGTATGTGAAGTACTGTATATGTTCAATGTTGGTGCATTTTTTTTTTTTTTTTTTGCATATTTATGATTGTTTTTGTTGTACATGAGCATCTGTTATTGTGTTTGTGAATATATATGTAAATTTTCGTCTGTTTGCGTTTCTCTTTGTGCTCGTGTCAGTATGTATTTTGAACTTTTATGTATGTATGTATTTATGCAGGTACGGATATATGCAAATATGTAGGTATTTTTGTTCCTCTTTATATGTACTTGTGTTTTCCTCTGAGTCATTTTGTGCTTATAACAAGTATGTTTCTATTTTTGCTACTTCATGCATGTTTGTGTCTGCTTTATGTGTGTTCCCTTGTATGTGTATGTATTTTGTGCTGCTCTGAATGTGTAGTTATGTGGTTTGTGTCAATTGCGTATGTGTGGTGGGTATGCTGTGAGCGTATTTGAATCTGTGGTTGTGAGTACCCATGTATGTTTCTGTTTGTGCACGTACTGTAGTTGTGTGCTTTAGGGAATGTTTTGTGTTTGTGTATTTTGGTTTGTGGTTATGTGTACCGTATGTTTGTGTTTGAATGTGTTTCTGTGTATCAGTTTATGTGTGTACGATTCTGTGTATAGATTTGCATGTAGATGTTTGTGTGTGGAAATGTTTTGTGTATGTTTCTGTAGTTGACTACGTGTAGTAGTAACTGTGCATGTGTATTTATTTGTGTTTGTATGTAGATATGTACGTGTATGAATGTGTATGTTTTTGTGTATGCTTATATTTGTCTTTCTGTGTGTATGTGTTTATGTGTATTTGTATACTCGTACATTGGTGTGTTGACATCCTTGCCTGTGTACCGGGTCTGTTTCTCTATTGTTGTGTGTGTATACTGTATATGTCTCAGAGAGTTTGGAAATGTGTATGTGTGTGTGCGCGCGCGCGTGTGTGTATTGTTGTCGCTCTCTCTCTCTCTCTCTCTCTCTCTCTCTCTCTTTCTGTGTGTGTGTGTGTGTGTGTGTGTGTGTGTGTGTGTGTGTGTGTGTTTGTTTGTTTACGGATCTTGTGGTTATTTTCTGGTGTGTGTGTGTGTGTGTGTATTTTTGTCTCTCCTCCTGCCTACTTAGTCTTAATCCCCTCCTGTTCTATTTCCATCTCTCCCCTCTCTTCCCTCCTCTCTCTCTCTCTCTCTCTCTCTCTCACCCCCAGCCAACGAGCACCAACAACCAATTTGCAGGGGTCCAGGCACCAATTGTCCCCTTAATCCTGCTCATTTACATACGAACACAGGGTAATTCCGATACCTGTAGCCTGGCACCCCATCAACACTAACATTTTCTCACCATCTTTCCATATTTTTGCGTTTCCTCGGCCTTTTTCGATATTAATGTTTTTTTAACTGCATTTCTTTCCCGACATTTGGACGTTTCTCCCCTGCATGTTTCAGTGTTTTTCTCGTTCTTCTTTACCTTGATACTTTTGCATTCCTTCCTTTTTTCTTAATATCATAATAATTTTCTCTGCTTTCCCTGATATTGTAGCTTTTTCCTTGCCTCGATTTTTTCAAAGCTTCTCTGCCTCTTTCAATATACAAATTTGACATTTTTCTCTTGATATTAGTAAATTTTTCAACGTCTTCATATTTTTTCATTTTTTCATCCTCTCAGTGTATTTGGATTTTTTCATCCTCTCAGTATATTTGCATTTTTCCTCCTCTGTTAACATTGCTGCATTGTTTCTTAACCTATTAATGCTGCTTCTTTTGCATTTCGACTTTCTAAATATTTTCATAATGCTCATCTCTATAATAATATCACCTTCTTTTGTCTTAATATTTTTACATATTTCTCCGTCTCTCTCGATATTTTACACTTCACCTCCCCTGAACAAACTCAATACTTTCTCCACCCTTAAAATTTCAACACTTTTCTCCTCAGCATTATTATAATTATTATAATTTTCTCCTCGTAATATTTTCTCAGTGCTCCCCGTTTCAGTTGTTTATTTTACCTTTTTTTTTTTTTTTTTTTCTTCCCGATATCTCACGGCCTCACACTTTTGGATGCTCAGACCACTTATGATTCAAGACCAATTTCACTCAATCGTTCCACCTTCTCCTAGGTCTCCACTTTCCTCCCCTTCCTTCCGTTTCTGATTTGTACATCCTAATCAGTCTCTCATTCGCAGTTCTCTCCAAGTGGCAATACAATTTTAACAGACCTTGGTCTGCCCTCTCCATTATGCTATATCTGCTTCCACACCTTTCAATTACTCTGTCACTTCTCACCCTGCTTTACCATCTCACCTCACTAACAGACCTTTTTTGTTTTACTGCCTGTTCTGTCACCTTTTTTCAGCACCTTGCACTCAATTTAACACCTCGCGTGCAGCACTGCTGGTATCACCATCCTTTCGTAAATACCCATCTTTACTTAAGCAGACATTAATCCCTCCCTCCACGTCGATAAGCTACTTCATGCTTTTACTCACTCTCCATCCCATGACTTACTCGTAATTCAGGACCTTGAGCTCCATCTGGTGCTATGTCTCTCTCCCCCCAGATACCGAAAGCACCATGCATCCTCCAAACCTAGCTCACTGACACATACTCTCTCACAGTTCTGCTCCGTCTCCCTGGTGTACACCTCTTTACAGTGCTCTTTCTTGCATTCACTTTCCACTTCTTTCACATATTCTTCCAGACTCATAGTGTAAATCTTGAAGCTCACTTACTAAGTTGGCAACCAAACCAGAGACATTTGCAAACAATAGTTGATTTACCTCCAAGTTTTCTCCTATCCCATTCTCATTTAAACTTGCCTCCCTTTCTTGTACCCTTGTATCTACCTTTGTCACTAGCCCATGCAGAACCTTCTGAGCACCCGTGGAAACGTAATACACCCCCGACTCAGCCTTGCCTTTACGTCAACCATTCACTCTCTAAATATTTCTCACACAAAGGTCTACAAGCAAACACCAGATTCATACACACCTTGCCACACCTGAATACTCTTGGTTATTTCATGTTAGGGTGTTCATTGTGTTGCATCACTCTTTCAGTCATTCGTATATATATATATATATATATATATATATATATATATATATATATATATATATATATATATATATATATATGTATTTACATTTGTCTGTCTGTCTCAAATTACGTGTCTCTATATTTTTCCCTGTCTGTTTATATATCTTTCCGTCGATCTACTGTATATGCCTCCCTGCCTGTCTGATTACCTATCTGTCAATCTATCTGTCTGTCTACCACCTCACACGCTCTCTATTCACACCCTCAAAACTCCAACCAACTTTAATTCCAAGGACAGCGTATATCTGAATTCTGAGAAGGTGCCCAAACTATTAAAAAAAAAAAAAAAAAAAAAAAAAAAAGAGGGGCTGAAAAATCCTGAAGATACGCGACCTCTGTTTTCTTTTCGCCTCAAGATCAACATCGGAGCCAGGTAAGAAAATATTTGGAAAGGGACGAAAGGGGAAGGGAAAGCGAATCTTCTTATTAGCATGATAACTTGAGCTTGTGTGTGTGTTTGTGTGTTTTTTCCGGGGTGAGTGATAATATTTGGTTAGTTTGGGGTGCGTAGAGAGAGAGAGAGAGAGAGGGTATGCGTGATTTTCTGGCGTGCATGGTCCCTTCACCCCCCCTCCTCCCTCTCTCTCTCTCTCTCTCTCTCTCTGAATGGAAATCTTTAATGTTTTTGGAGTGACTGAAAGATGTAACTCTTATCAGTGACATGACATCTAATCAAGTCCAAACCATAGAAAATGATGAGTTATAATTCAGTTACAGGACAGTAACTGAGTGCCTGCATACCTTTGAGTGCCTGCATACCTGTGTGTGTGTGTGTGTGTGTGTGTGTGTGTGTGTGTGTGTGTGTAAGTTATTTATACTGATAGCATAAACCAGAATATAAATATAAATTTTCTATGAGCAAAATTTCGGCGTGAACGAATGCATGACCACGCAATTCTAAAAGATTTCTAGGTGATTATTTCAGAATAGTATTTGGGTTGTCACATATAAAAGTTGTTTTACGGCTAGCACACTAATTAACCTATATAAATTACAGGTGAAAATATTCATTTTAAGTCAAATTATCGCCCAGGTTGCTTCATGTCCAGAAATAACCTTCAGTCCAAAAAGGAAAATACAAACGGCGTCAACCACTTCGGTCCGACGACATATTTCACAAACGCGCCTGGAAATGCCTTTGTCACTGAGTTGATGAGTGACTAAATGCAGACTATCATACATCAGCCATCTCGGTGCCCATCAGGCATGTCGGCCCCGGCACCACCACTGCAGCGTATTTTGTGGTACAGTGGAGCTCTGTCCTTTATACGAACCTCATGTTCTTAAATGGCCCTAGAACTTCTAGACACAGGAGTGTATACACACACACACACACACACACACACACACACACACACACACACACACACACACACACACACACACACACACACACACACACACACACACACACACACACACACACACACACACACACACACACACACACACACACACACATATATATATAAGGGGCATGCACGTTACTAAAAAAGAGAAAGATAGGTAAATGATTAAAAACAAATGTGACTAATTCAACAATTGGAGATGGCTAGCGCCAGAGAGGGTGGGCTGGTTGATAGCAGATCTTTATGCAGTGCGCACATTCAGTGTGACCGTGGCGGAGCAAGTGCAAGAATAAATTACAAGTGACTTTCTCTTGTTATAGGTGATGAGAAATACTGGACTAACAGGAAGTATATCACACACACACACACACACACACACACACACACACACACACACACACACACACACACACACACACACACACACACAATTAACTTACATCATTATCTGGCTTTTACTGCATCCTAACTCTTGCCTACTTACACAATATCCTACCTACCTAACCACCTATTTATACCAAAACCTACCTACCTCGTTATCTACTTAATTCCTTGACGTACCTACCTACCTACTTACACAAGAACATAAACCCATCCACTTGCATTCTTACTTACCTGCTTACGGCCTCACGCACCTACTCATCTACTTACTATTCAGGCTATGCCTACCTACCTACCTACCATCCTTACCTGAGAGTCAGACAGAGGGAGTAACTATGACAAATGGGGACAGGGGGAAGGGGAGGGAGAGAAAGGGAAGAGAAAGTTGGGGGAGGAGAGGAGGTGGAAGGGAGGAAAGGAAGAGGAGGAGGAAGGGAAAGTAGGAGAAAAGGAGAGGTAAGAGAAAGGAAGAAGAAAAGAGAAACGAATGAGAAGGAAGTCGGAGAGTATTGGAGGGAAACAGGAGAATGGGAGGAGAGGGGAGGAAGTAATGGCAAGAATAATGGATGGAAGGAAATGAGAGAGAGAGAGAGGGGGGGGGAAGACATTAAATGGGAATGAGAGGAAGGGAAGCGAGGAGAAGCAGGGAGAGAAGGACATTAGAGAAGAGAGATGAAGGGAGGGGAGGGGGAATGGGAGTAGGGAAAGAGGAGAACTGGACAGAACAGGAGGTGAGAGGAGGAAGAAGGAGGTTGGAAGGGAAGGAGAGGAAGAGGAAGGGAAGGGAGAAAAGGGAAAGAGTTGGAGATGGGGAGGAAAGGTGAGGATGGGAGAGGCAGGGAAGAGGAGGGAGAAGGGAAGAAAAAGGGAGCAGGGGGAGGAGATTAAGGAAGAGGAATGAAGAAAGGGACGAGGAAGCTGAAGGAGGGGAAGGAAAGACGAAAGGCGAAGAAGATGGTTGGAGAAGATGGATGTGGGGAAGGAAGGGGGGAGGGATCGAAAAGAAGAAGGGGAGGGTAAATACAAATGAGTACAAAGGAAGGCAAACAGCAGGAAGCCTACTGATACATTTGAGACCGCTTTTAGACAATACACTATAACTATCTGTGAGCCAGTGATAAGGATGGCAAAGTTAAAAGAGGGAAGGTGGAGGGAGAAAAGGAGAGAGGGAAGTGAAGGGAGGGAGGAGGAAGAAAAGGAGATAAATAAAGAGAAAGAGTTGAGGGTGAGAGAGGAAGAGAGTTCAGTAAGAGAGAGAGGAGGGGGACAAAGGGGAGGATGAGGGAATGGAATGAGACGAGTAATAGAGAGAAGGAGGGAGAATGAGAAAATGAGAAAGGAGAGAGAGAAAATGTTGGGAAAAGTGGAGGAATGAGAAAGAAAGTGGGGAGGGGAGAGAAAAAGGGAGGAGGAAGGGAGAGGGGGAAATAAGGGCTATGGGAATAAAGGAGAGAAAGGAGATGGAAGAGGAGAGCCAGTTGATAATATTTTCTTCCATTAATCACGGCCATTTTCTTTTTTTCAGGTTAGCCTACTGCCCGTCCTGTTCACTTCCTCCTTCCCTTTCCCTCCTCTTCACTTCTGTCCTCACCATCTTCCTTCATTAGTCTTCCCCTCTTTGCATCTTCTTGCACTGTTGCCTTCCTCACGTTTTCCTTTTTCCTTCGTTTCCTTCTTTTACCCTTGTATCGACTTTGGTTACCTCATTATCTTTTTCCTCCTCCTTTACAATATCTTCCTTCCTGTCTTCTCCGTCCTTCCTTCCTTTCTCTTCTCTACCAGGTTCTTCTTTTCACTTGCCCCTTTTCTTCCTTCCACCCCTTTTTTGTTCCCTTGAAGACACTTCTCTCTATTCCTGTCTCCATTACCTCCTTTCCCAGTGTCTTTCTTACTTCCCTGTACTCTTTGCCTTACTTCTCTTCCTCACTTTTTCCCTCCTCTTCTTCCCATTCCTCTGTCATTTCCCTCTTTTTTTCTCTGTATCCTCTCTACCTCACCCGCATTGCTTTTCTTCCCTCATCTTTTAGTTGTTCGTCTTCTCCTTCACTTCATCTTCCCCTTTGTTTATCCCTCTGTTCGTCCTCCTGACTCCTCTTCTTCAGTTTCCTCACGCCTTCTCCTCCATCTACTTTTTCTCCTATATTTCTACTTCATCCTTATTGCAGTTTGTCTTTCCTTCCCTCTTCCCCAACTTAACCTTTTTTTTTTTTCTTTTCCTCCTTTTACCTTTCCTCTCTTCGATTCACCTTTCCCCCTTTCCAACTATTCTCTCTACTCTTCCTTCCCGTCTTTACCCCCATATCGTTTCCTTGTCTTCCTCTTCTATTCCCCTCTTTCTCTTCCTTCCTCTTCCTTCCTCTGGCTCTTCCCCCCGACCTGGCAGACAAAACAACTGGGGTCCTTCGCTCCCCCTCCCCCCTGGCGCCCGAGCTAGCAAGGTAAGTGCCACAGTGTATCAGGAGACGCTTTTTGTTCCCGAGGCCTGCAGTTCGCTGGGGCAGACAGCGGTGTGGGGAGGCAGGGGTGGAGGAGGAAAGCAGGGGTGTGAGGCAGAGGGAAGTAAGGGTATGAGGCAAGGAGGAAGAAAGGAGGGGTGTGAGGCAGAGGGAAGTAAGGGTGTGAGGCAAAAAGGAGGTAAGCAGGGGTGTGAGGCAGAGTTAAGTAAGTAAGAGTCTGAGGCGGGGGGGGGGGTAGGCAGAGGAGAGGTAAACAGGGATAAGAGTCAAGGGTGTGAGGAAGGAGTGAAGTAAGCACAAGGGGAAGGTAAGCAGGGGTGTGAGCAGGGGAAAAGTAAGCAGGGATGTGAGGTAGGGGTGATGTCAACAGAAGGAGGAGGTAAGTAGTATTGTGAGGCAGGGGTGAGGTAAACAAAGAGGGAAGGCAAGCAGCGGTGTGAGGCAGGGGAAGGCAGACAGAGAGGTAAGGCAGGAATGTGGGAGAGGGGGAGGTAAGCAGAAGGATACAGGGGAAGGTTAGCAGGAATGTGAGGCAGGGGAGAGAAGCAGAGGTGTGAAGCAGGGGAAAGGTAAGCAGGGGTGTAAGACAGGGGGAAGGTAAGCAGGGGTGTGAAGCAGAGTAGGTAAGCAGGGGTGTGAGGCAGGGAGAAGATAAGCAGGGGTGTAAGACAGGGGAAAGGTGAGCAGGAGTGTGAGGCAGGGGAGATAAGCAGAGGTATATGGCAGAGGGAAGGTAAGTAAAGTTGTAAAGCAGAATAGGTAAGCAGGGGTGTAAGGCAGGGAAGGTAAGCAGGGGTGTGAGGCAGGGGGAAGGTATGCAAAAGTGTGTGGCAGGAGAATATAAGCAGGAGTGTGAGGCAGGGAGAGGTTAGCAGGGTTGTGAGAAAAGGGAGGGTAAGCAGGGGTGTGAGGCAGGAGGAGGCAGAGGTGATAAGTAGAGGCAGGTGGTGGAGAGGCAAGGATGAGGCAGGGGTCAGTGGATGAGTGACAAATGTGTGAGGAAGGGGAAGTAGAAAGGAGGTAATCAAGGGGATTTAAAGTGAGTGCTCAAGATGTGGGGCGAGGGTAAGGCAAGGGGAGGCAGGAATGAAGTGTCAGGCAGGATATATGGTAGAGGTGTAAGGCAGGGGTGGTAGAGGTGTAAGGCAGGGGTGGTAGAGGTATAAGGCATGAGTGGTGGCGTAAAACATGGGAAAACAAGGGGTTCAGGCAGTAATCTTTGTGGTGTGTAGTAGTGGCTGTGGAGTCGTGAGGCAGGGGAAGGCATTAGGGAAAGAGGGGGAGGCATATTTAGTGGTAAAGATGTGAGGATGTGTAAATGCTTAAGATGTGAGGCAGGATGGGCAGCATGGATGTGTGGCAGGGCATGGCGGGAGAACAATGAGGTAGGGGTGTGTGGCAAAGGAAAGAATGGATATGTTGGATTATAAAAGTTAGAATGAGGTAGAGATGTGATGCACAGTACCAAGGCAAGAGGATATATGGGGCACAGAATGGTATGCAAGGGTGTGATGCTGAGAAAGGCAGGAGAGGCAGAACGGGAAGCAGGGGAAAGTGGGATGTGAGGAAGGGATAGGCAGGGAGTCAGGCAGAGATGTATATAGAAGAGGCTGGGAAAGGAAACTGTGTGAGGCAAGAACAGAAGGAAAGGTGAAATAGGAAACTGTGTCGGAGTGAGGTAGTAGTATATGAAATGTGTCTTGGTGTGCGTAAAGGTAATGTAGAAGGGTGAGGCAGAGATGTGTAGGAGGGTGAAAGGAGTGCATCAGAGAGCGAGGGAGGATTTATGTTGAAGTAAGAGGCAGAGACTGAGACAGAGGGAGGAAAACAAGGCACTTCCTGTCTAGTATAAGGAAGCACTAGTAAGACAAGGCCAGGCAGGGGAGGCAGAAGGAAAGAAAATATGATGTGTCTCAAGGTCGGGCAGGGAGAGGCAGGGGATGTAGCAAGATGAGGCAGAGTGAAGCAGGGAGTGTATGAGGGTGAGGCAGGGTGTGGCAAAAACTATCTCAAGGTGGGGTAGGGGGTGTATCAGGTGAGGCAGGGAGTGCATGAGGGTGAGGCAGGGGGTGTATAAGGAAGAGCCAGCGAGTGTATGAGGGTGAGGCAGGGGATGTATGAGGGTGAGGCAGCGAATTTATGAGGGTGAGGCAGGGGATATATGAGGGTGAGGCAGCGAGTGTTTGAGGGTGAGGCAAGGGGTGTATGAGGGTGAGGCAGGGGGTGTATGAGGGTGAGGCAGGGAGTGTATGAGGGTGAGGCAGGGAGTGTAGAAGGGTGAAGCATGGAGAGTCTGAGGATGAGGCAGGGAGAATATGAGGATGAGGCATGGAGTGTACGAAAGTGAGGCAGGGTGTGTATCAGGCTGGGGAAGGTTAGGGCAGGGAGTGTCTTGGTGATACAGAGTGAGTGGGATATAAGGGTGAGGCAGATAGTGAGGCAGTAGAGAATGAGGCAAGAAAGTGCCAGAGTGAGGTAGAGGAAAACTAAAAGTATCGAAGTAAGGCAGAAGAGTATGAGGGAGAGGCAGGAGTGTGAGAAAACAGGCTAAACAAGAGGATTTGAGACGAGTAGGGTATGAGGGTAAGACAGGCTATGAGGGTGAGGCAGGAAGTGAGGCAGGAACTGAGGGTGTGACAGGGGATGAGACAAGTTAAGGCAGAGAATGAGGGTGAGGCAGAAGGTAAGACAAGGAATAAAGGTGAGACAAGGAGTGAGACAGGGAATGAAACTGAGGAAGGGAATGAGGGTGAGACGGGGGTGTGGCAGGGGGAGAGGCAGAGAATGAGGGTGAGGCAAGAGGTGAGGCAAGTTATGAAGGTGAGGCAAGGGGTGAGGCAGGGAATGAGAGTGAGAGAGGGTGATGCAGGGGGAACTGAGGCAGGGCATGAGGGTGAAGCAGAAGGTGAGGCAAGGGGCGAGGCAGGGAATGAGAGTGAGGCAAGGAATGAGGGTAAGGCGGGGTAAGGCAGGGGGCACTGAGGCAGATCCCCAAAGAGCCATATAAATTAAGGGGCGGCCACCATCGATCGCCGGGAAAATTAGGCGAGGATTATAGACCAGGTCCACGAGACGTCTTGCTGGCCGGCGGGGCGGGGCGGGGCGGGGCGGGGGTTGGGTGGATTGAGTGGGAGCCGAGGGTAGTGAGGTGGGGCGGGGCGGGATGAGGCGGGGCGTATGAAAGCAGATTAAAACGAGGCGGGGCGAAGTGGAACCAAGAAGAGGAGGGGCGGCGCTGGGCACAGCGAGGCGACGTGGAGATAAGGAGGTACGGGGTGCGGTCGAGAGGGGGGAGTGGCAGGTGAGCAGAACGGCGGGGCGGGACGGGGTGGGGCGAAGCAGGATAAATTACAATCAAAGGGAAGGTTGACTGAGAGCGAGTAGGAAAGACAAGGCTTGACGGGGAATTAAGGTACAGGTGGGAATGTGTGTGTGCTTGCATGCTTGCGTGTGTGTGTGTGTGTGTAGTCGGAGTTGGTCAGGGCAAGATGGGGTTGATGAGAGGAAGGGTGCGGCAGGGCGAGGGTGAAGAAAAGACTGGGAGGAGTGTGTGGGGAGGTCGAGGAGAGGGTCTGGGGAAGGTGAGGGTGTGTGGGAACAGGATCAAACGGCAGGGGCCTGGGGGAGGGAGGGAGGGAGGGAGGAGAAGGAGTTGAAAATGGTAGAGGAGGGGAAGAGTAAGGTGTGTAGGGGAAGAAGAAACTCTATTATGGAGTCCAGTGGAATGCAAACTGCAAGAGACTTATCGATCCTTTCAAGGTTGCTTCTCATAGGGTAGGTTTAACTTAGGTATCTAGTCTATGAATAAAAGACAAGGATAGCAGAGCAAGAAGGCATTCCCCCACCACCACACACACACCAGCCCCTCTAGTCGAAGCCGGTAGTTTGCTCCATTTATTGCATTTATGTTGAAGGAGAAATGCTTAGCATCTTGTGGCTGAAAATATTTCCCAGCAATTTTAAAACTATTACCTTCAGTCCAGTCGACCGTTCTACTGTGAAGCATTTTTCGGCAGTCATATTATCTTGTCCTATGAAAATTTTGTATACTTGGATGAAATACTCTCGTAGTGGAGGGTAGAGGAGGGTAGCGGTAAGGGAAGATGATAGAGGAAAACGGGGAGAGGGAAAAAAGAGTAGGGGAAGGTGACAGGGTAAAGAGAGGCTAGGGTAAATAGAGGCTAGGGGATTGTGATGGGGGAAGTGAGTGTAGGGGAAGATGAGAGGGTGAAGAAGGGGGAGGAGGGCAGGAGAAGATGGTGGGGGTAGAGAATGTTGGCGATGGTGGCAAGGGATGGAGGGTAAGGGAATGTAGTAGAGGAATGAAGAGTAAGGGAATGTGGATGGCAGTGAAAGGGAGGGTAGGGAAAGAGACGAGAAGGGAAGATGATAGAGGAAGAAAGTAAGGGAAAGTGGCAGGGTAAGAAGGGTACTGGAAGGTGACAGGGTGAAGGATTAGGGGAAAGTGGCAGGGAGAGGGGAAAAAAGGTAACAGAAGGTGACAAGGGGAAGTGAAAATAGCTAAGAGAGAACAAAACAATGCCTGGATGAAAATAATGAGGGAGAGTAAGATGGGAAAATGAGGGATAATAAATGTAGTTGAGTAGATGAGGAGAATTAGGAGATTAGAGGCGAAAGTAATGAAAAAATACATGGAGGGTAAGATAATGAAGAAAATAGCTGTTAATTATATAAGAAAATGACAGTATGGAAAATAGAAATAAATTATATGGCCCCGAGAAAGGAATAGCGCTAGTTTGTCGAGAAAATTAAGGACAAGAGCGTAATGATACCTCGTTGGACAAGACTTGAATAGTTATGAGGGTCGGGAGAAGAGGTGTAAAAGTAATCTTGAAAAAAAAAAGAATTAGGAGCAAGATAGGGAACACTGGTAAATCTAATCTTGGAATGAATTTAGGAGCTAGAAAGAATGCTAATATCTGAAAAATTAGATTAGAGCATGAGAGAGAATGTTTGTAAAACAATTCTTAGAAACAGAGTAATGAAAGAGGGGAAGAAGATTTTGATAATAAATCATGGAATGAATTGGGGCCAGGAAAGAGAATACAACACTTGTACATAATAATATTTGAAAAAAGAAAAAAAGAGGGGAGAGCAAGAGAGGGAATAATTGTAAGATTGCCTTTGGATAAAAATAAGACGAAGATATTAGCTATCTACAGTAAACTTGAATGACTTTAGACACAAGAGATGAAATACCTCTGTAAATAATCTTAGAATGTAATGCAAGCAAGAAAAACTAGAATGACACTCAGAAGAGAGCGTACCTCCGTCAAGGCCCAACATGCAGTTCTTTTTAATTTAATTAAGTCTAATCCAATATGGAAAAAGACTACCCCCCCCATAAAAGCATATTTAAATCCGCCAGATCCGGAATTTTATATGGATCCGCGCCAAACTGTACACATTCGTAGATACCAACATCCTAAATATGCCTGATATTTTCATCAAGTTCACTGAAAAATTTACGAAAATGTCGAAAACACACAATCTCGCAATGTTAAAGAAAGTGAAAAAAAAAAAAAAAATCCTGGATCCACACCTTTATACGGATCCGCACCAAAATTTAATGGAGTCTATTCTAGGCCAAGGCCCATTCTTTAGTTTCATGGAAATCCGCCCATCAGTTTTAGTGTAACCTTGCTCACAAACCAACTAACAAACAAACAAACTGACAAGGGTGAAATCATAACCTCCTTGGCGGAGGTAAAAATATTAATATTAGAATATGCTAGAGTATCAGAAAAAAATAAGCGCTTTTAATTTTCGAGAAAAGGCTAAACAGCTTCACTACGATTACCTTCCGACCTATGAATGACTGTCTCTGAGTCACTTAAGTTAACCAGGGGGGTGTCACTTGCTTTAGCCTATGTTAGCCAGCCCCATGCAGCACCACCAATGCAGTCTACACCGTCGTACTGTGTAATACTAAATCTCTCATGTGAACATCGCGTTTAGAGCCGCCAGATATACAGAACACAGGGTATAATGAAGACACGTTGTTGTAATGTGTCACAAAAAGTACGACTAAAAAAACAAGTAAATGAACACAAATTCGAATAATTTTTCAGCTTGTAGACCTCTGGCATCCCACAGCAGGCCAAGCCTCTCTCTCTCTCTCTCTCTCTCTCTCTCTCACACACACACACACACACACACACACACACACACACACACACACACACACACACACACACACACACACACACACACACACACACACACACACACACACACACACACACACATACAGTTTGATTTTAGAACTGAGTGGGGAGATAGTAACTGCTTCTTGCCTTCACTCTTTCCTTTCCCTAATCCCACCCAATCAATGACATACAACTCTACGAAATTAATATTTGTGTAATTCAGTCGTGCCTTTTGGAGGGCCCGACAATTATACTAAACACTGTTTTAGTTTATATTTCTGTTATGCAGCCATCATAGGAAATGTCTCTTGTGCTGGAATGATTAGAAATATTGTTAATTATCTTCTTCCGTATTATACTGTAGCCCTATTTTATCATACTCTTGTTAACACTTGAGATATAGGATCCTTCATATGACTTGTGAGGCCCCCAGTGTTAGATTTAGAGAGTGGTGAAACTTCATTAGAAAATATGTAAAGCTATATCCCATCCAAGCCTTAAACAAACTGTTATATCAGTGATGCATCAAAATCGCATCAAACCAGCTAACCTACTCTAAGTATATAATGATACAGTGCGAGAATGTACTTAACGTCATGCACCATTAAATATTTGGAGTATCATTTTCAACCATCAGTTCGGCATTAACGAGTATACAACCTTTCCATGCTGTCCACGTTAATTCTGCATTATCGTATTACTACTTCCCTGATCATTATCATTAGAATTATTACCCATGATACTGTCCTCTGTATTTGTTTGTCTATTTTTGGACATGTGGGGAAGTGTTCTATAATATTTTCTGCTTTATATTTCCCAAATTTTGAACTGTGGCTTCACCGGCATAATTTTCCTACCACTCTTCAAGAAAAGACCATTTGACGGCCTGTCGACCCCGGCACTAGACCTTCCGCAATAAAGGTCAGAGGAGACAGTCGATGAGAAAAGAAAATGAAGAACAACCACTTCCAGGCAACCAAACTAGAAATAAATAATAGTACATGAATAAATGGAACAGAGCAACAGAGTTAGACAAAAAAAAAATATATATATATATATAGTTTGGCAAAGAAGGAAAAAATGAGAAGGGAGAAGTAGGAAAAATAATCTCGAACACGAAAATGGGAAAATATTAAGAGAAAAGTAATGACAAATGAGATAAAGAAGTAACTAAGGAATGAAAATGACCAGAAAATTTTGCATAATTCTGAAGGAAACGAAGAAGAAACGGAAAGGCACATTAAGCCAGGTCGCCTCAGTCCAAGTACGAGAGAGAGAGAGAGAGAGAGAGAGAGAGAGAGAGAGAGAGAGAGAGAGAGAGAATTATATCCCTGCCAAAATACGCGAGGGTGAAGGAGGCTGGCAGAGTCTGGTCTTGGCGAGGTAGTGGGCGGCCAGTAACAAGCTTTTGACCCGGGGCTCGATCCCTGGCCAACCCAACACCCGCAAAAACAGACCTAATTCATTTACGGGGGGGAAGAAGGGGTGAAGGGCGAGGCAGGAGTGTTGTGGAACGCCAAATACATGAGATTCTTACGGTTCTATTATCAAAACAAGATGCACCAAGGTGTAAGCATCCCCCATTTTATTTTAGTTATTTATTTTGACCGTAATATAGGGTGGTACAGAACAGCACTCCACTAGAATTTTTTTTTCTATGGTATCATGTGTTATGGAGACGGCTTAGACTGCTGGTGTGGGCGTAGGTTTGTCAAAGGAAGTAGGAAATTAGTAACTGGTGCAGGACAGACACTCATAACGCTGACTAAGCCGCCACCGCAACACACGAAAAATCGCCCAGCAGAATGGAACAGGAGTGGAATGTATAGACTATCCTGCATGCAGAGCACCTGTAGTTGTTAGGTGGAATCAGTTTCCATCCCATATTACAGATTATCCCCAGTGACAGTGGAGAAAAGTTAAACCTGCTGTATCGTCAGGGCGTCAGGATGTTAAGGTATGTGGGTGTCCCTAAGCCCTTACGTCGTAGTTACGTGGCCTTAGTAGGCTCTCTACCACTCATTCATTTTTTTTTTTTTTTTTCATACTATACTTTGGTATTTTCTTACATATCAAGTTAATTAAGCATCAGCATAACCTGCATAAATGAGGTAAAGAATAATAAGATATATACAGATATAAATGGGTAAGATAAAAATGGTACTCTACATGGCTGATGAGAATACAAGGCCTAGAACTGAAGGGACCGATCCCTCAGTCACTCGTTTTTTATCAAGTACTTGTATTCGAATTCTTTCTTGCATATCACATTAACTACCATATTTTTACCCCTACTGCATCCGAATCGAATTGGTTCTCATTGAGAAAATACAATGATGTTTTACAGTTTATCCATAATTATCTTGAAGCATAGTTTCCGGGCTAATATAACTACTGTACTTATGCCTTAAAATAATAATGGCATAAAAATAATTTATGCACAAAAGCACACACACACACACACACACACACACATATATATATATATATATATATATATATATATATATATATATATATATAATAGTTTTGTTTTACGACAGGTGTCCCCGAAGGGCTAAGGCGTTGCCCCTGGGTAGAGGACTTTTGGACTGGAGCGTGTAGCATTTTATGACCGGATGCCCTTCCTGATGTCTACCAATGACCCTTGGGTGGATTCGATCCTCCGACCCTTCGGTCAGAGCGGAGCGCTCTAACCCACTGAGGCACAGCTGCTCGTAAATGTGTATATATATATATATATATATATATATATATATATATATATATATATATATATATATATGCCTTAGGATGGGAAAGAAGGTCCGGATGATGATAATGACACACACACACAAACACGTGTGTGTATATATATATATATATATATATATATATATATATATATATATATATATATATATATATATATATATATATATATATGTGTGTGTGTGTGTGTGTGTGTGTGTGTGTGTGTGTGTTTTATTTTTTTTTATGTATCTGACTCTGGGCAAAGGCTTCAGGGCCTATATCTCGGGGACAGTGACCTATCCCAAGGCCGAGTAGTCCTCCTACACCTCCACATGTCACCATATCGGCACTAACACCCACCGTCCGTACTGAATACATGCTAGTGCTGTTTCATACGGGACTAGTGTATTGGTATTAGCGGGGGTATTTTTACATGTCGGCGGGTCATCTGGTAGAGCAGGAAAGTCTGTTTTTTTTTTTTTTTTTTTTTTTTTTTTTTTTATGAAATTCAAATCCTTAAACTGTTCCCTGCCCAAGCCGGGATTCAAACCTGGGT
Organism: Coenobita brevimanus; assembly: GCF_032717465.1. Taxonomy (NCBI): domain Eukaryota; kingdom Metazoa; phylum Arthropoda; class Malacostraca; order Decapoda; family Coenobitidae; genus Coenobita; species Coenobita brevimanus. The sequence continues at coordinate 41,559,191 of NC_136959.1, forward strand.
CCATTAGGACTGCAGGCCGCCTCTCTACCGAGTTAGCCAGAGCTGAATTCTCTCCCCATTCCTACCCAGTCTGCCAGTTTCTTTTTGTTAGACTCTCTCTCTCTCTCTCTCTCTCTCTCTCCCAACAAAGACAGCGTGACCTAGGCCTTCCCACTGGCCCTGTTAATTGAAAGAGACAATGGGATTAATATGACCAAACAGCCGTCGAGGGGGACTTTCTCGTTACCACACTCCTCTCCTCTCCTCTCTCTCTCTCTCTCTCTCTCTGAGGGGGGGGTAGGGTATGATATAGAGAAGAGAGAACGCAAAACTTGTAGCCTGCAAAATTGTGTTGGTGTGCGAGCCTGTGTGCGAGCTTCGTCATTAATTTTCGTATTCACCGTAACACATACATGCGTGCATACAGACTCTCTCTCTCTCTCTCTCTCTCTCTCTCTCTCTCTCTCTCTCTCTCTCTCTCTCTCTCTCTCTCACTCTGGCGGAACAGAACGGGCAGGGAAAATAGAGAGGTTGTTAAGGCAAAGAATGGCCCGCTTTCCAGTGTCCACCTACTGTCTCATAGGCTGTTTGCTCAGCCTCTTACGTTTAATTTTCTTTCTTTATGCTAGTAGAAGAGACCAAATATAAAGCTTTAAGAATTCATCAATGCAAATGGAGTCAGGAGGAGAGAAAGTTTACTCATAATTTTTCCCATAATTTTTCATGTGTAATTCTACAGTTTTAAACACTTCCTTATGGTGAAGTATTTTTTATTTCACTTTTTTTTTTTTTATCAGATGATTTTACTGGGTGTATGAGAGACGTTTAAGCAGGGAGACGTCAAATAATAGCCCACATTCACTTCTTCACTACTTTTTCTCTAAACGACATTAAACCACGTGATTGAATGCAAAATCATTCATCACACTAAAAGAAAAAAAAAAAGATAGGAAATAAAAAAAATAAGCTATCAGTAATCACCTTTCATCCCTTTCGGAGGGTAGGGTCCCAAGGCCAGGCTACCGTAGTCCAGAATATTGAAGGCAGATGACTGGCTTATTATCCTTCATGGCTTTACGTAATCGAAAAACCTCCAGCCACCTCTCGGGAAGCAAACCTATGTAACGTCAGTCTACAGCCCTATCTGTACCTCAGTAGCAGTGAAGGGAGTAATTATATAACCAGAAGGAAGGTTGAACAAAAAATAAAGCTAAAAGTTGTGTGATTATAGTGATCCGTTGTTTACGCTGTGTTAGTTTGTATTATTGAGCTGTACAGTGTGTTATGTTACTTCTAAACTCACATCTCCCTCGTTCATATACTTCTCCATTCTATCCCTTCACCTTAGCCTCGCTCTCTCCCTCCCTCGCTCCCCCTCTACCTCACTCACACTCTCCAAGTCAACCATTCATTTTCCATTTTTTCTACGGTACCCTAAGATAGTTTGCTCATGTGAGGAGAATGGGGAATGAGATTGTCAAAGAGAGTGTATGTGAGTGAAGCGAATGGGGTGAGGGGGTGGGAGAGACCAGGGGATGAGGTGGAAGGAGGGGCATAGAGAGCTATATGAATGAAAAATGTGTGAGTTGGAGGGAGGGTAGCCTGATGGCGGAGGACAGGGTGACACTGGATTGTTTTGTTTGTGCCTGCCCCTGTCGACATTAACGCTTCTGGCTATAGACAGAGAGACAGTAGACATGGACTTAGTGACTTAGTAATGGAAATGTTTAGTGGTTGGCCTAGCTCGCGGAAGTAGAAAAACAATTGGAAAACAAAGATTTGATAACTGGGCGCCATTTGGTAAGTCCTTAAGGCCGAATGTCGAAAGCCATGCCCTGGGTCTCTTTCACTAGACAGTTCACCTCACTGAAGCCTCCAAAAAGCAATCGGCAAGTACCCCTACCATAGGCCTACTGTGTGTGTGTGTGTGTGTGTGTGTGTGTGTGTGTGTGTGTGTGTGTAGTTGTACGATCAAAGGTGACCCAGTTACTGATAACACTTCCTCAAGATGTGATATGTGGAGGGAGCTGAGGGGGGGGGGGAGTTGATGTAGAATTTATCAATGAACAGGATTTTTACCAAAACCAAATGTGTGTGTGTGTGTGTGTGTGTGTGTGTGTGTGTGTGTGTGTGTGTGTGTGTGTGTGTGTGTGTGAGAGAGAGAGAGAGAGAGAGAGAGAGAGAGAGAGAGAGACAGAGACAGAGAGAGAGAGAGAGAGAGATGAACAAAAAAGACATGGTCCATTTCCTGAGGTAGAGTCTCCACAAGCTGTGTTGGGGAGTAGTTGGTGCTGGGGAAGTAGGGCCTTAGATCCTCAGAAATAAAAATAACGTTAACTTTCATCATGGGCCTAATTTGTACATAATAACAGAACCAGTCATGTCCAGGTGTCCGAGTTACATCATCAGCAATTTGTGGTGAAAAGGAGAGGGAGTGGCAAAGAGCAGGAAATGATTAGACGTATGACCTTTGAATGTGAAGCTGATAGATACTGGCTGGGGACAATAGTGTGTTGGGCAAGGGAAAATGAATGGACTTTGTCATTTTCTTCTCCGACGTACTGTGCTCGAGTTATGCTCATTTGCCATGTCTTTACCATATACCTATTGTGTGTCTTGTAGGTTACACAACAACAGGTAGACTCGGTACTGAGATACGGTGTCCACAGATCGATTCGTTGGTAAGGCGGGGTGGGTGGGGGGCTGGTGGGCTGTGAGAAAGGGGGATAGTAATCAATAGGCCTAACCTTTATAATAGGTCTGTTGTTATGAAACGGTACTGTACTGTTAAAGGTCATCGTGGTTACTGAGATATGGCATCCACAAACTGTGATATGATAGAGGACTAGAGAAGGGAAACGAGGAAACCTGGAATTTGGAAAGTCGACAGGCATCACCTTCATCGTTGGTCTATTGGGTGTGTATATAGATGAAAAGCAAGTGGCCTGGTTACTAAAAGACAGCATACACAAACTTGAATTTGTTCTATGCGTTGGGAGGAGAAGGAAAGTAGAACTCCGAAATCTGACAGGCTTTACCTTTAACAGGCATGTTGTGTGTGTGTAAAGTTGAAAATTTGGGTTGACTCAGTTACCGCGACGAGGTATCCATAAATTATGATGCTTTATGGGGTGCTGGGCTGTGGGGGAGGGGTTGACTTAGTACTTTGAAAATTGGTCTTAACCATATGCCTAATGTATGTCCAAAGTTACATCTCAAGGTGGGTCGGTTACTAAGACAGCATCTGTATTATATGATGCATTGGGGGGCCGGAGAAAAAGGAAGAGGAAGGGCGAGTAACCTTCAAAATCAGTAAGCTTCGTCATCATCATAAACTTGTGTGTGTAAACATCCGAATGGAAAAATGGCCTAGTAGCTCAGGTACAGTGTTTACATGCCACGATGCGTAACAGTGGAGTCTGGCATACCACTGCCAGCCCTCTACACCCATTGATTATCGAGGAATACAAAACCTCTGAGGAGGTCTCCAGTTAACAGTTGACTTAGACGTCTCTGTTAATTTTATATTTCATGCAGCTGACAATAGTGTCACAGGAACGTGAGAGTGTTATGGTATCAGTAAAGTGCACTTTGTGAGCGTGTGACGAGGGAGCGGGCGCCATGTTATCACAATTCCCTCTGTTATAAAATATAGGTAGAATCACCGATATTGAATTGCTAGAGATGAGGCAAAAAAGACATTTTTTCGACGGAAAATCTTTTTTAATTTGATTTTGTTGTTGAGGTATTCATCGTTTAGAGCCGAGCACTCCCTTGGAAAACTCGAGTTTCCAAGGGGTTTCTACGCCTTTATGGGTGAGTTTTTAGTTGATAACAAAATTTTGTGAATGGATGTACCACAAGCAGAAAGAATTTCAACTCTGATGCACATAGTAAAGTTATTAGCTTTGCTTAGCGTGACGGTTGGGTTGGGTCAGGCCGGGTCAGGCCGGGTCAGGCCGGGTCAGGCCGGGCACCTCATTTCAGAATTTAACTGAGAGCAAACATCGCTCGCTCGCTTGTAATAAAAAAAAAAAAAAAAAAAAAAAGACAGCTTCATTACATAGGTCTGCCAATACTAGGCAACTCCTGTTCAAGGGAAAGACTCAACTAGAAGAATCAAAGGAAACAAAGAAGGCTGTTCACCGCTAACCAAATCTTGCAGCTGAAACTGGCAGGAAGAGTAACAAGAGATGCCATGCAGTGCAGAAACTATGAGTTGAAAATTTTTGTAGAAGAGGAGGAAGGAAAGACTTACATTAACACACAAGAACGTAGAAAAAAATCATAATCAGCTTCGTAAGTACTTCAGTGAAGTGACCCGGATGAGTCTTAAGGTTGTATTCACCTTGACATATGAGACTTCGTAGCACCTCGTCCATTGCTGTTTATTTCGTATGCTACACATTAATATTCTGCCCTATCTTTTTTACATTATATCTCTCCAATGCTGACCTAGTTTGCATCAGTAACATACACGACAATTATCAAGATATAAAGAACAATTTAACTCGCTTAGGATAAGGCGTTCTGGGATCTCTCAAGTCATCCGGAATAATACAGCCCTAACACATACCCTTTCCGGTTATATACCTATCTGGCTTGTTCTTTGGAATTTTCCCTCAGTTAGTACCAATAATACTTCCTTCCAAACTAGTTACTTCCAGTCACCCCATTCAGACGAATATGGGTCGTGTTCTACGTGGCTTCGGTGGTTTAGCAACACCTTTTCTTTAGTGATTTATTTTGCACATTGCTCGTCAACACCCTCTTGTTTGTAACTGGTGCAAAAACTATCGATATTTAAGCAGTATAAGTAATCAACAGCAGATTGTTCAGGTGTAATATACAAAATGAAATAAGTCACTAAGGAACAGGAACTACGAAACCTCAACATCCACCAAGAATACAGGCTTTTAAGTATTCTGGAACAATCTGTGTGCGTTCTATTCCACTTATTATTCCCCTCATGGCCACGTCGTCACCAGTATTTTATTCCTCCCAATGCCAGACGATTTATTTAGATGAGATTTAGCCAGAGGAGTCTGAGTGGTATTACTGGTACTGAGCCATTAGCAGTCTCATGGTCGGGACAACTCTGGTATTTTATTCCTGCTAACACCAGACACAACACAGGAGCCTGAGAGTGTTAATATTGGTGCCATTAATCCTGTCGTGATCCGCCATTCTCAAGTACATGCCCACAAACGTCAGACGATTTAACTTATTCATAGGAGACTGAGTGACTTAAATGTCAGGGAAATGTACCAAATCCTTTCCTCTGCTTCAAAGCAGTAGGTAAATCTCCCCAGCTCTCCGTGTTACTGGCAAGGTAAATTTAGCTTTTCTGGCTTAGTTTTGCATAAAAAGTCATTGTTGTATTTTCTTTTCGCAGTGCCGTAACTTTTAAAATGAAAGTATTATATCCTCATACTGAGGCTGTATTTACTGAAGAGTCAACAGTTTAAGACTAATCTACACCTCCTTCAGGTCTGAAGACTTATGGAACACACACACACACACACACACACACACACACACACACACACACACACATATATATATATATATATATATATATATATATATATATATATATATATATATATATATATATATATATATAGACAGATAGAGAGACAGCCATATAGATAGAGATGGATAGATAGATAGAAAGAAGAACGGATAGACAGAAATATATATATATATATATATATATATATATATATATATATATATTTTGACAGACATAGAGAGAGAGAGAGAGAGAGAGAGAGAGAGAGAAGGGGGGGGAAGTAGCGAGGTGGAATGTTCCCTCTGCTGTGAATCTTTCGCCATCGTTTCCACTGTACACTGTAAAACTACTATCCAGTGGGTACAACGGGCACCACAATCACACTAAGTAGCAGTAAGGAATGCCGTGATTCTGAATAAAGATATGAAGTCTATGGATTGTTCCATATTTGACGTGCCTGTATCTCAACGAGTATAATCTACAACACTATAAAGTTCACAGGGAAGGTATTGAATTCACTCAGCATTTTAAGATATTCGTTCTGATAATGTTCTCGTCAGTGGTTCGTGTGCTCGCCAGCGTCACCACCAAAGGTAACTATGGAAATGGAAAAATATAAGTGAAGATTTAGTTGCTTTTCATGTTGACAAAAAGCAGGGACTGTGGCAGTGGCCTTACGTTGCCATGTTTTCCTTCGTATCTGTGAAGGACAGAACTAACAATTAGGCTTAGGGTGCTGAGTGAGACAATGCTGCCAACACGCACACCAGAAACATGTGCTTTAGAGATTTATTCTTACTTATTTACACTTTTTATTTATTTATTTAATTTTATACAGAGAGTAAGAACCACAATTAATTCGCAGGCTTCTACGAGTCACTTAGCGGAATAAAATCGTCTGGTGTTCGCTGGAGTAAAACACTAGACTTCTGCCGACTATAATGCAATGGTACCAAAGTTGATAATTTCATACTCCTATGGCTCACACTTAGCTGAATAAAATCGTCCGGTGTTAGCTGAAATAAAACACGAGAGTTGCTCCGACCCTGACCGAGTTAAAATTCTTAAATATTCGTCGCTGCCAAAACTCAGACACAAAGCCAATATTAAGATCCATCGGATTAAGATCTCAAAATAGACTGAATTTGGATCACTGAGGGTCGCAGGCAGGAGGAAGGAAAACCAAGGAAGACAGCTTTAGTATTGATTAGTCGTGAATAAATATGAAAGGCTGAGGCTGATGTGAGTAGTGAGAAGAGGAGAGTTGATGAGACGAAGAAACTTTTGCCCCAGCCTTTTCAGAAGAACTGTAGCTTGGTGAGATGTCCCCCTGGATTCCAGCACGCACACACACACACACACACACACACACACACACACACACACACACACACACACACACACACACACACACACACACACACACACACATGTCGATAGGTAGATAGGTAGGTAGGTATCTAGGTAGGTAGGTGCCACCAGTGCCAAAAGTGTAGAGATTCGTTGCCACAATGTCGGGTATCGTAGGGTGCCGTAGATTACTGATGCTTCCAAATGTAAATAATAGTCGTAGCTAGGAGTCTGGGATTATAGTAGTTTGACGAGGCACCTGTGTGGGCTGCTACCAATGTAATAAGTCGTGAGGCGTTGGATAGCGTGGAGATTGTATAGTTGTAGGTCTTCCTCTGTCTTACTCCCCCCCTCTGTCTCTCTTGTATCATAGTGAATGTGAGGTAGAGGCACTTTGTGGTTACGGAGTTTTATTGTGGCACAGTTTTATTGTTCACGGACAGTGACGTGACCCTCTAATTGCCAGAGTGACAGCTAATCACCTACTGGCTCCTACCTCCTACTCTACTCAATCTCCTGCCTCCTTCTTCTCTCCTATTCCTTCTCTTTCTCTACTCAGCCTCCTGCTGGCACCTTCTATCTCCTTCTATCCCCTTCTGCCTTCTTTTGACTCCCACACCTGATTTCTGGGTATATATTACTGCCTGGCTTCCCGCTGGGTGACGTGTGTGTGTGTGTGTGTGTGTGTAGCCCGCTTCCGTCACGTGAGCTAACTGGCCTCCGTGAGCTACACCAAGTGTTTGATGTACATCCTGAGATCCTTGATAGTCTGGGCCAGAGGATGTGTGTGTTTCTGCTCCTGATGCCCTAGACATAATCTACCTACCAGTTACATATTGTACTAGTGTTACATATTGTACTATGATTATATAAGGCCTATGACTATTACATATTGTGCTATTAATGCCTACACACACACACACACACACACACACACACACACACACACACACACACACACACACACACACACACACACACACACACACACACACACACACACACACAGACACACACACACACACACACACACACACACACACACACACACACACACACACACACACACACACACACACACACACACACACACACACACACACACACACACACACACACACACACACACACACACACACACACACACACACACACACACACACACACACACACACACACACACACACACACACACACACACACACACACACACACACACACACACACACACACACACACACACACACACACACACACACACACACACACACACACACACACACACACACACACACACACACACACACACACACACACACACACACACACACACACACACACACACACACACACACACACACACACACACACACACACACACACACACACACACACACACACACACACACACACACACACACACACACACACACACACACACACACACACACACACACACACACACACACACACACACACACACACACACACACACACACACACACACACACACACACACACACACACACACACACACACACACACACACACACACACACACACACACCTCCCGCACAGTTTTAACGCTCTAGCCTTGAATCGAACCCGGGACTTATTGATAGGAGCCAGGCACTGATATCACTACACCACGGTGTAATAAAAGCTTAGCCACCCGAAGTCCATGAAGAACCAGGTAAATCCACAATGGTAAGATATGTTTCAACCCTCAACCGATATGATAACAATTTCCAAGTCGTCTGGATTTCCTCTTAGCCCCACACAACTCGGCAAGCGACACATTGCAGTTTTTATCTATGCCAGCCAGTACAAGTGCCTTCCTATAGGCTATATGTTGGAGAAACATATTACAAGTGTGGACATATGTAGAAACTGCTTGGGATAGATTAAAATTGCTGTGTTGGTTGCCCTCAGTATTGTCTTTTGTCCTTCTTCCTCTCCTTTCTTCTTTTTCAGCACTTTTCCTCGTTCCTTCAGCTCTCCCTCTTTTCTTCTTCTTTACTAATTTTATTATTTTCTTTGTTCAGCTTACTCTTTCTTATTCCTCTACGTATTTCACTATGCTTTTACCTTTTTGTTCGTCCTCGTCAATGTCCTGTTTATATATACTTTTTTTTTTCTGCACTGTTCTTTTAATACTTTGTGTCAGTGGTCAGGTCAATTGCATGTGCGTCTACCAGTCCTCCTCAGTTGGTTTGATCCCACCCGTGGTTAATGATGTATTGGTATGAAGGTGCAGGAGGATGCCATTTCAAGTGTTATAAAAAGTTCGTGTCTTGTCAAACTTCCCTCCTTGACGTACACGGCCAAATTTTAAGTAGTACAGGAGCCTTTGTTGACCCACTAAGCAGTTTACCCGTAGTTTGAATATTTCGCCTAAACAGTCTCCTCTGTGCATTTTACATCGTTTTATATGGTCATACATTTCTTTAGTAACATGCAAGAGGACATTGAGGTGTAATGTGCAGAACAAAGCGCTGGGTACAAAATGCAATGAAGCCTTCAATGTCACTCAAAATACAGCCCACAGAGTCACAGATACAAGCATTCCCACAAGGCATTTTTCCACCAGCATTTTTCTCATCCTATACGCAAGGCCCCTTCCACACCTGCAGTATACCAGTACGTTAGCTGCGGATCAGTCCTCTGGCGACAAAATGTGTTCTTCAGGGCTACGGATCAGCTGACCTTCGGTACCCCTAAACACGTCTGGAACTCGTATGGTATAGCTGCCTACCCAAACATTCATATATACATGCATAAATACATACATTTATTCATTTATTCATCCAAACATACAGACAAAAATACAAACACACATGCATACATACCGGTACATACGCACTATTCACCTTTTTTTTACCCTTTCTGTCTTGTTAACTGTCATTTCACCTTCTTTTCATAGGCCGCATTATTGTTTCATTTCTCTCTCCTATTCTTTCGTCGCCTTCACTCCTTTTCCCCGTGCGCGTCGTGGTGGTCGCGTGCCGCCTCCCGTCACAGAGGAACAACGTGAAGATGCGATGAAGTCAGGAGATGCTTTGTTTAGCTCCAAGTAATCATAGCCCACACTTCTCTCTCTCTCTCTCTCTCTCTCTCTCTCTCTCTCTCTCTCTCTCTCTCTCTCTCTCTCATTTTGTCTCGTACCGTAGTTGTGTTTCCGTGACATGTATTAGCGACACACACACACACACACACACACACACACACACACACACACACAGTATGCAGCGGAGGATGGGATGCAGACTGACAGGCGGACAAACAATGAGGATGTCCACCTTCCTTATCTCCCCTCTTCCTGCCATACCTTCCCTATTCTCTCTCTCTCTCTCTCTCTCTCTCTCTCACCATTCACAGATCACTATTATTTTTCTTCCCATTCACTCCTGCTTTACACTCTTCATTCCTGTTTCCCTCAATTGCTCACTTTCCCCTGACTGTCTCCCTGCCTCACCTCTCTCTTCTCTCCCCCATACTACCCTTTACCTTCCTTTTTTTTTTTTTTACTCCATTGATCACTTCCCTTTTACTATCTCCGTGCATTTCAGTATTCATTTTTCCATTCTCTCACTCTGTTCTATTCCTGTTTTCTTTAATTCCTCATGTTACCTTCACTATCTCTGTGCCACGTCTTTCAGTCTTCTCCTTCGTCGTGTTCTCCATCTTCGTTTCTATTTTTTTTCCCTTAATTCCTCACATCTTTTTTATCTCCGTGTTTTTCATCCTTCTCTTTCAAGCTTCCTCCTCTCTTTTTTTCCCCACCCTTTCTATTAATTTTTTTACATAACACTACTTTTCATTTATTCTCTCATCCATTGGTGTTTATCATACGTTACCCCAATCTGATTTTAGTTCACATCTCCTCATTGTTTCTGTGCCACGCCTTTCATTCCTCTCCTTCATTCACGCTTTCCTCACACTGTTTTCCTACATTCCTTGCTTTCCCCTCACTCTCTCTGTGCCTTTCCGTCCTCTCCTTCATGCTGCCCTCTTTCTTTTTCCGCTCCTCCATCCCTGCCATCCGCTTTTCTCTGCAGCGACGCGGCAATTCCCTTTTCTTTCTCTTTGTCCTTTTCCCGCTCTGTTTGATCGCTGCTTCTGCTCATTTCCTCCGCTCAGGTGCTGCGCTCACAGCCTGCACGGACTTTGATCTCGAATGGCTGTTTGTCCATCAAGTTATCACACAAAAGCTCCCGACGACGACCCTCCTCTGATTTTTGGATGAGGCGCGAACTCGATGATGTCGGCGCGGGAAGTGAGAGGATTTTTCTCTCCACTAGAGGGACGTCACTGCTGGAGAGAGAGGCGTCACGAACTTGATTAGGACAGTGATTAATTTTGGTGATCATGTAGTTTTCTCTTGCACTGACAGTGGTAGAAAGCTAGAAGCTTAGGAAATATAAAAATAGCATTGTATATATTACATGAGGTCTTGTTGTTGAGATGCCCGTGCGATGTGCAGAGCATAAACTCACTCTGAGTTTACATTTCCCTTTGAGCACAAATTATCAGAAGAATATGGAAATTTTACATCTCCTTCTCTTTCGATGGTGCATGTTTGGGGCTCCTTCACAAAAGGATTGTTTCATGTCGACGGAATCACAGCTTCTGGATAATGTTTTGTAAAATGGTGGTGAGGATCTCTCTTGCTTGCCTTTTATTTTACCTGAGTGCCTGCAGGCTTTATCCCCTCATACACAGACGTCTTAGTGTTGATATTAGGCTACTGCAAGGATACGAATCGTAATAATTCTGTGATGAGAAGCCAGAAAGTTTATTGATGGGTCAGGTGCATCAGGTGAGAGGAACCTCGCCTCGCGTCTTGCACCATTCATAGACAATTGACTTCCCGCCAGGCACCTCCCTCCTCATACCACAAAAATCCATACTGTGCCATTCCTTTAGCGGTTGGTTCAATCAATCAATCAATCATTTCCTGTGGCACCCTCGGGGATGCATAGGGCCTCGATGAACTCACACCACCACATCCTATCTTGTGCTAACTCCTCAAGATCTCCCCAACACTCATCTCCAGCTTCCCGTCTCATTGTCCTCACCCACGTCTCTTTTGGCCTTCCTCTACCTCTCCTACCAAGTGCCACCCACCCTGGTGTACCTCGTACTATTCCCTGTCTCCTATACACATGTCCTAGCCACTTCCATCGTGAGAACCTAACATATTCATCGACCGGCTGCACTCCCGTTATTTCTCTAATTCTACTATTTGGTATCCTTTCCCACCACTTAACTCCTAATATTCTTCTAAGTGCTTTTTTTTCAAACACCAAGAATTTATTTTCCATAGTCACTGTGCTGTACCAAGACTCGTGTCCATAAATTAAGATATTCCTAACCATTACCTTATAAAGTTTGATTTTTGCATGCACAGAAAAATTGTTATTATTCCAAATATATTTAAGCATTCCCATTGCCTGATTAGCCTTCTTTAACCTTTCCTCGAATTCAAAGTTCAAAGAACCATCCTTGGCTAAATAAGTACCTAAATATTTAAACCTATCAATTTGCTTTACAACCATACCTCCAATTACACATTCCTGCGCATTTTCCATATTCATATTGATTATTTCAGTTTTTCCACAATTAATAACCAAACCCACCTTGCGACCTTCACTCACCAAACAGTCCAACACTCTCTGCATCTCTTCTGGCCCATCACAAATCAAAACTATATCATCTGCATAATCTAAATCCAAAAGTTTCCTGTTCTCTCCCCAAAGTATACATGCACCGGTTTCTGTTCCAACGCTTTTCATAATGTAATCAATGACCAATATAAATAGTAAAGGCGATAGAACACCACCTTGAATTACTCCGGACTTGACTTCAAACGAATCACTCAGACAACCATCAACCATCACTTTACAAAATGTGTCCTTATGCATGTTCATAATGACCCTCACAAACTCCTCTGGTATTCCATAATGTCTCATGATCTTCCCCATAGTCTCTCTCGAAACACTATCAAAAGTCTTTTCAAAATCAACAAAACAAAGACTTAACGGTACTCTCATTTCATTAACTTGCTGCATCAAATGCCTAACTATAAAGATCTGATCATTGCAACCACGTCCCTTTCTAAAACCAACCTGTTCATCCCTCAGAATACCCTCAACCACCGGCTCCAACCTATTTAACAACACTCTACTGAAAACTTTCAAAGCTATCGGTGACAAAGAGATTCCCCTCCAATTACCACATTCACTCAGGTCTCCCTTCTTCGGAACTTTAACAATTACACCATTCTTCCAAACTGATGGTAGTAACCCCGTCACCCATATCTTATTGAATAGCTTGGTCAAGATCATTATTAATCTATCCCCCTCCACTTTAAACATTTCCGGAAATAAACCATCCTCCCCTGTGCCTTATTATTCTTTAACTGTTTTACCGCTTTCTCCACTTCTGGAAGCCTCAACTCTCCTGTTTCTATATTTAAATCTTCCTGAGCAGACGGTATATCCTCTTCTGGTGGTATTGGTCTATTAAGAACTGTCTCAAAATGCTCTTTTCATCTATTTTTAATATCTCCATCTTTGGTCAATAAATTTCCTTCCCTGTCTCTAACTGGTATTTCCTTGCGTTTACCTGCATTACCACTCAGTTCTCTAATCGATTCATATGCTATTCTTTGACTCTGTCCATCATTTTTGTTTATTAAGCTTTCAGTCTCTGCAACCTTTTCATCCACACATCTTCTTTTATCTCTCCTAGCTAACCTTCTTACTTCTGAATTCAAACTCCAGTACGCAGCTCTTGCTAATTCAATCTCTCGTTCATCAACGCATTGCATCTCACTCCTCAATTTAGCCTCACCTCTCTTTTTTATCATATCCCACGTTTCCTCTGATATCCATTTCTTTCTCCTGAATCTATGTCTCCTTCCAATTGTACATTCAGCAGTCTCATGCAAAACTTTGTTCACATCCTCCCACATCTCATCTACACTTCTCTCCCCCTCTTCCAACGTTTCCAACACCAAAAACCTATTTCTGCATTCTAATCTGAATTCCTCCTTTTCTTCTCCTTCCCTTCTAAGCTTAACAATATCGTATCTACCAACACCAGATTTTTCCTTCTTCTGATTTTTAAGTTTAAACCTTATTTTTGCAATGCTGAGTTGATGGTCACTACCAATATCCGCTCCCCGTTTAACATGAACATCTAGCAGAGAACTTCTATGCCTCCTACTGATAGCGATGTGATCAATCTGATTATTATATTTTCCACACGGCGACACCCAAGTTGTCTTGTGTATATTGCAATGCTGAAAGAGTGTGCCCCCGATGACTAAGTCATTTGCTAGACAGAAGCCTCCAAACCTCACTCCGTTTTCACTCATCCTACTACCAACTCCCATCTTACCCATAAATGCCTCAAATCCCTCATTTGAACATCCCATTACTGCATTAAAGTCTCCAACGCAGATCAAAACATCATGTCTAGGTACCCTTCCTACTCCTTCTTGCAACTTTTCATAAAATGTGTCTTTCCTTTCATCGAGTGCATCATTAGTAGGTGCATAACACACAAACAGACTGATGTTGCCATGATTTGATTTAAACCGTGCGTATAACAAACGCTCATCTATAGGATCCCACTCACATAAAGCCTTATTTGCCTTACAACCCAGCAACAATTCTACTCCCTGATAATGCATTCCGTCCTGTCGGCCAGATATCAATAAACGTATACCATCCTCCAAATCCAACTTATCGACTCCAGTTAATCTAGTTTCTGTCAGAGCACAAATATCAAGTCCGTAATTTTGAAAAACCTTCACTAACTCATCGATTTTACCGTCATGATTTAGCGTTCTCACATTCCAGTTACCAATTTTAATTGTATTGTTTGCATTAACAACGGAATTAGATTGTAATTGATGCAACCGTGAGATTCTTAGCACCCCCTGCCCATTTAAGGGCTGCACGGGACTGGGGGCCATTATTGTTCTTTCAGAGTCCATCAAGGTTTCTTTGGCTAACTTCCTGAACACCTCGCCATTGTGTTGCAGTCGCAGTAGGCAGCTAACTTGCCTGATTGCCCACACCCGAGAGACCCAGCTATGCTGTAGCCAGTCACGTGCCGGCATGCTTCCCAGCCATTTCACTCTCAAGGAGTTCCTCTGCCTGAGAAAGGAACCACCCCCCTGCTCCCGAGGGCTTTTGATCTGTGTAGGTAGAGGGCGATCACTCCCTCACTAGCCATATACAGTGTATATACAGTGTATAGGCTACACTCATTGGTTACTTTTTAATAAATATGAATTATATATTTCTGTTTTGCTTGCTTCATGAGAGGTGTATTTTATATGATGATGATGCTGTTTTTGCAAGAGAGTGAATGATTTAGGTACAGTCAGGAAAAAAACGTCGCTCGTCATTCAACTGTGTCTTCAAACTCGAGAATGAGAATCACCTATGGGTTGAAAAACATAGAAAACCTCTCTCAGGGAAGGAATATTAGCCAGAAAGGAAAGTGAGAAGTAGATGAGGTCAACCATTTGACCAGTGCTATTCAACCTGGGTGGACGGTCCACCTTAGGGTGGACGAAATTCAGTGTGGGGTGGACAGCTTTCTTTGGGTGGACAGAGGGTGGACCAGAGCATTACCGTATATGGATAGAATAAAAAAGAAGAAATAAATAATATAATACAAGTGGAGAATTTACATATGTGTAGTCAAAGATAGCCTGTATGTTGATCTTTCTGTAGCTCACGGAATCGTCTGGTGCCTCGATTCAGCCTGATGGCAGACAAACTGCAACACCGGCCAAGCCACTACTATTTGTTTTTTGGTGGAAGATTCATGACGTTTTTGTTATAATGGCATATATAAAACATACTGTTTGCAATTTTATTCTTGTTTTAAAAGTTATGAAGACAATTTATTTGCTTTGGAACTTCAGCGATAAAATTATGTTATGTATATTTTGAATGAATGAATAATTATATGGAAGAATTTATAACTAAAATTTGGAAATTAAAAAAGTGAATGACACTATTTTTTCCTGCATATGTAGATTTAAAAATGAAGAATAATCTGATTTTTGGAATATATCAAATACAACGCATATTATGGGCAATGTTGCTTATTGATTTGCTTCATTTTTTTTTTTAATTGCACTGATGTATTTTCTCTTGTAATGAGACTGCATTATGTAATCATATGAAATGCATAATGGAAAAATAATAAACTGCAAATTTATAATGAGTGAAATTGCTTTTACTTGCCTACATATTTGTACATTCAAGAATCTAAAAAAGTAAATATATAAGGTTAGGATCATGGGATTATACAGTTAACCGATTGGGGTGGACAGCTTTTCCCAATTCAACACTAAGGGTGGACGACGCCAAAAAAGGTTGAAGAGCATGCATTAGACGAACTTTTGTCCTCTACTGTACTTGGTAATGGCTACATGCACTTTACTCTGCCAGCGTCAGTGAAATGGTTCAATCTGTTCTGCCATCAGGAGGATAATCCGTAACGCCCTTAATGCAGTGCTGTAGGACGGACGCTTTGCCCGGACAGATGTGTGTACCAGCCTCTGCATTTTATTTTTCGTGGATGAGTTAGTCGTTTCAGCCAATGGGAGTCATTGTTACTTTATTCTCCTTGTAACTACACGATTACATTCAGCTAGGGAGAGACTTTTTGATGTGGAGGGGTTTGATGCAACCTTCGTTAACCCCTCCACTTCATGACGGTTCTCTTTAAGTTGAATACAATCGTTTGATAATAGGCTGAGTAACGTGAAGAATACGTCATAAGACAGAGATTAATAAGGAGTAGCTTTGAGGGTGTTAAAGAAGGGAAGAGAAACTGATGGTGTGTTGGGGTAAATGGAAGAATAAAAATCTGATATGTGTTGCTTGCTGGCAGTGAAGTGGCTCTCAGCAGTGTGTGAGAATGGCCGAAGGCAGAAGAGGTGATTCAAGTTATATATAAGCAGGTATCTGGGGAGCAAGAAATGGGGCAGAATTTTAATTATCGTAAGAGTGTTATACAAGAAGGTAAATATATAATGAAAGTGGGAAACAGTGGCTGAAGGAAAAAGGTGACTGGTGCTATAAAAACCCTGGTAAGGAAAATAAGACACCTTTATCAGTGAACGCTGCTGACTGCTCCTTATTTTTTACTAGAGTCCCTTTTTACACCCGTGTTTGCGAAGCAAGAGCGGCTATTATCATTCGATTGGTCTACTCTGTGTGCGTGTGTGTGTGTGTGTGTGTGTGTGTGTGTGTGTGTGTGTGTGTGTGTGTGTGTGTGTGTGTGAACATAAAGTTTTTATCCAGTTTTAACCAAACTAAGAGAATAGGTCACGGTGAGCCATCGAGGAAATCATTATTTTTTCTAACAATGGGTCAAAGGTTAAAGCCACTTGGCAAGGTCAACGTAAACAGTTTTTATCTGTTGTCAACTAAACTTTGAAGACAGGATCAAGTTAAATCAATGAAAAAGAAATTAGATTTTGAGAATAATTAGTATGATGGCAAGGTTACAGTGAAAGGTCAAAGGTCAAGACCACTGAGCAAAGTCAAATTAAACAGGTTTGATCTGATTTACACCAGTGCTGGTAGAAGGGTTAAGGGTAAGACAAGAATGAAGTAAATCGATTTTAGGAGTAATTTGTCGAATGTTAAGGTTCGAGGGAAAAGTAAAAATATTCAGCCCTTAACCCATATGGCGGGCACGGGTGTTGCACCCGCTGAGTGCTCCTCCTTTTATGTATGTATGTGTGTGTGTGTGTGTGTGTGTGTGTGTGTGTGTGTGTGAGGAACTGTAATACAACGATGATTGTGATGATGACAGTTTCACTTTTTTCATCAATCTATACAAAGTACAATTAATGATTCCCACACTGGCACTGTGGGAATATGGGTAATGTGTGTGGGTGTGTATTTTGCCGCCCACCAAAATGCCTTGGAATAACTTGAGGAGCAGGAACTGAACAGCGATGATCCTGTGCTAAGCAAAAGGCGTCTTCGTAATGTTGATAGTGACGGCAGCGTCCACGGGAGTTTGTGAAATTGCAACACCCAGTGATGTACACGAGAGTCAGAGACAGTCCCAACTACCGATTGTAGGCGAGAGCTTCGGGGTGAAGTGATGGCTGCCAATCTTATAGTTTCTGTTGTCTGTTCGTTTGCAACACCCCAGTGGACTGCAACACTTTGATGATGTGCAGGAGATCTCGTCCAGTGGAATACCCCGATGGACTACAGCAATTTAGTGAGCTGTAACTGTTAAGGTTGTCGTCTAGGCAATCCGATGGATTCCGACAAGAAAAGGTAGTGGCCTTAGGGTGTTTGACATTAGTTCAGTTTAAGGGTCATCCATTTCCAACTGCATATCCGGGATGGTGGTCATATCCGCTTTTATGTGTGACTGTATCTTGGCTGGAGGATGATGTAGGTAAGTTGGGAGCTTCAGCATCTCGAGAATGGCTTGTGCTGGTGGAATAACTTAAAGGACTTCGGAAGGGTATCGTGGTGTGAGTGGTGGTTGATCACTCTGTGTTGGGTATGTGTTGATCGTAGATAACGTTCCCTGTTTGGAAGTTTTGGTTACATGAATTGCTCACTGCTTCAGGGTTAAGTCAGCGAACATGAGGTGCGGGAAGATCCATGGTCGCCTTCGGTTCTCCACGAATTTCTTCATGGTTCCTCGTGTTCACCGGCCTATTCTCTTTTCTTACAACAAAAGTATACCTAAAGCAAATTTTCAACGAAAGCAGGCTACAGAGGCAGAAATGCGTGTGAGCCGGATAAAGGAGCAGTCAGGCACAAAGTGCTCAGAGACCAGGTCCCATGTTCATAAGCTCTTCTAAACTTAAGGTATGTATAAGATCGCATGTATATACTTCTATCTTCACAAAAACAGCTAACATATACCTCCTTGTCAAATTAGAATTATTAGTAAAATGACAAAATACGACCTGTAACTACCTAATTGTCATGGAGACTTGTTTATCCCCCCCCCCCTCGAAATAAAAAGAAATGGTCAAGATCTGTTTTATATATGGTCCCAAAAGAGAGACTAAAAATCATCCAGATTCCACAATTTCAGCATAATACCTGGCCGTTCCCTTTAGCCTCGCAAATTTCGGGCGTGCATCCAGCAGTGGGGTAGGAGGTGAGGGGCGGCGTGTATTTTCCTTCGTTAAGGCGATTACGGGAGGTGGCTGTCACTTTTTACTGTTATTTTCCATGCGTAAAAAATTATTTGCTGATCTGCAGAGGCCAGGGGGAGGGAGGATGGATGGGTTGGGGTTAGGGAGGTTAAAGAAGGGGTTGGAACTAGTGGGAGGGGGGAGAATAGAGAAAAGCAAGGGGTGAGAGCTGAAGTGGGATGGTGGTTGGGAGAGAGGGAAGTAGAGGTCAGTGGAGGGGAGGATAGAAGGCTGGAATGGGAGGGATGAGAGAGGCTAAAGAAGGGGTTGAACTGATGGCAGGCGAGGAGTAGATAGAAGGAAAGGGGTGTGAGTTGGGAGGGAGCGTGATAGATATATATTTAGGGAGAGAGAGAGAGAGAGAGAGAGAGAGAGAGACAGACAGACAGACAGAGACGGAGACAGAGAGATGCCAGGAGAAGGGCGGAGGGAGAGATGAGGGGATATAAATGATTGAAGAGCAGTTTGGAACTGATGGGGAGGGGCTTTGCAAAAGAGGAGGTGTGAGAAATTGGGTGGGGAAGTGTTAGGGGAAAGATGGGGGTAAAAGCCGGGGGAAGAGGGGATGGATGGGTGGGGGGGAGTGACAGGTTATAGAAGGGGGATGGTACTGGGGAGGGGGGAAGAGTTAGAGAGGTTAACCCCTTCAGTACGACTGTGACTCTAGTTACTGTATTATTGCTACTGCTAAGAAATTTTACTGTGCTAAGGAGAATTACATGGATGCTCATGTTTACCGAATCCTACATCTGACCAGTACGTATCAAAAAGTCTTTCTTCCACTGAGTAAAATCGTCTGGTTGTGTCAAGAAAAAAAATCGTCCTGAGGCTGAAGAATTAAAAGAATAGGTGACAGCAGATGGGGGGGGGTTAGTAGGGAGGAGGGACTATAAAAAGGCAGAGTTTGAACTAAGAGTGAAATTTAAGAAGCATGTTTGAGAGGTGGAGATGAGGGAGTAGGAAGGAGTAAGGTAATGAGGGGTGTGAGCCGGAGGGAGAGATGTTAGGGAGGAGGTGGGTTTAAACTGGAGAGGGAAAAGAAAGATAAGTGGCAGGGTGAGTAGGAGACCAATCACGAGTGCTTGGAAGGGAGAAAGGGGAAGGGGATAGGGGAAGGGGGTAGGAGGAAGGGACGGAGGAGGGGGCAGAGGGAGGGGACAGAGCAAAGGGCCAGGAGGGGGAACAGCTGAAGAGACAGGGGGAGGGGACAGGGGAAGGGAGAGGGGAAGGGGAAGTTGGATGGGAGCAGGAGGGGTGGAGCAGAGGTGGGAAAGAAGAGGCTGGTGACAGGATGAGGGGACGAGAAGTGTGCGAGGGTTGGTGGGGAGGGGTGATGAGAAGGGGAAAGAAACAGAAGAGGTAAGGTGGGGGAGGGGACAGAGGCAAATGAACGAGAGAAAAAGGAAGAGAAGGTGGTGAAGGGGAAGAGAGGTTTGGAAATAAGGGAAGGAATAGGGGGTGGGGGAAGGGGGATGGGATGGGAGGAGGGAGGTGGGGAGGGAACAGGGGAAGGAGAGATGAGGGAAGGGCTACGGAAGGGCAGGTGAGGGATTGTGGGGAAGGGAATAAGGGAGGGGGAGGCGGAGGAAGGGGGACAAGGATAAGGGAGATGATGACCGGGACAGGGACAGGGAAGTGGAATGAGGAGGAAGGGACAGGGGAAGGAGAAGGGAGGGGGTACGGGACAGGGAGGAAAGAGGTGGAAGGAGACAGGGGGATGGGAGGGATGGGTGGGAAGAGGAAACAGGGAAAGGGGAGGAGAAAGGGGGCAGGGAGGGGAGACTGGAAGCAAGAGGATGGGTGGTGGGGGAGAGAACAGGGGGAGTGGGAGGTGTGGGAAGGGTAGAGTTGGAATTAGGGTAAAATAAATTCGTATATATATACAGTGAATTTTGCCTCATATAATAAACAATTTCACGTTGCAGTGGGTCAGGTTTCAAGGCCGGAATTATATTTAAATTTCAACAGTATTTTTGTATCATTGCGTCCCACACTTCTCACTAAAAGCGTGCATATAAAAATATTTTTAAACGTATATTTCCATTAACATTTTTTCTGGTATGGATGAATTTATGATCTTTTACAAAAGCTAGAGGAGACGATTTCATTTTACCTTACATTAAGAGCAGCATTAAGCGATATTACAGCAGACTGGTTTTTATCGTGTATTAATTTGAAGTTACGTTCTGTTATGATACATATATCACAAGAAGAATGCACTATCAGGCAGGAAAGGAATTATAGGAAGGAGAAAATGAGTGAAGGTGGACATTATCAACAATGAATGAACCGTCGCCGCAAAACACCGCTGGCAAATGTACTGGTATTGTACGAGTAAGGACCACTCGATATTTTAGCTAACGCTACTTAATCGTATTTTAACAAAAAACATACTTTTTTTTCTCTTTGCTAGCACCATTAAGTTTCACTCGGCCGAGAGTAACCCATAGCAACTAAAGCTTTCTGAATTTCATTTATGCTATCTTCAAACGAATTTATTTTGTTTTGGGGAGATATCCCGAAGCTTATGGCTTGAGTACAGCCTTCACGGCCAGCTGGCTCTCCTAAACTGCAGAAAATCGTCCGGTAACAGCAGGGACATACAGTGCTAGAAAATGACGTCACTGTATTGAATGAGTTAATGATTATTACCCCCCGCCTTTACCAAGGCTGAGCGATAATGTTTTTGGCCGCCTCTGTGTGTGTGTGTGTGTGTGTGTGTGTGTGTGTGTGTGTGTGTGTGTGTGTGTGTGTGTGTGTGTGTGTGTGTTCCCATATCTCATGAACGGCTTCATCTATCAACATTAAACCTTCAGGGTATCGGCATATGGCCAAAATCTTTGACAAATTCGAAAATAGGGACTCGGCGTCAAGGTCAAGGTCACCAAAAAGGCTGCCAAAGGTCAACTAGTTTTTATTGTCCGCCTTTAGCACTATTATATCCCATGAACGGCTTGAGCTATCAACATGAAACTTTCAGGGTATCAAGATATGGCCAAAATCTTGGACGAATTCGAAAATGGGGACTCGGGGTTGAGGTCAAGTCACCCAAGTGGCTGCCAAAGGTCAACTAGTTTTTATCACCGCCTTTAGCACCGTCATGTTTCATGAACTGCTTGAGCTATCAACATGAAACCTTCAGGGTATCACGATATAGCCAAAATCTTCCCCCCCCCAGCTCCCTGCCACCCCTACAGGGAGGCACCCCCCCAGGGGGGGCTCCCCGGCTCCCTCCGGTGGGGGCACCGCCCCCTCGGCCCCCGGGGGGATGAAACCCCCTGGCCCCCTCCGGAGGGGCGCCGGCCCCCCAGGGGAACCGTGCTTGTAATTGGCCAACAGCATATTCTGGCGGGCGATTAGCATTCGGCTCACAAATGCTTTTTTTTCATGTACTTATTTATTTATATTGGTGGCGTATTCTCTGTGGAATTATGAGTATCTCTGCCACCTTTTCCACAGTGAATTATTTTGTATGTTACGTCTTATTGCTTTTTGTATGCTATTCATGGTGCTCTTCTGATGGACATAGGCTGCATAAACACATGGTAGGTAATATTAACGTGCTGTTTTACGCCTTAATAAATTATGGTATGAAAGATGCATTTGTGATATCGACGTAGACTGCAAGAACACATGGATCAACATATTTGTTTGTTATATGGGTAGGCTTTAGCATGACACAAGTATTAATATTAGCGTGTCATATATAAGAATATAAAAGTGTCATATGTAGAAATAATAACGTGGCATATGTAGAAATAATAACGTGGCATATGTAGAAATAATAACGTGGCATGAAGAAATAATAACGTGTCTTATGTATAGATATTAACACACCTTTAATAGAAATATATGGTAAGGGAGAGGTGTATGTTGTTGTGATGTGTATATTCTCAACGATTTAGTCAGAGAACTCAATTGAAAACGGGCGAGAACTGCGTGGGTAGACGGGTGCTGAGTGGCAGAATTGAAGCTAAAGGCACGAACATAGAGTATTCGGACGGACAATGACCAGATTAATGCAGGGAGACTTGGGTGAAAAGAGAGAGAGAGAGAGACAGACAGACAGACAGACAGACAAACAGACAGACAAACAGACAGAGAATCAGTGACGGGAAGGTAGCTGATAAGGTGAAAAGCCTATGATTCTAGCCTGTTCAAAAGTGCTGTACCGGTATATATATGATGAAACCCCGCCCCCCTAAACACACACACACACACACACACACACACACACACACACACACACACACACACACACACACGGGAAGCCTCAATAACACCCTTTTACAGCGAGTAACTGGACAAAATTAAAGGAATCTCGGAATCAGTTCAGTGAGTTCATTTACAGTCCCGAAATCTCTTTGAAATGAGGAGTGAAAAATAGTAAAGTCATCCATTTCCCCCCAAAAAAATGCCCATGTATGAACTGGGTGGAGCAAAGGAAAAAAATGAAATACAGTTTTTTCAGGCTTCTCTTGCAGACGTCGAGGTATTGCGCTGAAATGTGAAGCTGAAGCAAGTCTCATTTCCATACTGGTCTGAACACTGGAGCTTTACCCGTACAGTATGATGACGTCTTTTATTCATTTATTCATTTTTATTGTATCTGCCAAACAAATAATTCAGCTTAGAAGAACTCAGTAGCAGTGGAGGGGTTAATGGGGGCATGTGTAACCCCTCCAGTTCAAAAAGTCTATTAGAAGATAAAGAAAATAGTTTGAAGACAGCAAGACCAGAAAATAAATCACGTCAACATACCGAAGGAACTGATCGCCTGCAGGGGTGACACTTGTTTTGTCTGGCAATGTAAACATCCCTCAGTATGTCCGTCTGCCTCTCCGTCCCACAGTGGCGGCCTGTAATAATCTATCTATCCATCTGTCTGGCTGTTAATTGTACTCTCGCGCACGATAGCACAGCCGATTTAATGGTTCACTTTACGTGTGTGTGTGTGTATGTGTGTGTGTGTGTGTGTGTATTTGTGAGAGAGAGAGAGAGAGAGAGAGAGAGAGAGAGAGAGAGAGAGAGAGAGAGAGAGACTGTCTTTTTATCTGTATATCTGTGTGGTAACGTTAACTCATACAATATTGATAAGATTTTAATCAAACTTTGTGGATATGTTGAAGGTCACCCAAGGGGCTTATGCACTGTTTTTAAGAACATTAAGTTAAGTTAAAGGTCAAGGCCGCAGTGCAACGTCAGCTTTAATATTTTAAATCCAATTTAGACCAAACTGTCTAGAATGGCTGAATTTAAGGCCAGGGCTAAGGGATTCAGTACTGGTATGCAGTTGAAAGTTAAGGTCACTAGGCGAGGTCAGATTTTCGACCCTGTGTGTGTGTGTGTGTGTGTGTGTGTGTGTGTGTGTGTGTGTGTGTGTGTGTGTGTGTGTGTGTGTGTGTGTGTGTGTGTGTGTGTGTGTGTGTGTGTGTGTGTGTGTGTGTGTGTCTGTGTCTGTGTCTGTGTCTGTGTGTGTCTGTGTCTGTGTCTGTGTCTGTGTGTGTGAACAAAATATGTCAAATATTTTAGATCAGCCATGACCTATTGTTTTTTAAAACAGTAGGTGTGCTAAGCCGACTCCGCACCTTCTTTATCCCTGCACAGTTGTTGACTTTATACATGGGTTTTATTCGCTCCTGTGTAGAGTGCAACTCTCATGTGTGGGGAGGCTCCCCATATACAGCTCTTCTCAACAAGGTGGAGTCAAAGGCTTCTCGTCTCATTAACTCTCCTCTCTTACTGGCTCCCTTCAACCTCTGTCTCCTCGCCGCACTGTTGCATCTTTATCTCCTTTTTATCGCTACTTCAATGGTCACTGCTCCTCTGAACTGTCTGCTTGCATCCCTCCACCTCTACGACGGGCGCATAGCACCCGTCTAGAAACAAACTCTCATCCCTTTTCTGTCCAACTCTCTAATGCAGTCCTTCATTTATGCAACAGGTCAACACTGGAACTGTCTCCATCTGTCTGTATTTCCTACTTCCTATGATCTCCAGTCTTTCAAACGCGGTGTGTCCAGGCATCTAGAAATGAACGGATCTTGAAGTTGGCTCTGTTTTTTTTTTTTTTTCTTGGAAGGAACGGTTTGCGGGCTCCTGGCCTTTGGTTGCATCTTCCTTGCATTAAAAAAATATCAAGGTCACGTGGCGAAGCCAGATTAAACAAATTTGATCTGATTTTAGATCAATCATATTTGGTGGAAACACTTAAGGTAAGTCAAAGATGAAGAGATTCCATTTTGAGAAAGTCAATGAATGGTTAAGGTCCAAATACAAGGTCAAACGTTCGACCCTGTAAGTCAAACATTTTTTATTTGAACTGGACCACACCTGATGGAGTGTCGAGGGTCAGACAGGGAAGAACAGAACTAATTTTGAGAACAATTGGTAGAAGGTCAAGGTCACAGAGAAATGTCATCTCAAACTGTTTTATCCAGCTTGGACCAAACTTGGTGGAAATGTTTAGGGAAAGCCAAAGATAAAGTAATTAGATTTTGAAAGCAATCCGCCAAAGGTCAAGATCACAGAACAAACTCAAACTTTCAGACCGTAGACCGTTCGTTCGTTCGTTTTTTGAAGATTTCCTCCACCTATAGTGTAGACCAATGTTTATCAGTCTTGTTGCCTCCGGCGGCGAAGTTGGAGGAAGTTATAATCACCCTTGTTTGTCTGTCTGTGTTTGTTTGTCCACAAGACATCTCAGAAAGTTATCTATGAATTTCAATAAATTAAGTGGATATGGTTCATGCGCCAAAGAAATGTAGATTAAAAATTTAGGTGGTGATCTGAGTTGCCAGGTGTAGGCGATGGAGGAGGTGTGCGCTCTCTGACTGGCTTTACGTGTTGATTTATGTACCTGACAGTATTAATCTGTTTTACGCCTGTTTTTTAAATCATTATCTACTAAAATGTATCTTGTATTCTACATTAATAGGGTTACTCTATTAGTTTATAAAAATCCTGTTTATTTGTGGTAAGCCGTATTTATTATTAACCCATTTGTTGTTATCATCCTTTCCTGTCCCAGGGAGTTCCTCCTGGGTAACGCCGGACCATAATATTCAGCGGCGGGAAAGCTCTGTCAATTAGAGAGAGTGCCAGAATTATACAGTAATTGCTTCACATATAATAGAAAAGATAAAACATGAATAAGACTAAAAACAGAATGTAATAACTCTCAGAGACATTCAGTACAGTATGCAAATTAACTTGCAAACATAAGCTACTGCATGTTTCATAGAGTTACAGCCGCCGCCATGTGTGCTGACCCAACAACATGTGTCTGATGAACTGCGAAATAATGCACGAATGCCCGACACTCTGGTCTTGCCTGTTGGCGCTTCTTGACCACTTTCACAATAATATGGAACAGCATTA
This sequence comes from Coenobita brevimanus, assembly GCF_032717465.1. Lineage (NCBI taxonomy): Eukaryota > Metazoa > Arthropoda > Malacostraca > Decapoda > Coenobitidae > Coenobita > Coenobita brevimanus. Next base: position 41,585,629 of record NC_136959.1, read on the forward strand.
CCTCTTCCGTCTGAGAACGTGATTTTCTATAATGTCTGTTATATTGTGTGAGCGGGGTGGGAGGGGAAAGGGGAAAGGGAGGGAAGGAAACCAAGAATGAGATGTAGGGATGGCGTGGAGAGGTATAGGAATGGCTATGGTATGAGTTGGAAGGAGGAAAGCCTGATGGAGATGGACAAGCGTGACATGGAGGTACAGTGGTTTGCTTCTGGCCACCCTTAACGGGATAATGGCATTCGACTATAGATAGATCGATATATTCTTGCTACAACTGGACGATTATATGTAATTTATGTGCAGTGCGTCCTTGACTGCGAGGCCTGGGGGGGGGGGGGCTAGGTTTATGATGGAAGAGTTGAGAGGTAGGATGGGACTGGAGTGCGTTGGTGTTGTGATAAGGAGAGGTAGACTGAGATGGTTCGGGCATGTGGAGAGGAGGGGGGATGATATTTGGGTGCAGAAAGTGAGAAGTGTTAACGTTAGAGGTAGGGTTGCGAGAGATAGACCGAAAAAAACCTGGGGCGAGGTCATTGAGTGTGACCTCAGGGATAAGGGACTGAATAGGGAAGCTGCCAGAGATTGAGTAGCAATGGAAAGCCACCATTAGGTGACCAAGGCCGACGCATGCAAGCAAGTTGAAGCCTTTAAAAACGAAACGAAACGAAACGAAACTAGAGTGAAGGGGATAATGAAGGTTACATCTAATCCCTCCACTTCGACAAGGCTAGTCTAAGGTAAATAAATTTGTTTGATGGCAGCAAAAATTATGAAATACGACAGGAGACGAGTAGTTTTGTGTGTGTGTGTGTGTGTGTGTGTGTGTGTGTGTCCGACTCTGGGCATAGGCTTCACAGCCTGCTATCATGGCCCAGCAGTCCTCCTACATACCATACACCTCTACATGTCACCACTTCGGCGCTAACACCCACCGTCCATATTGAATACATGCTAGGGCTGTCTCATACAGGACTGGTGTATTGGTATTAGCGGGGGTATTTTTACGACATGTCGGCGGGTCTTCTGGTAGATCAGTAAAGCCTGATTTAATGAAATTCAAATCCTTAAACTGTTCCCTGCTCCAGCGGGGATTTGAACCTGGGTCCGTTAGAACGTCAGGCCACCTCTCTACCGATTGAGCCACGCCTCCCCCAGGTTAAGCCCTGCAGTCCGAGGAGGTATTCTGTATATCGTCCCTCCTTCCCCAGACTATTTTTTTTTTCTCATTAGTAGCGATTTCTCGCATGGGGGGGGGGGTTAGATATAGTTTTCACTGACCCCATCCACAAGAGTTCTCCCCTAAGGTAAATAAACTCGTCTGGAGGCAGCAAAGAATAAACCAACAGATTGCGTCGCCTGATTCACTGGATCAAAATTCCAGCACTTTTAGTTGCATACCTGATGACTGTTAATGATTCTTAAAACCTTTGGCCTTAAAACATTTTCCACCAACCTCTTCGGTGCGGTGACATCATTTTACCTGCATTCAACGTAGGAAGAAACTCTAGTAAGGAAGGGGTTTGTAAAGGATATATCTAACTCCTCCAGTCTCAAAGTCTCCCCTCAGCTGTATAAAATCGTCTGGATGTAGCAAGAATTAACGAACAGGGACATCATCGAACAGGAGGGGTTAAGTCGTCTGGTGGCAGAAAGAATAAACTGAAAAGGGCATCATCGCACTGGAAAACGTGAACGCCATCTCTTAACCAGAAAGTTACTCTTGGGTCCCACTGTAAGACAGCAAGAGTCCCACTCTGACCCATCAAAGCTGAATAAAATCGTCTGGAGGTAGTAAGAGTCAACTGATAACCACATCTTACTGAAAAACGTGAACTCTGGCTCTTAACCCTTTCAGCCCGTCTACGTATCCTTTATAACTGCCCTCTTTTGTAGATTAATTTGGTTTAGGAAGGAAGTGTTGAACTGCAGGGTTTTAGACGCCGTGACGCCGTATTCATTACCTCTCCCCTACACAAGATCTTTCCTAAGCTGAATAAAGTCGACTACAGGTAACAACACTGTACAAACAGAATACTAAACCGGATTCCAGCGATTAACAGGGAAGCTGGAGAGGGAAGCCTTCACGTGGTGGCACCCGTGTAACAGAGCGACACCTCTGCCCGGCTGTACAAACGTCCCTCAGCTCCCTCTCAACCCCTGAAAGAAGGATAGTGAAATGTTGGAAAAGGACAACTTAAGCCTGTAGTCCACTGGGTTCACGTCTCAAAAGAAGCTGGGGATACAACTGCTTCCATTACCAACCCAGAAATCGCTCTTGACTCTCGCGGTGATGGTGAATAAAGTGGAGTGAAGGCGGCACGCATGTACGAAAAGAGGATTTAGCCTTCTGAAACACTTAAGTTTCAGCTGAGAACCAGGTGTAGGATTCTTGAACACACTTACGATCAGCCGCCTCTCGTAACTTTATTATTTAGTAGCAGGAAGAACAACAGATACAAGAAGGATCTACAGTCTCTCATCATTGCCCTTCCTGCAAAACAGTAAATATCTATCTCTCTATTTGTCTATCTATCTGTCTATCTATATCTAACTATCTATATATATATCTATATCTATCTATCTATCTATCTATCTATCTATCTATCTATCTATATATATATATATATATATATATATATATATATATATATATATATATATATATATATATATATATATATATATATAGCCATGCACCTAAATCCCTAAGGGGTGGTCACGTGAGAACCGCCTCCATGTCACTCTGTCCTCTGCCACATGTCTGCCCTCCCACCACCTCACACCCAGCTCTCTCATGTACCTCAGGATAATTTCAATCACATAACTGAGATTTACTTTTTCAGGCTAAACAAGAGAAGTGGCCATGTTCTACACTTGCCCGATTCTTCTTGCAAATCACAATATCAGTCAGGAAAGGGAAATTTATCGTAAGTCTGCTTGTAAATCCGGTACCAGGAAGTTGCTCTGGCCGTGAAAGCTGTGTTTAGGTTTCGATCCCTAGGCTAAACAGAATGACCCGGAAGTAGCAACAATGAATTGAAAAAGACGTCATCCTACTGAAGAGCTAAACCAGGAAGTTCCTCTTGATTCTGACGGTGAAAGTTATGCTTGCAGTTTTCCTTTCTCTTTTTCTCATCCTTTTTTTCAGGCTTCACTCGACCTTTTAAACTGACTAAAATTGTTTAAAAGAAGCCAGAGTTAAATCAGAGGGGATAGTGCCTCGATTCTTACCCATCTGGGCTGCGTGAAGTCATGTGCAGGTGGCCAGACTAAAATACAAAGATACTTGGATTTCAGCCCATCTGTGCAGCATAAAGTTGTCCGGAATTAGGAAGAATAAACTGAGAGAGAGAGAGAGAGAGAGAGAGGGAAGGTATGATGTGCTGATGGTAAAGGCTGTGTTTGTGTGCTGAGGCTTCGTTCCCATGCCGCCTAAGCTGAATATACTGTAGTCGTCTGGAGGCAGCAAAGAGGAAACGGAGAAGGTCGTCAGTGTGATGAAGTGGGTGAATTCCACCTGCAAAACCAGCAAGTTAATCGTGGCACTGACCGAGAAGGTAAATTAAAGCGTTTGGAGATAAACTAAAAAAAAAAGTAAGTCCGACTTATCTTTCCTGAACGAAATCGTCTGGAGATAGCAAGAATAAGCTAAAAAAGGGGCAAGACTCCAATTCTTATCTGTCTAAGCTGAATGAAAGCCACGTGGAGGTAGGAAGAAAATACTAGAAAAGCTAAGGCGTCGACTCCAACCCATCTGATCTGAATGAAATCGTCTGGAAGTAACAGAAATAAGTTTGAGAGGACTTCACCACACTGGAGAACATAAATTCTAGTTCTTACCCTCCTCAGTGAAATGGCGTATTCCTTTTTCTTTTTCTTTTCTTTCCTTTTTCTTTTTTTCTTTTTTTCCATTCTTACTGTCTCCAGGTGATGTAGTTCCGTTTCGAAGAGTTTTTTTTTAGTTGAAGGGATTATAAATTACCCTCGCTACCACCTCATTGAAAAAAGTCTTCCGCAGGGTGAAAAAAAAAAAATGTATGGAGACAGCAAGTACAGACTGAAAGGGTAATCTGTGTACTGACAAAACTAAACTCCCGCTGACAACCAGGAAGGAGGTGGTGTTTGTGTGGCGGGGCTTCGATCCAGCCTGAACTTTGAGATGCGTGTTAAAAATGGATGCCCGTCCTGGGGGAAGTTAGGCGCAATTTAGACAGAAGTATAGACAGAATTCGGTGCTTATTTTCTCGTTAGGATGTGTTGCCTATAAAACTGTGACGGATTTATACTGGTTCATTCCTACTACTGACTGATTATGTGACTTAGTGGAGGGACTGAATGATTATATACAGTACTTAGTTGTAGTTGGTCTACGCTCCAGAGAAAGAGAGAGAGAGAGAGAGAGAGAGAGAGAGAGAGAGAGAGAGAGAGAGAGAGAGTTGTGCGTGTGCGAGTGTAAGAAGCGAAACTTGGGTCGGGATGTCCATAGATTTTCACAAACTTTTCCCCTACGAAAGGTAATTATGTCAAGAACGATGATGATGATGATGATGCTGATGATGGTAATGGTAATGATATTGATGGTGATGATATGATAAGGGTGATGATACAGATGGTGGCGGTGATGACGATAACATGAGCTTCATAGTTTTGTTGCCTTTATCTCCCTGGCATCACATCGTTACGACGGCATTTTCTTTTCCTGTACTACTGTATACTTTCATTTACTCATTCCATCTCCTGACGATTTTATTCAACTTAGGGGAAACCTAATTAACCCTTCACCACGTACAGTCCCTCCTAAGCTGAGTGAAATCGTCTGGAGAGGGCAAGCCTAAACTAAAAAGACATCATAGAAGTGAAGAACTTAACTCCTTGACTCCGGTGACTTTCTTCCTATATTCAAGCTGTCTCGTGGCGTGTTATTCAACTCGGGAGGCAGTTTTGGAGGTGGAAGGGTTAGATCTACCTTTATTTGTCCCTAAGTTGAGTGAATATGTCTGCTGATAGAAAGAAGAAGCTCCTCCTCCTCCTCCTCCTCCTCCTCCTCCTCTTCCTCTTCCTCCTTCTCCTCCTCCTCCTCCTCCTCCTCCTCTTCCTCCTTCTCCTCCTCCTCCTCCACCTCTTCCTCCTCCTCCTCCTCCTCCTCCTCCTCCTCCTCCTCCTCCTCCTCATAGTCATCATCATCATCATCGTCATCATCATCATCATCATCATCCAGACTTCCTTCCCCACACAAAGGTGAGGTCCAAATAAACTAAAAGACTTAATCATCTCTGACCCACGCCAGGCAAACCATCTGGCCTCACTGCCTTCACCCCTGCACGACGAGGACGTTTTAGTATGTTCTCTCTACCACCAGGCTATTCCATTTCTCTGAGGGAAAGTTTTCAGGTGTCGTGGGGTTAACCGAGGCTGTATCCAGCTACTTCAGGGTGAAATAAACCGTCTGGACAGAGCAAGAATAAAATTTTTAAAAGAAGGGATACTCGAGATATGGAACACCAGAGCCTTTCAGTTGGTCTAAGTGCCGAACATTTGACTTTGCCCTTGACCTTGACCTTTGACCTACCGCTCTCAAAGTCCAATCACGTCATTCTATCCTGACTTAACATTGCAACCAACTTTGGTCCAAATCAGATCAAAATTACTTAAGCTTACCTTGTCATGTGACCTTGAATTATGACCTTTCCTTGTGATCATGATCTCTGACTGACTGATCTCAGAATCAAATCCCTTTTCCTTTGTCTGTCTCACCCTGAACTTCCTCCACAAATTGTGGCCTATATTAAAAAAAAAAAAAAAAAATGTTTAAGTTTACATTGCTATATAGACCTTTGCCTTTCACCTATTCACAAAAACTATGCGTCAACTCTTTGGTTGTTCCTCAGTCCTTTCACCAGATCATAGATGTTTTGGTGATTTTTTCCAGTGATGTTTTAGTGGTTTCCTCCACTTACAAACACACAGATCGAACCTAATTTGTGGCTCTGACATGTCACTGGTTATTCTCAACATTGACTTCCTTCATTGCTGCCTTACTCTCCACGCTTGTGCTTAGTTTGACAATTGCTGTGGTACCTTGGATTGCCACCACCGGCAGGGTAGAGTTGGTGGCACACGGCCCTCCTTGTCGTCATCAAGCGATAGGTTATTGCTACCACAAACCTTGCTCGTCAGCGGAGAAGTGTAGGTTCGGCTTTATGTTTTTCGAACGTCTGTGGCTTTAGTACCAATCTGAGTTCCCTTCACATTTTTCTTGAATCCATATCCCCTCCAGCCTACTCCTCACATAAGCCCAAATCTCTCCCTCTACTGACATATCCCCATACAGTTTTCCTGGTTACCATCTACTGTACTCGCTAACATTCGTAATAAGGGTGTGACTTGTCTCAGTATTGTATCAGAATATGCATTTGACACTATCGTGACCTTCGTTTTTATTCATTTTGATTGTTCGCTGTACAGACTAAATCACCTTAACATAATCAAATAATTAAATCTATATAGTTTATCGTTCTCCCGATGCCTCAGCAGAGCCCAGCGTATCTGACTCCATATCCACACCGTTGACCAATCTTAACCTCACCCTTACCACTGAAATTACCGTGCTGGGCGATTTTAACGTCCATAATTAGAATGATTACTGCATTTTGTCAGGACCGACGATACTGGTCAAGAATGCGAACCGTTTGCAGAATCGTATAATTTCACGAAACTGGTAAAACAACCAACCTGAATTTCAGATAATCCTTACCACAGCGCCAGTCTCTTGGACCTATTCTCGTCAAATAACCCAGATCAATCCAGGATAGAGGTACTGTCACCACTTGGATCCCCCGACCACAGTCTCATCAAAGCCACTTTCACCAGTTGCCCCAAACCTCCTCATTCTGAACCAGCTTGGGGGACCAGATGGCATTTTGATAGGGCAGACTGAGTTGTATTTAGAAATTTTCTAGCTGATATTCCATGGCAGTCGTTCTTCTCCACTGACATCAGTTCTACCCAGTCCTACATTAATGATTTAATACAAATTAGTATGGTAATGTCCATACCCAGTCAACAGTTTACTAAAAGATGGGATTCCCCCAAATGGTTCGACGGCAACTGTGTCAAAGCAACGACCCAAAAGTCTTTAGTATATAACTATAACTTAAAGTAAAAAAAAAAAACACGGAATCATTCAGCCGTTTTAAAATTGCTAGAAATCACGTAAGGCAGTAATAAATCTCACTAAACCAAACTTTCTTCACAACAAAGCATCCAACCATTAATAATACTAATGACAATAGAACATTCTGGTTAACTCTTAATTGTTTCGATAGTAACTTTAACAAGTCATCACTCACTCCCCCCAAAAATTCTTCAGACGGAAACACTGTTAATGACCCTGGTGGAAAAAGTAACATTCTTGCCAGTACATTTCCCAGATATTCTACCTCAGTCACAATGTTTCCGTATTAGAATTTGACTCTCCCGAAATTGTTCCACTTAAGATACAAACTAGAAACGTAAAATCCATCCTAGACAATTTACCAACCAACAAAGCTTCAGGTTTAAGATGGAATTCCCTCAATAGTTTTTAAAAGCGTTCTCCAAAACTTCGCCGGTTCTAGCTGAATCATTCATACTATGCATACTGTACGTACTTCTTCGTTTCCTAATTCTTAGAATGAAGTCAACATCCACCCAATTCCAAAGAAAGTTCATCTGATCCCTCTGATTACATATTAAAAGCCATCGCATCTTCTCTTGGTAAAGTATTTGAGAGTGTCATTTATAAGCACATTGTTAAACATCTTGAATCCAGCAACTTAATTAGTGAGACAGTATGGTTTTAGCCACGAATGATCCACTGTTGATATACTCAGTCTATTTACTCATACCATCCATCAGTCAATTGACCATTATGGAGAAACCTATGCAGTAGCCCCTAATATTTCTAAAACTTTTGACCGAATGTGGCACGGTTCCCTGTTATCTAAGCTCCCTTGCTACAGCCTGTCATCTTTTGTCCCACTAATTTCCTCATGTTTCGGCAACAAGTAAATGTTGTCACACATAACCCCAGTCACTCATATGCAGATGACTCAACATTTCACATTTCCTTCACACTTAAACACCCATTCACAAAGTTTGACATCTCTAACTCCCAGCTGAACATGTCAATCTCCATAAATCAAGGCTTATCTAAGACCACTGAATGGGGACAACATAACATTGTCTCATTTAAAGCTAGGAAAACCAAATATATCAAGTTTACTAACAGACAGATACTGCCTGATTCCTATATTACCTTCAGGGCAACCAAAAGTATGGAAATTCTAGGCGATTCGCATTACATATCCTCAGTTTGACCTCTCACGTTAGATCGCATGCTAAAACCTGCTCAAAAAAACTTGAATTATTGTACAGAATCCGTAACTTCTTCACTGATGAGCAGTTAGCTGTAATTAACGAGAGACATGTGCACTCTTACCTCCAATTTGGCACACCTCTGTGGAGTGCATGTGGGGAGGTTGCACTAAAACTGGACAAACTTCAGAACAAAGCTATAGGAATAAATGATAACCCACCAATAATGAACTACCTCCTCTACAAGTAAGACGGAATGTTGCCTCCTTTTCTTTATTTTACAGTTACTTTTATGCCAAATGCTAAGACGAAATTACATCCACCGTGCCACCTCTCCACGCTGTCCCCCGTGCTACCCGGGCATCTTGTAGCGCCCATGACTTGACTGCCACACTACCAATTGCACAACTTCTGCCTATTAAAATTCCTTTATTCTCTGAACTCGCCCTCCCCCCCTAGCAGCAGTACAAGTCCAACTGTTACAGATTATTTTTTATGAATGGAGGACACCTGTAATCTCGTATACGGATTTTTTTTTTTTTAATTTGTTTTTCTTTCCTCCGTTCATCGTCTGCAAGAAAAAAAAAAAAACGGATAAAAACTGTTCAAGCTGACGTTGTTCGATCAAGATTTCACTTTATCCTGAAAGCTTCACCCTTGACCTATTGTTAAAAAAAAAAAAAAAAAAAAAAAAAGTCAGCTACATAGTTAACCTTCAGTTCATCCACAAAGTTTAATTTAATTCCTACCAAAACACTTTCAATTATTTGTGAAAAACACACGCACACCCAAACCCACACCCATCCCCGCCTCCTCCCTCACACCCAACCCCCACCCCCACCCCCACCCCAACCCCCACACCCACACCCATCCCCATCCCCACATCCTCACCAACATCCCCCACCCTTGCCTACACACACATACACCTAGAAGCACTCACACCCCTTTACACACACACACACACACACACACACACACACACACTCACACACACAGAAGGACAGATCGACCTAAACTTAAAGACCTATTCCTGCATCTCATGCGTGGATGTAAACACGTCACCTGCCTGGCGTGTCGGTAACCATAATGCCGTCCTTCACTACCGTATAGTTTCACGGCACATACAATCACTGCACTAACACGGCCATTTATGCGACCTAAGTTACATCTCATTGCTACTACTAGGCGATTTGTACTCAGCCTAGGTAAACCCTCTAGTAAGAATGGGGTTAGTGAAGGCTACACCCTACCAGGTTAACGTGTCTCTCCTAAGATCCTTGAAATCGTCTGGAGAGCAAGGACATTAATTAGAAATACGTCAGATGATTGAAACACAATTCCCTTTGCTCTTTTGGCATTTCAGGGACCATTTTTGGTTTATCTCATTCCTTTACAGACTCTCAAAACTCTTATACAATGGCCACATTAACAGTCAGTCCGTTGGCATTTCTCTCTCTCTCTCTCTCTCTCTCTCTCTCTCTCTCTCTCTCTCCATATATATACATATATCTATACATAAATACACACAAATATATACATATACATGCAGTATATATACATAATATACATATCCCATTCATTACTTTAGACAATTTCCAAACTTCATAGTCACCTGTTGTTAGTCAGAATAAATAAAGATATAATTGTAGTGCATGAGTATCTAGAGATGATCTTTAACCTCTTCATTAAGAAAAATATCATCCTTAACTTAATAGTTTTATAATCCTCTAATGGTATCCACAATAAATTTAAGCTGATACCGTGGTACCGAAAGGGATATACATATACATACATACATATACATACGAGTATACATATAAGAGTACATACACTACACACACACACACACACACACACACACACACACATATATATATATATATATATATATATATATATATATATATATATATATATATATATATATATATATATATATATATATATATATATATTGTTACGGAACAGAGAAAGATAATGTACACTTTAAGTGAGAATACTAAAAATCACTACTGTCCCGTAAAGTTCCAAGTTCAAAACAAAGAGTTAGGTAAAATTACAAGTTAAAGTTTAATGCTCAAACTAACAACAAAACATTCAGGACTCATAAGGATAATGTAATGGCAAAAAACAGGTTAAATATATGGTTAACTGCAATAGCCTCTATTAACGCGAAATTAGCAGGTGTAAATTATCTAAATCAGCCCTGTTAAAATGAGATACCAGATAATACTCAGTGAATGCAAGATATATTATTACAGAAACAAAATATTATTAATGATGGCTGACAATAAGAACCTTACATGAATTACAAAAACCTCACTAGGCCTACAAATCAACACCTTACGCTACACAGTCCAAGAAAAAATGCAATAACAGTTATATTCAAATTACACAGCTGCTAGATGGTTGGAGACTTCCTGAGCACTCACAATAATACCAACTGTACAGGGAAGGACAGAGATGTGAACAAAATGAGGAGTAGATCTAAGTGGCAATAATGCAGAGACTGAGCTCATTATATTGGGGCCGGCAGAGCTTGATACAACTTGTAAGAAGGACGCGCAAATGAAGCCATGGGGACAAAGAGTTGACAATCCTGCTCTGAACAACAGAAAGAACGACTTACTCTACTATGAGGGAGGAGGGGGGGAGTGAGGTAGAACACGCTCGTGATCAAACATGCAGCATACTGTACGTTAGAATTACACAAAGGATGATGAAATCATAGGCTATGTAACACCTCCCCACAAAGAAAAAGAAATTTACAAAGGAAATTTCTTATTACTCTAGAACAATCTGTCTAAAGTCTAGATAAGCAATCTGCAATAACATTTTCTTTCCCCTTGACATGTTGTATGTCTAATGAATACTCCTGAAGAAGTAGACTCCATCTTGTCAATCTCTGATTTTTATCTTTAAACTTACTAAGGAATTTCAGTGGGTTATGATCGGTATAAATGACTATGGGGTCAAAACCAGAACACAAATAAAATGAAAAATGCTGTAAACCCAAAATCAAGGCCAAAAAGCTCTTTCTCAATAGTTGAGTAGTTCTTTTGAGGTGGAGTGAGCTTCTTACTGTAATAAGATACAGGGTGTTCAATACCCTGATCATCCTCTTGCAGCAAAACAGCCCCAGCTCCTGTATCACTTGCGTCAACAGCCATCTTAAAAGGCTTAGCAAAATTTGGAGTAGCGAGCACTGGCTGACTTAATAGGATAGCTTTAAGTTTACTGAAAGAGGATTCACAGTTATCGGTCCAGACAAATTTAACTCCCTTTTTCAGTAGGTCTGTAAGTGGTGATACAAGAATTGAAAAGTTAAGAACAAATCTCCTGTAATAACCTACCATTCCCAAAAATCTTTGTAGCTCTTTCCTACTCTTAGGTCTGGGAAGATCACTTATAACCTAAGCCTTAGCTCCTGGTGGTGCAACATGTCCATCACCAATTACGTACCCAAGGTACTGAACTTTAGCTGGACCAAACTCACAATTTGATAAATTAGCTACAAGATTAGCCTGAACCAAACTTTCAAGAAATTTACTGACATGGCATAGGTGATCTTTCCAGTTGTCACTGAAGATTAATACATCATCAATATAAACAACACACCCTGCCAAACCCTCTGTTACAACATTCATGAGCTTCTGAAATGTGGCTGGTGAATTCTTCATACCATATGGCATTACCGAACAAGCAAAAGTCTTTCCTAGTGTTACAAAACATGAGATCTCCCTAGCACGTTCAGTCATAGGTACTTGCCAGTATCCCTTTAACAAATCAAACTTACTTCTGTACCTAGCCTTTCCGATCTTGTCTATGCAATCTTCCACACGAGGGAGAGGGTAAGTGTCCGTTTTGGTTATCTGATTAACACGTCTGTAGTCAATGCAAAGCCGCTGTGACCCACCTGGCTTAGGGACTAAAGTGACAGGAGAACTCCACTCGCTCTGACAGGGCTCAATCATCTTGTGGTCCAACAGGTAGCCAAGCTCCTTCTGGATGAGAGGAACTTTCACTGGGTTCACACGGTAAGGAGGCAGTTTAATTGGCTTTGCGTCTCCAACATCGACATCATGCATCAACACAGTGGTTCTTCCTGGAGTAGCACGGAACACTTGCGGGTACTCCTGCAGTAATGCCGAAAACTCCTGCCTTTCCTTGGGAGGTAGATGAGAAAGCTTAGTCTGGAGATCATTCATGATATCAGGATTCTTCCCCAAACTATCACTCAGGCTCATGCTGCATGGGAGAACTTCACTTGCAGACTCGGGTGGAACAGCTACAGTGCAGACTGGGTTATTTTCGTCCCGCCTGTGATATAACTTTAGCATGTTGATGTGACAGAGTTGCTTGTTCTTTCTACGATCTGGTGTGGCGATGACATAGTTGACATCACTGAGTTTCTTCTCCACGAAATAAGGACCACTAAACTTGGCTTGAAGAGGTTGCCCATGCACCGGTAGCAGAATCAAAACCTGATCTCCTGGCTGAAAGTGGCGTAACCTGGACTTCTTATCATACCAAGTCTTCATCTTCTCCTGAGCAGCTCCTAAATCCTCTCTCGCCAGCTGTAAAGCAGTGGACAGCCGTTCTTTGAACTTCATCACATACTCCAGCAGGTTGACGTCATCTTCCTTCGACAGCCAGCATTCCTCGAGTAGCTTAAGGGGTCCTCTTACTTCATGGCCAAACAGTAGTTCAAAGGGTGAGAAGCCCAGTGATTCATTTGGAGATCTCTTGCGGCAAATACAACGAATGGAAGACCTTTATCCCAGTCTTTCTGATGTTCCAAACAGTATTTCTTGAGCATCGATTTGAGTGTTTGATGATATCTCTCCAACGCTCCTTGGGTCTGGGGATGGTAAGCTGAAGACGTGATCTGGGAGATGCCCAACTCTTTCAGAGACTGCTTGAAAACATTTGACATGAAATTACTTACCCGGTCGGACTGTACCTCCTTGGGCAGAACAAATTTTGTGAAGAACCCCAGCATTTCCTTAACCACGTTCTTTGCTGAGATATTTCTAAGTGGAATGGCTTCAGGATAACGAGTAGCCATATCAATCAGGGTCAACACATAAGAAAATCCTGAAGAAGTCTTAGGAAGAGGGCCCATAATATCCACCAACACACGGGTGAAAGGAGCCTCAAAAGGAGGAATGGGAACTAGAGGTGCAACCTTTTCGGTCTGATTCCACTTCCCCACAACTTGACAGGTGTGACAAGACTTACAATACCAGGAAACATCCCTGAAGATACCTGGCCAGTAGAAGTGTTTCAAAATGCCTGCCACAGTCTTCCTCACTCCAAGGTGTCCTGCCAAACTGGAATCATGAGCCACTCTAATGATATCCTGCCTACAAACACGAGGGATGACAACTTGATGTACAACCTCCCATTCACAGTCGGCTGATGCTGTTGGGGGTCTCCACTTCCTCATAAGCACTCCTGACTGTATATAATGACAAGTAGAAGCACCAGCTGACTCTTCCTCACTGCAAGCAGAGTTAGCTAGACCTTTCAACTCAGGGTCAGCAACCTGCAACTCAACCAACTCTTGACGAGACAAATTATCAACACTACGGGGTACTGCCTCATCTGGTGAGTGGTCCAAATTAGCAAGAAAAGTGTCAGCTAGTATAACATCATCATCATCATTATCCTCTAAATCACCAGTAACTTTAGACTTAGCCCTAGTGACAGCACATGCAGGGAACACATCAGGGACATCACAATCCTGGGTCGCAGCCACTGGCTCACTAGACAACTGAGGAGCTGGACACACTTGACTTCCACCAATATCATTTCCAAGTAAGAAAGTTACACCTGACATTGGGAGTGTCTCAACCAACCCAACCATAACGGAACCATTAACAAAACCAGACTCTAAATTCACTCTGCACAGAGGGACAGAGAAGTAATTATTCCCTACACCTTGTAAGATTACAGTTTCATCAGAGGAATTAACATTAGAGCCTAGAACACTGGTCAGCATAAGGGATTGGCAAGCACCTGTATCACGATATATTTTAACTGATTTCCTGTCATTACTGTCCAGAGGACTGACAAAACCTTCAGACAGGAAATTAGCACATGAACTCTTGAGAGTGTCACCCATGTTACTGCTCAAAAGAGGAGCTCCAGCATGAGAATTTAATTTACCCCTCAAAGCAGGTTCAGTTAACTCAGTTAAGGAATTCTGGGAACTCTCAAGGGTGGACACTAGACCAATTGACTGAATATTTAAAGACTCCTTTTTGTTCACATCACGCTGTCTCCTGAAACATTTCTCCGTAGTATGACCAAGCTTACTACAATAAGTACATTTACTTTTCTGAAATCTAGAGGTGAAGCTGGTATTTACTTCCTGAGAAACATCAACTTTATTCTCTTTCCTGTTACCTGTACTCTGAGTAGAAGCAACGTACTTACTCTCAGCTTTCCCTCTTTCTCTAGAATATCTCTTGTGAGTGAGAACATATTCATCAGCTAAAACTGCAGCATCAGACAAATTATCTATTCTTTTCTCATCGAGATACAGGCTTACATCATTATTAACACACCTTTTGAAGTTCTCCAGCAAAATCATCTGCTTCAATTTACCAAAATCAGAATCCACATTCTTAGAATTTAACCACTGCTCTAACAGATCTTCTTTGATTTTTGCATACTCAACATGGGATTGCTTATCTTGCTTATAAGTTGTCCTAAATTTTACTCTATTGGCTTCAGGAACAAGCTCATAGGCCTTAAGAATCAAGCTCTTAACTACATCATAATTATCAGATTGATCCTGAGGCAAAGATGCATAAGTTACTTGAGCTTTACCGGTGAGAACAGTTTGAAGGAGTACTGGCCAATACTTTTTGGGCCAATTAAAACCTGTAGCTACCCTCTCAAACAACTGAAAATACTTTGTTAAATCAGATTCATTAAAAGGAGGGACAAGTTTAACATTTTTAGCCACATCAAAATCATCAGAGCTAGATGATCCAGTTCCACCTTGTTCCATGCGATACTCATTGTCTGCTTGAATCCTAGCAAGTTCAACTTGTGCGTGAAACTCAGCCTTCTTAACATCAGCTTCCTTAGCACGAGTTTGAAATTCAGCTTCCTTCACACGAGCCTCCTGCAGGGCTAGCTGTAACTTAGCTAATTCAATCTGCGTTTGCTCATTTGGAGGAGTTACATTAAACAAGCTTTCATTAATTATGTCAACAATTTGATCTTTAGAATGATGAGAGCGAACAACAATTTCCAATTGTTGAGCAACAAGCTTAAGTTCATTCTTTGTTCTGTTTTCTACATCCAATACTGTTTGCACATTTGACAAAAAATCTTTGGCTTCATCAAGCGTAGTAATAGTACACATCATGAATAAATCACAGTCACAAAATATCAAGCAATATCCTTATGATGATATCCCGAATATCCTGATAAGAGGTCGCCAAATTTATGTTACGGAACAGAGAAAGATAATGTACACTTTTAGTGAGAATACTAAAAATCACTACTGTCCCGTAAAGTTCCAAGTTCAAAACAAAGAGTTAGGTAAAATTACAAGTTAAAGTTTAATGCTCAAACTTACAACAAAACATTCAGAACTCATAAGGATAATGTAATGGCAAAAAACAGGTTAAATATATGGTTAACTGCAATAGTCTCTATTAACACGAAATTAGCAGGTGTAAATTTATCTAAGTCAGCCCTGTTAAAATGAGATACCAGATAATACTCAGTCAATGCAAGATATATTGTTACAGATACAAAATATTATTAATGATGGCTGACAATAAGAACCTTACATGAATTACAAAAACCTCACTAGGCCTACAAATCAACACCTTACGCTACACAGTACAAGAAAAAATGCAATAACAGTTATACTCAAATTACACAGCTGCTAGATGGTTGGAGACTTCCTGAGTACTCACAATAATAACAACTGTACAGGGTAGGACAGAGATGTGAACAAAATGAGGAGTAGATCTAAGTGGCAATAATGCAGAGACTGAGCTCATTATATAGGGGCCGGCAGAGCTTGATACAACTTGTAAGAAGGACGCGCAAATGAAGCCATGGGGACAAAGAGTTGACAATCCTGCTCTGAACAACAGAAAGAACGACTTACTCTACTATGAGGGAGGAGGGGCGGAGTGAGGTAGAACACGCTCGTGATCAAACATGCAGCATACTGTACGTTAGAATTACACAAAGGATGATGAAATCATAGGCTATGTAACAATATATATATATATATATATATATATATATATATATATATATATATATATATATATATATATATATATATTTATATAACTGTATATAATACCTAGTTACCTATTTACTTATTGTGTAGCCACAATAAGGAAGCTTCGTCGTAACTATTTATGGTATTGATTGGCCTTGTAAGCATGGGTACATTTTACATTTGTCTCAATAACTGGCTAAGTGTATGCCAAACTGTAACCATATTCCTTTCAGATAGTGAGAGCGACCACAGCTATATTTCTATAAAGTTACAGTTTTGCAGCTTTTGTGGTTTTCTCTAAAACGTGTTACAAAGAAAACACTGAAGAGATTTGAATTTGGATACTTTCCACCACACTAAATGGCAAAATATTCAGCCAAAATTCTCAGTAAGCTTTTTTATCACAGGATTTTCAACCAAATTGCTGTATCTCAGTTAGATATTTTCAAATGTGCAATTTCTGCGCTAGAAATTAGTGTATGATCTTCAAAAATAGGTCACGGTCCTTTATATTTGGTACAAGGACTTGGGTTGGGTTACCCTAGGGTACCTTCCTGTATAATATCATCAAGATCTACGAAAAAAAAGTGCAAATAATAATAATAATAATACTTACCAAAACAAGCTTCGTCATATACCAGTATATGGTGAAGCTTAATAATACATCAGCGTGAAATCGTCATCCTTCTCACCTGTCTCGGTAATCATTTTTAGCCTTATTCATGCGGTATGTAAACTTTCACAACACAGACAATCACTGCATTAACACCTTCACTCCCATGATATGTTTTTTATTTTTTCTTACGACCAGACGATTTTTATTTAGGTTAGAAGAACTCCTTAGTGGTGATGGAGCTGGTGAAGGCTTCATCTACCCAATCCAGAAAAAAAAAAAAGTAACCCGAACTAGAAAGCACTCGGAGAGCACATACCTCCACCAGTGCCATTGCCATTAAAAAGGATCCTGATCCTGATCCGTGGATATAGGATCTGGATCCGGATCCAGACCCACTCCCAAATTTAATAAGTGCTTTCTTGTTCCCTGGCCCACTGTTCAACAAAATTTCATTGAAATTCACTGAGAACTCCTGGAGATATTCTGCAGGATACTCAGGATCCGGATCCGGATCCGCCCCCAAATTTAATAATTTCTTCCTTGGCCTATGGCCCACTCTTCCACAAAATTTCATCAAAATCAGTTCTTTACTTTTTGAGTAATCCTGCTAACAGACTGACAGACAAACAAACGAATCAACACGGGGTAACATAACCTCTTTGGCGGGGGTAATAACAGGAGAACCAAATTCAAGGTCTTTTCATTTTTCATTCCTTTACCGACTCTGACAACAGTTTTACCGTTACTGCAATAATCCTTTCACTCCGAGGACGAGTTTAATATTTCATTCCTGCTGTTCCTAGTAATGAGGTTAGTTAAGGTTACCTCTATCCTGTCCAGTTTCAGTAGTCTCTCTTATGCAAAATGTAGTCGTCTACAAATTGCAAGGATAGATTATAAAATATCTCAGGTCATCTGATGGCTATGATCTAATTTACACACTCTCACAACACACACAATAGTTTTAACCCTCTTATCTCGTCTTTAGGAATCAATTTGGCATCTCTCAATTCAATTACAGACCCCCGAAACACAATAATCCTCAATTTTGGAATCATATTGGCATTTCTCAGTCAAATTATACACTTCTCGGACACATTAACTTTTTCGGTGCTAATTTTGGCTTTTCTAATTCAAATTACAGACTCTTAGAACACTTTCACCCTTTGCCTCTTTCACGGCTGTCATCTTTGGCCTTTCTCATGCATTCACGAACTTTAAGAACACTGGGGTAACTTGAGGTTCGACTCAAAATGGATAAGATGAATACTACAGCATCGCACTTACTCCGCCTCTTCCTTCTTTCAGCCCCTGTCCAAGTTTGCCTTATTTTTCTGACGACGGCGATCATTGCTGACCAAGACTGACCTTTCGTTATCTTTTGCCGCTGACTCCCTAGTATATTTGAAGCAAGACTAACAGAGATATCCCTCTTTATCTTCAATTGAAGGTTATGTACTAAGGTATTTGCCTGAGAAGCAGTGCATTATAATTCATACCTAAGAAATTATTCGCTACAATAGTTATGCTCTTGATCTAGAAAAATCTAGAGTATTTGAATTTGCAGTTATATTCTAGAGTTTAGACTGTTTAATTTGGAAGCTGTCTGCCTATTTATTGCTTTATTCTTCATTGCCCATCAAGGCCTGGCGCTTGATTTGTCAGCCCAGACGTTTAAGAAGAGACAGACCAGTCACTCGGGAAAAATAGACCCTAAAAACCGTCGGATTAAACCAGGGTTGGAAAAAAAAATCGCTGATTATAAAGAAAATGTATTTTATTTTTTAAATCGATTTTTTTCGCTTTTATGAAGACATTTTTCTCGTATTAAAACTTTGTCAATGTTAAGTGAAACCATATTTTGGTATCAGTTTTGGGAATTCTATCAAAAGAGTACCATAATGGGTCATTTTTTCTCCCACTTACTGCAATGCGTTCATCAGGCATGATTATATATCAAAGTTCAAATAAACAAACTTTCAAACTTACCGGTACATAATAATGTGAATGGGAAGTGGGAGTAAGCCAATGCACCACAGGCCAGCACTCTTTGCTGGCTGCTGCATCACTGTGTGTCAGATACTGATGAAAGTTGACAACTTGTCCTTTATGTATGGTCAAATTTGGATCATGATCATTAGACTGAATCATGTTGTTGTGTATTTAAAGAAGAGTTGAGCTCATATGCCAACACTGAACATTATTACATTTTTTGTTACTCTCAGCAGAGGAACCTTCTTTCCTGTGTTTACCTTCTGAATATTTGTCTTGTAACAGAAGACAGTGGTTCACTGGTGCCTGACTTGATACAGAATCAGTACAGGAAGAGTACAGGACAAGCAGACTTGATGCACCTGTACAATACACATCTATCTCATTCTCTATCTTCTTCCTTTTTACTGTATTTAAAAAAAAAAAATCCATTTTGATTTAAATCATGATTTTTTTTCACTCCGATTTAAATCGATTTAAATCTATCTTTTGCCAGACGCCTTAATCCGGTAAGGGGTGGCCATAAACAAATCTCTTCCATGTCGCCCTGTCCAACGCCATTTCACTGTCCTGTTCCCAACCCGCACACCCCTCTCATATACCTCTCCACTCCATCCCTCCATCTCATCCTTGACCTCCCCCTCATCCCCCCCCCCTTTCACCTCACTCCCATACACTCGATTTAAATCATGTGACTTAAATCAATTGCTTTAAACCCAAATGGGTCATAGGCGGCTGGGACGCCGTAACCCACTAAACTACTAGGCATCCATTTTTTTGGCTGTATGGATACCACACAACGTACTAAGTGGCTTTGTGGATTACCAGATACCACTTAGTTTGTGTAGTCACCTAAAGGTATCACTTTGTCGTGCTCTACAATATATGATGAAAGTTATACTCGAGAGTATCTGGCTGAAAGTTATGCTGTAAAATACTTAGTAAGAAAGCTATGCTCTGTAAAATCATTAAGGACGTTATGCTCTAGAATACTGAGCAGGAAGTCATATTCTACCCTGCTTATTGCAGATGTTATGCTCTAGAATATTAAGTAAGGTAGTTATGCTCTGCGATATCGTGTTGGAAATTATGCCCTGGGCTATTTGGTTGTATATTATGCTCTTGAATAGTCAGCGGAAAGTTATGGCTTAGAATATTAGCTTAGAAAATAATCTACATCTTAAAACCTTTGGCCGGCATTCGTGCATCAGAGTATTTGCTCGAAAGTTATGTTTTACTGCTCGTATACTTGGTAGGAGGTTATGGTGTGGGACTTATGCTATGTATTTGTCTGGAATTCATGTTGGCGACCATGTGGTGGTGTGGAGTGGAGGTTGGTGGTGTGGCGGGGCGAACAGTTCAACCACACTGCCAGATACAGAAAAAAACTGAATTACGCACTCCAATATGGTGTCTTTTTACTTTCTTCTTCCTGCCACCCGACCACTTCACGCCAGGCAGAACAGTGCGTCAGTAGTATGGGGATTAATGACGGCTGTATCTAACCCTCTGAACTCGGAAAACCTCTCATAAGTTGAAACGAATCTTTTGGTGGTGGATGGAAGAAAATGAAAAAGGGTGTCACTGTGTTGAAAAGGTGTATATTCTTTCATATTATTTTTGTCCTTTAAATTATGTCGATATATTTGGCATCAGTAACACACCAGATGACAAAAATGTGTGACAGACAAACTAAGCTATTGTGGAAGGGGTTTTACGAACTCTCCGCCCCCAACGAGATCATGACCCTTTGCCTACCCTGCGAAATACAGATAAAGGAGAACTGATATCAGCGTGGAGCTAAGTACTATACAAAAACGAGTTATTATTTATATTAAAATGAAGTAAAAGATGTGAGTTACAAATAAACCGAATAGGAGCAAATTCTGATAACATAGCAAGAAACGTAGGCTCTTAATTGCAGTCCAATAATAATAATAATAATAATAATAATAATAATAACTATGTTAGAAAGGGAGAGCTGTAAAGAAAGGCTAGGTTACTCTTAGGCTCGTATTCTTGTCGGATAAGGAAGCTCCCTAACACCTCTCCCTCAGTGACTTACTTTTGAATATGGCTGGTTAATATCCTTTTGTACGTTATTTATGCAGAGTATAGTGATATTGGAAGGATTTATATAATACAGAATAGGACATTAAGGTGTAATAAACAAAACAAGAAGCGATGCCTAGGTACAGCAAACCCGTCTTCGGCAGTCATTCTAGTGCTGACGTATAAACACAACAGGATATCTAGTCAAAGATGTCACATATCAAATTTAAAGTAAATCGGGTGAAAATTGACGATTTTTTGCCCATTTGGTTTCATATCGATATGACGAATTTGAGGAGAGTTATGACGAAAAAACGATTTTTACCCGTCCGAGTTGTTTCTACATTTTTTGGGCCTACAGCCTAGGCCTTGGCCCAATTTGACCCAAAATTTAATCAGGTGATCAAGTCATAGCCCATCATCCCTGTAATTTTAGTCAAAATCGCACCAGTAGTTTTCGCGCAAAGTTTTTAACAGACGGACAAACAAACAAACAGACAGACAGACAGACAAACCGAGTGAAAACAATACCCGTCCCGAGCCCCTCCGGGACGGGGAGGGGTAATAAATCGCTTAGGAAAAGGTGTTAGGAAGCTTCCTTAACTGACGAAAATACGGGTCATAATCTCTTTATTTACATTATGGGAAATCTTGTGTAGTGAATAGCGGGGGGGGGGGGGCAGTGGAAGCGATATCTAACCCCTTCTAGTTCGTACAACCTCTTCTAAGCCGAATACATTCATTTAGAGTTAGCTATACTAATATTAAACCAAAAAACATAGGTCACTGGATTGAAGAAGCTGGAGGGAGTGAATTATTATGGAAAATGAAATAGGATGCCTGATAAGAAACAAACTATAATGGAAAGCTAAGTTACTGTTGTGGAAAGGTGAACGGAATGATGAGGGACGTGGGATGTGAAATTTAGAGAATGATGCCGGGACGAAAAGCCACGCTGAAAAATGTAAGCACGCCAATGTTACGTGGAGGTGACCTTTAAAGCGGAGGAAGTTTTACGATATGGAGAGAGAGAGAGAGAGAGAGAGAGAGAGAGAGAGAGAGAGAGAGAGAGAGAGAGAGAGAGAGATTTGCGAAATGAAACAGTTACAACCTAGAACGACTTTTCTTTCTTTTAAACAACTCAGCGTAGGCGAGACTTTTTGCAGGTCGTCCCCAAACTGAAATAAACTGCCTATAAAAATAATAAGATTCAGTCATACGTCATCGCAGAGAAGGGGTTAATGTGCCTTACCTCTTCCGTCCGATGACGCGTTTTTCACTTTATTCCGGCTATCTAAGCAACTTTATTTCAGTTAGGAGATACTTTACTAACTAAAGGGCGAGATATAACCTTATTTAACACATTCCTTACTAGACATCCTTCTTGCATTGAATAAAAATAATCTAGTAGTAGCAAAAGTTATGAAATTCGTCTCTGAACTGAAGTGGTGGTATTTCTCTCACTAATTTTCTTCTTCACCCAACAAACAACAGACACTGACAGGACGCTGATACCATTGCAGTTTTTCTTGTGCTGTGTCCGTCCTCTCTTTCTGTCGTATTTTCTGTCCTTGTCTGTCCCGCTGTCTGCCTGTGCCTGGCTATCTACAACAGCATTTCGTGATTTCATGCTTTCGTTTCGTTAATTACACTCGCGCGCACGCACACGCACACACACACACACACACACACACACACACACACACACACACACACACACACACACACACACACACACACACACACACACACGTGAAAATGGATTGAATGAATAATAAAGAAGACAGGTGAGCATCAGTAAGCTCATGGGACAATTAATAAAAACAGATTAATGATTCTTACCCACAAAGAACGGTGAAGCAAGCGCAGGTAATGGAAAGTATGATCATGGGTAGGTCTATTAGCCGGGGTGGATAGGCCTACAGAGAGTTGGCTAGGGCAGGGGAAGGAGGGCCTGGGGAGAGGGTTGACTAGGGCCAGGGGAGCACAGGGTTAGGGTACAATAGAAGAAAGGAGAGTGGTGAAATGGGAGAGAGGGGGGAGGGGGAAGAGGGAAGAAAAAAGGGGAATAGAGTGTGGAAAGGGAAGGAAGAAGAGAGGGAAAAGATATTGGGAGGAGTGAGAATGGGTAAGAGGACAGGGGGATGGATGGCGAAGAATAGGAGAGGAGGAGGAGGGAGGGAAATGGAAAGAAAATGGGAGAAGAGGGGGAAATGACAGCGTCAAAGAATGGAAGAGGAAGGAAGAGGGAAGAAGGGGAGAAGATGGGAGGGGAGGAGGAAAGAGGGAGTGTGTGGTAAGGGGGGGGTGAGGAAGGAGGAGAGAGGAGGAGGAGAAGAAGAGGAAAATAGGGGAGGAGAGGTGAGGAATTAGTGGAAGGGGGAAGGATTCGAAGGTTTGAGTTGAAGGCGGGAAAGGAAGAGACTGAATGGGAGTGGGAGAGACCGGAGGAAGGGAGAGAGTGAGAGAGGCGGAGAAGGTGAAGGGGGAGAAAAGGGAAGAGGGAGAGAGGAACGAGGGAGATTATAGAGGATGGGAGGTGGAGGGAAAAGCATAGAAAGGAAGGGAAAGAATGGAAGAAGAGGCAGGAGGAAGTGAGAGAATGGGAGAAGAAAAAGAGGAGAAGGGGGAGATAATGGAAAAGGAGGAGGGGAAAAGAGAGAAAGAATGGAAGAGGAGGGGAAAGGGGAGAGGTTGGGAGAAGAGAGGGGGAGGGGGAGGACTACGAGAATGGGAGAAGGGGAGGGAAGGAGGAACTGAAGGTGGGGAGAGAACGGGACAGGACGAGTGGAAAAAGGAAAGTAGGTGATAAATAGGGCTGGGTAAAGGGGGAAGCTTGGCTAACTGATGTAACCTGCGTACTTTATTGCTGTTTCCCTCATCTTTCTCGTTTTAATTTACTTCTCATTCCCCTATTTCAGTATTTTCTCTCATATAATCATGGTTTTCAGAATCATCAGTTTTATTTAATTTTTTTTTTTTTCCTGACAGCATTTTAACCTCTATCAGTTTCTGTCCATATCTTTTCCAGATTTCTAAAATATTACTAATCCCAGTATATTAACATGATATATATATTTCTATTAGATATTTTCTCCATATTTCTGCGCTATATATATATATACCAACTTGATTATATACGGTATGTTCTCATATTATATACGGTATATTATTTACAATCTATACGGTATACATTATG
>NC_136959.1:41615102-41663592 GCF_032717465.1 Coenobita brevimanus
CTTGTGGTCCAACAGGTAGCCAAGCTCCTTCTGGATGAGAGGAACTTTCAATGGGTTCACACGGTAAGGAGGCAGTTTAATTGGCTTTGCGTCTCCAACATCGACATCATGCATCAACACTGTGGTTCTTCCTGGAGTGGCACGGAACACTTGCGGGTACTCCTGCAGTAATGCCGAAAACTCCTGCCTTTCCTCGTGAGGTAGATGAGAAAGCTTAGTCTGGAGATCATTCATGATATCAGGATACTTCCCCAAACTATCACTCAGGCTCATACTGCATGGGAGAGCTTCACTTGCAGACTCGGGTGGAACAGCTACAGTGCAGACTGGATTATTTTCGTCCCGCCTGTGATATAACTTTAGCATGTTGATGTGACATAGTTGCTTGTTCTTTCTACGATCTGGTGTGGCGATGACATAGTTGACATCACTGAGTTTCTTCTCCACGAAATAAGGACCACTAAACTTGGCTTGAAGAGGTTGCCCATGAACTGGTAGCAGAAACAAAACCTGATCTCCTGGCTGAAAGTGGCGTAACCTGGACTTCTTATCATACCAAGTCTTCATCTTCTCCTGAGCAGCTCCTAAATTCTCTCTCGCCAGCTGTAAAGCAGTGGACAGCCGTTCTTTGAACTTCATCACATACTCCAGCAGGTTGACGTCATCTGACAGCCAGCATTCCTTGAGTAGCTTAAGGGGTCCTCTTACTTCATGGCCAAACAGTAGTTCAAAAGGTGAGAAGCCCAGTGATTTATTTGGAGATTCTCTTGCGGCAAACACAACGAATGGAAGACCTTTATCCCAGTCTTTCTGATGTTCCAAACAGTATTTCTTGAGCATCGATTTGAGTGTTTGATGATATCTCTCCAACGCTCCTTGAGTCTGGGGATGGTAAGCTGAAGACGTGATCTGGGTGATGCCCAACTCTTTCAGAGACTGCTTGAAAACATTCGACATGAAATTACTTCCCCGGTCGGACTGTACCTCCTTGGGCAGACCAAACTTTGTGAAGAACCCTAGCATTTCCTTAACCACGTTCTTTGCTGAGATATTTCTAAGTGGAATGGCTTCAGGATAACGAGTAGCCATATCAATCAGGGTCAACACATAAGAAAATCCTGAAGAAGTCTTAGGAAGAGGGCCCACAATATCCACCAACACACGGGTGAAAAGAGCCTCAAAAGGAGGAATGGGAACTAGAGGTGCAACCTTTTCGGTCTGATTACACTTCCCCACAACTTGACAGGTGTGATAAGACTTACAATACCAGGAAACATCCCTGAAGATACCTGGCCAGTAGAAGTGTTTCAAAATGCGTGCCACAGTCTTCCTCACTCCAAGGTGTCCTGCCAAACTAGAATCATGAGCCACTCTAATGATATCCTGCCTACAAACACGAGGGATGACAACTTGATGTACAACCTCCCATTCACAGTCGGCTGATGCTGTTGGGGGTCTCCACTTCCTCATAAGCACTCTTGACTTTATATAATAACAAGTAGAAGCACCAGCTGACTCTTCCTCACTGCAAGCAGAGTTAGCTAGACCTTTCAACTCAGGGTCAGCAACCTGCAACTCAACCAACTCATGACGAGACAAATTATCAACACTACGCGGTACTGCCTCATCTGGTGAGTGGTCCAAATTAGCAAGAAAAGTGTCAGCTAGGATAACATCATCATCATCATTATCCTCTAAATCACCAGTAACTTTAGACTTAGCCCTAGTGACAGCACATGCAGGGAACACATCAGGGACATCACAATCCTGGGACGCAGCCACTGGCTCACTAGACAACTGAGGAGCTGGACACACTTGACTTCCACCAATATCATTTCCAAGTAAGAAAGTTACACCTGACATTGGGAGTGTCTCAACCAACCCAACCATAACGGAACCATTAGCAAAACCAGACTCTAAATTCACTCTGCACAGAGGGACAGAGAAGTAATTATTCCCTACACCTTGTAAGATTACAGTTTCATCAGAGGAATTAACATTAGAGGCTAGAACACTGGTCAGCATAAGGGATTGGCAAGCACCTGTATCACGATATATTTTAACTGATTTCCTGTCATTACTGTCCAGAGGACTGACAAAACCATCAGACAGGAAATTAGCACATGAACTCTTGAGAGTGTCACCCACGTTACTGCTCAAAAGAGGAGCTCCGTCATGAGAATTTAAGTTACCCCTCAAAGCAGGTTCAGTTAACTCAGTTAAAGAATTCTGGGAACTCTCAAGAGTGGACACTAGACCAATTGACTGAATATTTAAAGACTCCTTTTTGTTCACATCACGCTGTCTCCTGAAACATTTCTCCATAGTATGACCAAACTTACTACAATAAGTACATTTACTTTTCTGAAATCTAGAGGTGAAGCTGGTATTTACTTCCTGAGAAACATCATCTTTATTCTCTTTCCTGTTACCTGTACTCTGAGTAGAGGCAACGTACTTACTCTCAGCTTTCCTTCTTTCTCTAGAATATCTTTTGTGAGTGAGAACATACTCATCAGCTAAAACTGCAGCATCAGACAAATTATCTATTCTTCTCTCATCAAGATATAGGCTTACATCTTTATTAATGCACCTTTTGAAGTCCTCCAGCAAAATCATCTGCTTGAATTTACCAAAATCAGAATCCACATTCTTAGAATTTAACCACTGCTCTAACAGATCTTCTTTGATTTTTGCATACTCAACGTGGGATTGCTTATCTTGCTTGTAAGTTGTCATAAATTTTACTCTATAAGCTTCAGGAACAAGCTCATAGGCCTTAAGAATCAAGCTCTTAACTACATCATAATTATCAGATTGATCCTGAGGCAAAGATGCATAAGTTACTTGAGCTTTACCGGTGAGAACAGTTTGAAGGAGTACTGGCCAATACTCCTTGGGCCAATTAAAACCTGTAGCTACCCTCTCAAACAACTGAAAATACTTTGTTAAATCAGATTCATTAAAAGGAGGGACAAGTTTAACATTTTTAGCCACATCAAAATCATCAGAGCTAGATGATCCAGTTCCACCTTGTTTCATGCAATACTCATGGTCTGCCTGAATCCTAGCAAGTTCAACTTGTGCGTGAAACTCAGCCTCCTTAACACAAGCCTCCTTAGCCTGAGACTCAGCCTCCTTAGCACGTGCTTGAAATTCAGCTTCCTTCACACGAGCCTCCTGCAGGGCTAGCTGTAACTTAGCTAATTCAATCTGCGTTTGCTCATTTGGAGGAGTTACATTAAACAAGCTTTCATTAATCATGTCAACAATTTGATCTTTAGAATGATGAGAGCGAACAGCAATTCCCAATTGTTGAGCAACAAGCTTAAGTTCATTCTTTGTTCTGTTTTCTACATCCAACACTGTTTGCACATTTGACAAAAAATCTTTGGCTTCATCAAGTATAGTAATAGTAGACATCATGAATAAGTAACAGTCACAAAATATCAAGCAATATCCTTATGATAATATCCTGAATATCCTGATAAGAGGTCGCCAAATTTATGTTACGGAACAGAGAAAGATAATGTACACTTTAAGTGAGAATACTAAAAATCACTACTGTCCCGTAAAGTTCCAGGTTCAAAACAAAAGAGTTAGGTAAAATTACAAGTTAAAGTTTAATGCTCAAACTAACAACAAAACATTCAGGACTCATAAGGATAATGTAATGGCAAAAACAGGTTAAATATATGGTTAACTGCAATAGCCTCTATTAACATGAAATTAGCAAGAGTAAATTTACCTAAGTCAGCCCTGATAAAATGAAAATACACTGGGTAATGCTCAGTTAATGCAAGATAAATTATTACAGATACAAAATAATATTATAACTGGCTGACAAATGAATCCTACCTAAATTACAAAAAAAACTCACTAGGTCTACAAATCAAACTTATGCTATACAGTACAAGAACAAAATGCAACAACACTTATACTCAAATTACACAGCTGCTAGATGGTTGGAGACTTCCTGAGCACTCAATAATAACGGTACAGGAGAGGACAGAGATGTGAACAAAATGAGGAGCAGATCTAAGTGGCAATGATGCAGAGACTGAGCTCATTATATAGGGGCCAGCAGAGCTTGATACAACTTGTAAGAAGGACGCGCAAATGAAGCCATGGGGACAAAGAGTTGACAATCCCGCTCTGAACAACAGAAAGAACGACTTACTCTACTATAACGGTAGAAGGGGGGGACTGAGGCAGAACACGCTCGTGATCAAACATGCAGCATACTGTGCGTTAAAATTACACAAAGGATGATGAAATCATAGGCTATGTAACAATATATATATATATATATATATAATTATATATATATATATATATATATATATATATATATATATATATATATATATATATATATATATATATATATATATATATATATATATATATGTAATACATATAATATATATAATTATAACATTTATTACAATTATATGTATATTACATACGAGTATACAGTATATGTATATAATTGTATTATATATTACAATCATAGATATTACAAATATAATATATACTATCTATCTATCTATCTATCTATCTATAGCCCGACGCCCTAATCCCGCAAAGGGTGGCCACAGACAAAATGCCTCCAAGTCACTCTGTCACCCACCATTTGACTACCCTCCCCCCAACTCACCCCCCCCTCCCTCATATACCTCTCAACTCCATCCCTCCACCTCATCCTCGGTCTACCTCTCCCTCTCCCTCCCTCCACCTCACCTACATACACCCTCTTAGTCAGTCTTTCATTCTCCATTCTCTCCACATGTCCAAACCACCTCAGTGTATTTCTCCTAATCTTCTCAACCACATCCACATCTACCCCACAACGTTCCTTCACTTCTTCATTCGTCAACCTGTCCCTCCACGTCACTCCACATGCTCCTCTCAAGTAACTCATTTCCACTGCTCTCACTCTTGACTTGTTCCCCTCTTGCAAGGTCCATGCCTCGCTTCCATACGTCGGGGTAGGGATCACAATACCATCATGCAGTGACTTCTTAACTTCCATACTCACCTCCCTATTTCTCATCACTGCTTTCAGTGTACCAACAACCTTCCTTCCCTGCTGTACCCTCTCACTTACTTCATCCCCCAAAGTTCCATCCTTACTCATCACACTACCCAAGTACTTGAATGCACTCACATTCTCCATATCCTCACCATCCAACCTCACTGCATATTCTGTGACTTCATTCCTCTCAAACACCATAACTTTACTTTTGTTTACATTAACTTTCAGGTTCCTCCTCCTACACACTGTCCCAAATTCATTCACCAAACCTTGCAACTCCCATTCATCTTCACTCAACAATACTGTATCATCAGCAAACAGCAACACCGGAAGCTTCCAAATCTCACCCTCATTCATTAGGGCCAGCCCCACATCCACTGCCCAACCTTGCACCTCCTTTACAACCCCATCCATATATATATTAAACAGCCATGGAGACATCACACACCCCTGTTTCAGTCCCACATTGAGATCAAAGAACTCACTCAGCTCACCATCCACTCTCACCGTAGCCCTAGCTCCCTCGTACATACTCTTCACTGCACTCAACAACTTCCCCTCCACTCCATATATTCTTAATACCTTCCACATACCTTGCCTATATATTCTGTCATAAGCTTTTTCCAAGTCCATGAAGGCAGCATACACTTTCCTTCCCTTCTCTAGATACTTCTCCACTAAACATCTCAGAACAAATATCTGATCTACACACCCTTCTCCCTTCCTAAATCCCCCTTGTTCTTCTCCAACTAGCTCCTCTGTCATATGCCTAACCCTATCAATGAGTATTCTACCATATATTTTACCAGTCACACTAAGAAGGCAAATACCCCTATGGTTACCACATACTTCTTTTTCCCCTTTTCCTTTGTACAGAGGAACAATTATACCTGATTTCCAGTCCTCTGGAACCCTTCCCTCTTCCCAAGCCAATCTACACAACTTCCATATCCACTCCACAACAATCTCACCCCCATACCTAAGCATTTCACCACACACTCCATCAATTCCTGTGGCCTTTCCCAGCTTAATCTTCTTCATCGCTTCCACTACTTCCGCTCTACTGATCTCTTCCTCCCTCCTCTCATCTCTTCTTCTCCCAGCCATTCCCCAACCACTTATACTCACACTGCTCTCACTCTCTACATTCAACAAATCCTCAAAGTGCTCCTTCCATCTCCTTAATTTCTCTCTCTTCTCCACCAACAATCTGTTATTCCTATCTTTCACTCCCCTACTATTTCCTCTTTCACACTGCCTTACTTTCTTTACCTCCTTCCAAAACAATTTCTTACTCTCCCTCCATTTCACACTCAGATTCCTCCCAAACTCTTCATCCACTTTCTTCTTACTCTCCTTCACCAGTCTCTTAACCTCCCTTCTCCTGCTCACATATTCTTCTCTCTTCTCTCTCTCATCTTCTCCCCTACCTCTACTCGCCAACCATTCACCATATGCCTTCTTCTTTTGTTCCACAGCTCGTTTCACCTCATCATTCCACCATGCTGTCCCTTGCACACCCTTATATCTCCTCCTCACTCCACAAACCGCCTCATACGCTGAGCCTATCTCTTCCGTGAATATCTTACATACGTCTTCCACCCCTTCCATCTGCTCTAGCTCATACCTTCCCAATCTTTCTTCCACTATGCTCTTATACTCTGTCATTTTCTCACTATCTTGCAATTTCTCCACTCTTCTCACAGGAGCTGCTTCCTCCTGTCTTCCCCTTCGTCTCCTCAACCACTTTCTTTGCAGCTCTACCTTGGCCATCACTAAGTGATGGTCCGAGACTCCATTCCCCCACCTTCTCCATACTCTTGCATCCAACACTTGTCTTCTCATTCGCTCATCCACACTCACGTAGTCTATCATTGCCTTTCGTTCAACAAGTTCACCATCACTCTCCATGTATACCGGTGGATCATCTTATGACGAAAGTAGGTGTTGGCTATTGCCAACCCCTTACAAGCACAGATGTCCACCAAAGCACTACCATTCCCATCTACTTCAGCTGGCACACCCCACTGACCAACCACTCCATCCACTCGCACATTCCCAACTTTGCCATTCATGTCTCCAATCAACAGCACTCTCTCGCTCCTCTCAAACTTGTCCATACATGCTTCTACTCTCGCCCAAAACTCATCTTTCACTCTTGCCACTCGATCCTCTGTTGGAGCATACACACATACAATCGCCCATGCTTGTATTCCTACTTTCATCCTCACCCATACAATCCTTGCACCCACTGTTCCATACTCTCTTATATTCTCCTTCCACTTCTTGCTTATCATCAGACATACTCCCTCTCTTGCCCTCTCATTCTCACTGACTCCCGCACATATACCTACACCATATTCCCATTCTCTCACCCTTTCACCTTCCCATTTAGTTTCAGTCAATCCACATATATCCACTTTTGCATCCTCAAGCACCTGAACAATCTCTCTCTCTTTCACTTCATCATTCACTCCTCTCACATTCCATGTTCCCACCCTAAGAATGTCCTTTGTCTGTTCCTTAGTCGTCAACGTATGGTCCGTCCGGGTCCGAGGCACTTTATTTGCTTTTTTAGTTAGTTCTTTTTACGGGGTGGGGCACTATAGTCTGACAAATCTAAACGTAGGGTTTTGGTGGAGTCACCCCCTCCCTGCACTGGTGCCACGATTCCGAGCTGACCTCTCCATCAGCGATGACCTTGACACTGTTTCCCTCTTGTGATCTCCGTTTTTCTAATACCCCCTATACCCCTGCCACCAACACCCCCTATACCCCTACCCCCAACAACACCCCCATCAACAACACCCGCTATACCTCCACCACCAACACCTATAAATATAGACCCCCACCATCAACACCTGTATAATAATCAGCCGTTGATAATTGCTATACTTTTATTGAGAGCATACATTCTACCCTATTGCTCAAACTCTCTAATCTTACAATCCCATCTGTCTTAATCCTTCCCACTGCCTTCGTTCCTAAATCCCTTAATTGATCTATTTTTAACCTAAGTGTCCCCACACCTTTTAAACCATTTACCTCTCTGTCACTATTCTCCACCATATGTATCAACTTGTATTATATTGTATATAGAACTTTCATACTGTATGCTGTACTACTGTATAATGTATAAGAATACCCACTGTTTAGTGGAAATAAAGTTTTATTATTATTATTATTATTATTTCTCTCTCTCTCTCTCTCTCTCTCTCTCTCTCTCTCTCTCTCTCTCTCTCTCTCTCTCGCTAGATTTTGTTATGTGTCATCCATGGTTTTTTACTTCCATTTTTATGTATGGATTATAATTTTGACTTTATTTCCGCACCACCCTTGAGGTAAAAGTCACAGCGCGTTTTTTTTATAGAGGTTTCCCCAATAGGCCTAAATCCTGTAGGGGGTTGGTCACCTCCCATAGCGTACACACAAACACGTGTCGCGTGAGTGCTGCCACCCCAGAGCTGTTTGATATATTTATTTTAATTATGAAAGGATCGCCTCTTCCCACTTTTATCCCTTCAAATTTTCTTGCAATTATACTTGCTAAATTAATTAGCAATGTTAGAAGTGTTGGGGAAGTAAATAATAATTAGAATATTTTTAGAGCAACACTGCCAAATTTTTATGCCACGTTTCTCTATTATCGTATAATATAGTATGCAGAATAGTTTTATTCTTCCTTGATACATGTCAGCACTTTCATTACAGTTATATTAGTATGAGTTATGTTTATGTATCATTCCTACTACACAAACCACAGGCGTTATACATCGTAGGGTTAGGAAACATGGCAATAGTGTAGGGAGGGGGTGACTCCACCCAAACCCTATGTTTAGATTTGTCAGACTATAACCCACCACCAACCCTTTTAGTCGCCTCGTACGACAAGCAGGGATACTGGGGGAGTATTCTTGAAACTCCCCTACCCCCAGGTGTAATAAGCAAAATATGTTGCTCACTACAATCATATTAATACTATACATGTATTATATATATTTCAATTATTTTTATATATAGTATATACATATTACAATTATAGTATATATATATATATATATATATATATATATATATATATATATATATAAAACCTCTGTTTTGGTATGTTGTTGAGTACTTCTTGTTTTCTTGCCTGTATCTGCCCTAGGCTCTCACATGTACTGATAAATCGGATCATTCTGAGACTGATATTGCCACGATATGTTGTTGCTGGACAGTGACTTTTTTTTTCTTCTTCTTCTGCTATCGATCAAAGGCCCAGGGGTCAAGGTCATTAAGCCAAATATTCAGTTTTTACATTTTGATTAATTTTTGTTATTTTCTCATTGTTTTCCGTCTAAACTATATCAATACTTATTTTCCAATTACATATTTAAATTGTTCGGTAGCTCAACACGAGGTAAATGATCATATAAAAATATTTATAAATAAATCCTGGCTACAAAAATGTGTTCATGAACACAAAATAAATCTATGCTAAGACCCTAACATAGATAAATCTAACAAACAAATTGCTCTCCAGGACTCAGATCTAAGGAGACAAATAGCCAATCCTAACTAGTTATTCACAAAAGACTTACACGAATGGATGACATACCTCGTCCAACAGAACACCATCGACGGCAAATGTGTGATGCCTCTAAATTATACTGACTGACTACAACAAAATTGTTTTTATCCTCAGCTTGGGGACGCAACTTGTATTTTATTTTTGGTTCTACTTAATGATTTTAATCAACTCAAAAGAGTCCCCTAGAAGACAAGATGATAATGAATGGCACCCCTAACACCTCCAGTCTGACAAGTCCCTCCTGAGCTGAATACGATCGTCCGTGGGTAGCAAGTATACAACAGAAAATACATCAATGATCTGAGCTCTTGAATCCGAGGGTGTGTTTTATATCACTGCTGCCTACATACGATGATATTCAACTCCTATAGGTGAACGTGTTGATGAAGGTTTAATCGAACCCCTCCACCTCAGCTAAATAAAATCGTCTGAGGGCTAGGAAAAATAAAATATAATACCACACCGGACTGAACCCGGATGTGAGCCACGGGTCGTGCTCTGGCCAGCCCTGGCGAGGGGGACAAATGACTAGTTTCTGGAAAAATTACCAATAACTCATAACAATACCTCATTTGTCAGGGAGAGGGCAGGGACTGCAGCCTTTGATACCTGTTTTGTAGCAGAGAGAGAGAGAGAGATAGAGAGAGATTCATAAGAACAAGTAGTACCTACAAAGGTCTTACGACTCATGCTGAGAAGTACCGTGAAAGAGGTGAAAGAGAGAAACAGACACAATTATTAACGTGAGAGAGAAAAGGTGTGTGTGTGTGTGTGTGTGTGTGTGTGTGTGTGTGTGTGTGTGTGTGTGTGTGTGTGTGTGTGTGTGTGTGTGTGTGTGTGTGTGTGTACACCTGTATGAGAGAGAGAGAGAGAGAGAGAGAGAGAGAGAGTAACCAATCGGATCACCATTCCTATCTCTTTTTCCCACCACCCTCATATTGAACTGCAGCATATACTGTGTACACCGTCACTGCCAAAAGACCTCTTGTAATTCCCTCTCACTCTGCACGCCCCACTCCCTCTGCCTTTGCCTCAGCCCTGCCAGTAATTCACGGCTGGACTTTTTGTGCCCTGCTGAGAATCAGTAAGGCAGAGTTTTTTTTTTTCTCTCTCTCTCTTTTTTTTCGTTTGATATTTAAAGTGAGCCGGGTGAACTGTGTGTGTGTGTGTGTGTGTGTGTGTGTGTGTGTGTGTGTGTGTGTACCACTATTAATACTACTGCTATTATTCCTGCTACTACTATTACTCTTACTATTATTAGTCCATTTTTTGTGGTTGGCAGTGACTGAAAATGATGTTTCATTGTAAAAAGATAATTCAGACAAGAAAGTAACTCCTAACCAACACGGTCACATCTCACAGAGGCAGGAGTGAGGTTTACAGTATGTATATCTGTGCCTTTACTCTAGCCTGACAAAGATCCCTAACACCTTCCAGCACGGTTGACTGACTGCAGGCAGATTACAGGGTCGATTTAACTACCTGCCGAAGAGACTCATTCGTACCTCGCAGCCAGGGCTTATCGACTGTCATGCAACCGGAACTTAATATTCAAGCTGCGGAAACGGCAGAGCTCCCTCAGGTGAAAGCAAGTCATCTATAGAAATACCACTCATTCCCTCTCATACCACTGACAACCCACCAAACTGATCTCTGAGTGCCGATGACAGGAGAGGGCCCACCTTTCTCAACTGCATGGCCAAAATAGCGCACAAACTCAAGGGCTACTGATTTCCTCTCACATGCTATACCAACCTGGCCACCAGTTTGGAGATTGTGCTGTGATTTGTTCGGTCTTTTTACAAAGGTGAGATATTAGTTTAGTTCGCTTATGCCACGTCAACCGACTGTATTCAAACTGATCTATACCTCTTGTACTGATGAGGTAAATGAAGGTTGTATCTAACTAGTTCAGTTCCAAAAGTATACCCTGTACTAAATAAATTCATCTGCAGAAACCAAGAATGAAATTCCAAATACGTCGTTGGAATGAAGTGATTAAGCCTTGTCGAAATTAATACAACTACCTTTTTGTTACCTTTGAAGTAAGACTCGCTACCAGTTGTAAACCAAATTGCTTTAACATTTAGTATCTCTACGATCCACTTTGGATAAATTTTGTTTGTTTGTTCTCAGCATTGGACTCACGTATTTTCTGTTTCTCTTCTTTGTAGTCTGGATTTACTTTCCTTTACAGCCCTTAAGTGACTCATGAGTCTGTTTTCTTGTTATTGTTAACTTCAGTATAGGAGTATGAGCTGGCTGGGTAATGAAATGCTACATCATACATAACTGCGGGGGACGTCTCAGGGTGACGGATATTTTGGTTTGGGTATCGTTGGAAGGGACGATTTGCAGCTTCCAAGACTGACGGATTTTTAACATCTTCAGTCCGATGACGAGGTTTTGATGCATTCTTTTTACCACCGGATAATTATGTTAAGCTGCAGACAGAGCCTTTGTAGTGAGGAGGTTAACGAGGGCTGGATCTGATCACTGCAGTTGGATAAGTCACTCAAAACAAATATGATCATCTGAAAACAGCAAGAAGAAAAATGAACGTCCTCCACTCACAGGGTTTAAATTCCACCCACCAAAGTTTTTATGTTGTCCTCTTTTGAACTATTTGCCTGGAACATTGCTTAGCAGTATAGAAATCACATTTTTTTTTTTCGTTTTTAGAATGAACTTGCATTTCCGCGACTTTCTGAATAATTTGAACGTTAACCTTTACTGCTTTAGCCACAGTGATTTACTCTTCGTGCTTGGAACATGATCTGACTTTTCTTCGCTTTCACAGTTGTTTCTTTGCCCGCTAGATCGGTCTTTGAATATTTTTTTTTCTATCTTAGCACTCTTAGCAGCTGTTTATTTCCTGACTGATATCTTGATCCAGGTTTCAGACAATGAGAGAGAGAGAGAGAGAGAGAGAGAGAATAATAATGATAATAAACCTCAACACATCCTTTCATCGATTCACTCCTCTGCCTCATGATTTCACAGTGCGGTTTGATGTCACAGTTTCAGCATACGAGTATAATTCTTCACGAGTATACCTACTTCTATGGAAGGAAGATGGATGTCGCAGTAGCCTTAATGGTTGTTGTACAGGCGATTGGCATTTACCTATTTTAAGCATTTTCTTCATTCTTCCCAAACCCATCTCCCCACGCAAACTATTTCTACACCAAGTCTCTCCATCTCCTCCACCCACTCCCCATTTCTCTCCAACACACACACACACACACACACACACACACACACACACACACACACACTGCATCTCATCAATAATTTGTCTGGGCTCTAAAGTTAGTACCTGGCGGGAGTGAATAATCGTCGACTGGATCTGTGTAACTATCCGGGCTGCTATTTCTTGGTGTTATATTGTTGCACGTGGCGGTTTATGGCATAGTCTCCCCTCCTACGGTCATCAATTCGTTTTCTTTCCTTCCTTTTCTTCTTCCTCGTTTTCTTTGTAGTTTAATCGATTCACTTCTTCCATCACTTTCCTACTTCCATCTAGCATTCCACTCCTCTATTCTGTCTTTCTTGAGATTTACTTCCTTCCACTTTTCTTCCCCAATGTTCTCTCTCTCTCTCTCTCTCTCTCTCTCTCTCTCTCTCCTAATTATATGCTCATTCTGTTCTCTCTCCTGCCTTATTCTCTTTTTATCTCTCATTTTTCTCTTCCCTGCCATTTTCCCCTCTCCAGCTCTCTTCTCCCTCTCCTCTCCTTGTCTCCTCATCCCCACTCTTCTTCCCCTCTCCCTTCCCCTCCCACGTCCCACCAATCTCTCCCTCTCCATTCTCTCCTTTCCCTCACGCTCTTCACTCCCTACACTTTCTTCCCACTCCCTTTCTCACTGTTCTTTCCTTCCCACTCCCTGTCATCTCTTCTCTATTTCTTTCTCATCGTCCCCCTTCCACTCATTTCTTCCTTAGCCTTTGCTTTACAACGGCGCCTCATTATCTGTTTAGTTTCAGTCGCTTAGCTGCTTTATCTTATTTGCGCGTATTTTCCGGGATTTGTATTAAGTCAATTTCTTTTTATCTTTATTTTTAGCACAAAACAGAACATTTCCAGTTATCTTGCTCCCATTTTCTATATATAATTGTCATTCTGACATTTTTATTTTTTCAGTATTATACCCTCCTCTACCTCTGCTCCACAAATCTGGCATTCTGTATTTTCATTTTATTTATTTATTTTTTAATCTATTTATGTAATTTAATGGCAGACAGTTTGTTCTTGCTCTGTATAAGACGACTGGAGATGGATGGTTGTCATACACTGATTCTCTTTCTATCTGTTTCTTCCATTCTTTGTAAATCTTTAAGCTTGTCTTACTTCTTACTTCCTCTTCCCATAACCTTGTGTTCCAGATTTTTGCCTCTTTTAGTATTCCATTATTTTTTAACCCTTCCATTTTTCTATTACTAATTCATATTGTCTACACATATTTCTTTGTCACCATAGCCCAGCTCATATATTGTTTTGTTTTTAGTTATAGGAAGGTTTGTAGATCATTTTACCCTTTATTATGCATTTTATGTATTAAAGTCTTCCTTCTATTAGTCTTCTCTTTACTAGAGAGGTTCTTGTGTCTTCCGTGAGTGTACAATTAGCTGCGTATTGGGGGCTCCTAATATTTGTCTGTACACACTGTCTTCAATTCTTTGTAGTTTTTCTTTTACTGAGTCTGCATAGTTTATAACGTTTGATCCAAACAGTAGATATAGAACGGCTACATTTTTCCAGTATGTTTTGCCAATTATTATTTTGATGCAGCTCCTTACAGTGACTATGATGTGTCTGCTAGTTTCGCTGCCTTTTCAATTGTTTTCTCTCTATCTTGAAGTAAATTCTTTTGTTATTAATCACTAAATCTAACTACTTTATTGAGTCTGTTACGGGTATTCTTTCTATTTTTTGTAGTTGTTCTTTCATGTTATATTTAATTTCACAGCTCTATTGTTTATTTGTAGGTCACATTTCCACCTGATTTCAAGCTCTGTTTTTCGATTATGTTTGTTTCCTCAGTTGAACTTGCTGACAGGAGACCATCGTCAGCGAAATATGTATTCTTATTTTTACTTTTCATCTATAAATCTTACATTTGTTTCCTCTAATTTCTCAGCTATTATATATGTGATTAATTAAAAATCTTTGCCATACTGAACTCTGCCATGCTTATGTCTAGATAATTCTCAATAATATCACAAAATCTAGCTGTATCCTTATCCTGTCTTTCTACGCCACTTTCTTTGACTCCGGGATATTATATTTAATTTGTTTTCCTTCTTTGCTTGTCCTCTTCCTCTTTCGTTTGTTCATTGACTGCTTCTGTTGTTCTCTTAATTATTTTTCTCCTTATTGTGTGACTTCTTCACTAGCATGCTGGGACCTTTCTTTTGCAATCTCCTCCAGTTTTTCAATCATCTCATCTATCTTATGTTACCTAGGTTATTTGTTTGTCTTGTTTCTCGTTTTGTTAATCTTCCAATATTTTCTATCACTAATGGTCTACATGTGTTAAAGTACCATTTATGACTTTGAACTCTGCTAGCATGTTGAATAGTTCTCTGTTTATCTTCTGGCATTGGATGTGCGACCACGTTTAATATCCATCACATTCTATGCCATTTGATGTAACTCTCTTGTTGCAGATAACTGTACTCAAGATTCTGCGCGTCCGCCTCATCTGATGACTAGTTCTTCATTCCTTCTTCTCTCACTCTATTCCTCTCCTTGTCCCTTCTCCACTTCTTCCCCTCTTGTTCATCCATTCACCAGCCCTTATATCTCTCTTACTCATCTCTCCCTCTCACTCCCACTCTTCCATACCTTTCTCTCCCTCTCGCTCCTCTCTCCCTCTCCCCATCCCCATGCCACTCGTTTCTTCCTTGCTCTTACTCAGCTTTCCTCTTTTTATATCATTATTATAGAGGCCCACGGTAACCTATCACCCCAGGAAATATTTCTTTTTTGCGTTGGAGACTTCGTAGCACTTCTTCCTTGCCGATTTATTATGGCTGTGGATCCTTCAACATCCTCCTGTATGCTACTAAGGCAAAGTGTGTCCATGTTAACCCTCGCAGTCATGATCGACCACTTGTTGTATGCTATTCCAGTTAACGCCAGACGATTTGCTTCAGTTGAAAATGACCACTGAGAACCTACATGTGTAAAGTTATTATTTTCAATCATTTACATGGCAGGGAGCTCTCGTATTCGATTATAAGTACCATGAAACTAAATTATTATATTCAGCCAAGAATGCGTCATATGGGTCTGAGTGATATCAAAGGCGTACATAGAGTGCAAGAGAATATCAGCGTGTAAAGTGCAAAACTACTCGCTAATGAAGAGGTACTAAGAAAGTCTCCTGTGTCACTAACAATATGTTCCTCTGCCTCCTCTGGGGTAGTGTGTGGGGCTGGATGGTCCTATTATGAAAACGCACTGGCCGGAGGGATCTAATGATGATGCTGGGTCAAGTGAAACAGGTACGTACAACACGTATTTCTGTAAAACCTTCACTACACCAAGTCACTCCGAAGCTAAATAAAATAATCTAGAGTTACCGAAAATAAACCCGAGAAAAACCAAAAGCGAGACGTCATCGTAATGAAGAATTTAACGACTAGATTCTCATGGCACAATGTTATAGTCCACCAGGCCTCTATATTCAACTGTACAGAGGCTTTTCAAACTGGAGGACCTAGGTGAAGCGCTCGTTAACCCTTCCAGACTTATATGTGTGTCTTAAGTTGAGAAAATCGTCTGGTGATGACAATAATAAACCGAACTAATACGTCATGGCAGTGAAGAGGTGCATGGCGATGTGTGGGGGAGTGAGTGATGCCGTAACGTAGTCCCATAGGCTAGAGGGATTTAAGTTCTTCACTTAGATGACGTTTATTAACAACTCCACATATTGATTTTGTGGATAGTATTTTTTTTTTTTTTTGGGGAGGAGGGAGATCTAGAAGGTTGGCATTCCGAGACCCTTCAAGATACAGACTTGAAATATTCAGGACTGATGTGGCTGCAGGCTTCTTTTGGCACCAAAAAAATAAATAAAATAAAATAAAATAAAAAAAAACGCGCTAGCGCGGCACTAGCGCCCACTATGTCATTTTTTCAATTTTTGTTCTGCGCAGTAAAAACTACCAAATAGATTGCTTTGCAAATCTTCCAGTATGTAGTCGTCAACATATACTAGTGGGCCTGGGTATTGATAGTGAGATCCAACAAATACTTTTTGAGATATTGAGGAAAATCAAAATGGCCGCCTTATGCCTGAAAGTATTTGACCGATTTTGACCAAACTCGGTGGATATGTAGTGGGTCATGAGTGAGCATGACTTGCATAGTATGTATGACCTTGACCTTGATCTCAAGGTCACAGGTCAAAATCCGTAAAAAATTTTGAGTCATACCAAAGTCCCATAACTTCAGATCTACAATGATAACAAAAGCATCTTCATCTGGAATATGGGGTTCTTTGAATATTGTTTCAGCAGTTTCATAATTCTAGTTATTATTATTATTATTATTATTATTATTATATTATTATTACTATTATTGTTATTGTTGATGTTATTATTATTATTATTATTATTATTGTTATTATATTATATTATTATTATTATTATTATTATTATTATTATATTCATGTTGTCGTCGTACGATTTTATTCAGCTTAGGAGAGAGAGCCAGGTAAAAAAGGTGTTAATGAAGGCTGTATCAAATCCCACCACCAGCTTGAAGTCAACCTGAGATGAATAAGACCGTCAGGAGATAGCAAGATTAAGCATAAATGAGGTCATGGTAGTGAAGGGGTTAGTGGTGGGGGCATGTGGAATGAAACATATTGTCCAAACTATGAAAATTCTCTCTCTCTCTCTCTCTCTCTCTCTCTCTCTCTCTCTCTCTCTCTCTCTCTCTCTCTCTCTCTCTCTCTCTCTCTCTCTCTCTCTCTCTCTCTCTCTCTCTCTCTCTCTCTCTCTCTCTCTCTCTCTCTCTCTTCTTTACCATCTCTGTCCGTCTGTCTGACCATGTTCAAGGCCTGGTAAGGTAATCCCATCGTTAAGGGGATTTATTGGTGTTGGTGTTGTGTGGTGGGGAGTGGTTTGTTAATGCCGCGTGTAAATCTCATAATCTTCACTGCTATACATGTGGGCTTAATGTACGCTTCGGCTAGTTTGTACAATAGGGACTTTCAGACACCCATGGCTAGTTTTATTTCTATACTGATATACTGTACAGCGTGTATGAGGGGTGGGTAGTGTTTTAGGTAAAGAGGGATCAAACTCTGGAAACCTGCTAACTTTGTTCGTGTGTGTGTGTGTGTGTGTGTGTGTGTGAGAGAGAGAGAGAGAGAGAGAGAGAGAGAGAGAGAGACTAAAGTGGCGCATGATTTTCAAGATTCATGGATGAACTGGTGAGAGATGTAGACGTATGCATACTGGTGGAATCGCAAATTTAAATAATACAGAGATGGTGAGTCTAGGAAATAAATCAGTTGTTGCCTGCAGATAATTAAGCACTGAAATAAGACTGAGAGAGTGAATTTTAAAAGCTGTTATCAGAGTTTGAATAGGTTTGTGTGAGGAGGAAACTGAGAGTGTATGTGATAAAAAGCAAGGTGATGAAAGTAGCAGACAGCCTTAGCAAAAACAAAAAAAACAAAACAAAAGGGAAGTAAATCTAAACGGCGAGGATACGGAAATGAATGTTTTACCCTAGATCTTGGTTTTATCTGCTTGGTGGTGGACACTGCAATAGCCAGAAATCAGGAACCGAAAGTAACATGGATGACAGGGTAGGAGGCAATAGTATTAGGTGTGTTGGGGGGCGTGTGGAAGGAAGATCTGTGTCAATGCAGGTGAAGATGTTTATGTTGGAAGACAGTGAAGCTAACTATGGTTTGTTGCTGCGAGGCATGGGTAAGAAGAGCTGGGAACAAAATACGGGTGAAACTGTCCAACATGAGGTGCTGAAGGTCCATACGTGGTGTGAGATGGCTTGACAGTGTAAGAAATGATAAGGCATGAGAGAGGTATGAAGATGAAATAGTTAGACAGGGAGGGCTGGCCAAAGTGCGTTAAAGTGGCATGTCCCTAACGAAAGAATGGGCAATGAGAGATTAATGCATAGAGATAGAAAGTAACGAGAGTGAGAAGATTTAGAGGCATAGCAGAAGATGCAAGGTTAATAAGGAAAACACTGAATTATACAAGTCAGAACATCCAGACTTGTGCGAAGCCTGTATGGAACA
This sequence comes from Coenobita brevimanus, assembly GCF_032717465.1. Taxonomy (NCBI): domain Eukaryota; kingdom Metazoa; phylum Arthropoda; class Malacostraca; order Decapoda; family Coenobitidae; genus Coenobita; species Coenobita brevimanus. Next base: position 41,634,001 of record NC_136959.1, read on the forward strand.
GGGGTAAACCACAGAGCTATCAGCGGGGTTTGGATGTGGATGATAAGACTTGCTTTGGCGTGGACGGTAGATTGTGTACCATTGCATACGATATCTGAGGAATAAATGTGAAGAATGAGTTTCCTTTTTCCTACTTTCGGGCGACAGCTCATTGCACCGGACAACATCCAGCATGTGTAAAAATTATTTATGTAATCTATGAGTATAAAGTACCCATTATATTAGTTGGTGAAAAATATGGTTATTATTATTATTTTTATTATTATTATTATTTGCAGAAGCATATGACAGGGTGGATAGACAAGGATTGTGGAAAGTATTAAGAATATAATATAAATGGGAAGTTGTTGAATGCTGTGAAGAGTATGTATGATGGTGCTAAGGCTGCAGTGCGTGTGGATGGTGAACTAAGTGAATTTTTCTCTTTGAAGGTTGGGTTGAAACAGGGATGTGTCATGTCTCCATGGTTATTCACTCTGTACATGGATGGGGTAATAAAAGAGGTACAAGGTAGGGTAGAGGATGTTGGAGTGGCCATGGTGAGAGATGATAGTGTTTGGAAACTCCCTGTTCTGTTGTTTGCAGATGATACTGTGTTGTTGAGTGAAGATGAAGGGGGGCTGCAAGGCTTGGTGGATGAGTTTGGGAAAGTGTGTAAGAAACGGAATCTAAAGGTGAATGTAGGGAAGAGTAAAGTGATGGTCTTTGAGAGAGGTGAAGTCAGTGAATGTACAGCTAGGTTGGATGGTGAGGAATTGGAAAATGTGAGTACGTTTAAGTACTTGGGTAGTGTGATGAGTAAGGATGGAAGTTTGGAGGGTGAAGTGCTTGAAAGGGTACAGCAGGGAAGAAAGGTTGGTGGTTCTTTGAAAGCAGTGATAAGAAACAGGGAAGTGAGCATGGAAGTGAAAAAGTTACTACATGACAGTATTGTGATACCAACTCTAACGTATGGAAGTGAAGCTTGGACTTTGTTGGAAGGACACAAGTCAAGAGTGAGAGCAGTGGAAATGAGTTATTTAAGAGGAGCCTGTGGAGTCACATGGAGAGACAGGCTGACGAATGAGGATATAAAGGAGCGTTGTGGTGTGGATGTGGATGTGATAGGAAGGGTTATGAGGAACACACTGAGGTGGTTTGGCCATGTGGAGAGGATGGAGGGTGAAAGACTGACGAAGAGAGTGTATGTGAGTGAGGTGGAGGGGGGAAGAGGGAGGGGGAGGCCGAGGATGAGATGGAGGGATGGGGTGGGGAGGTATATGAGAGAGGGGTGTGTGAGTTGGAAGCAGGGCAGTGAAATGGCGGGGGACAGGGCGACGTGGAGGCGATTTGTTTGTGGCCACCCCAAACGGGATTTAGGCGTCTGGCAATAGATAGATAGATAGATTATTATTACTACTACTACTATTATTATTATTATTATTATTATTATTATTATTATTGCTTTCTGAAGTAGAAGTAGAAGTGCTAATTGTAGTACCAGTAGTAGCAGCAGTCAGACAAACTGTTTCTTAATTCCTTTCCCTTCCTTAAGTCGTGGCCTCAAGCAGTCCTAGGCTACTCTGTAACAAACAGCCTCGAAAGGACCATAAGGTCTGTTGCTGTTTGCCTCCCATTGTACTCCTTTGTATGGCCTCCCACTCTCTGGTTGGTGGGCGTGGGGGGCGGGACTTAAGAAACATAGCCTATTGATTGGCGGAGGGTATGGCAGTAGTAGTAGTAGTAGTAGTAGTAGTAGTGTGGTTGAAGTAGTAGTGAAGAAGAAGTAAAAGTAGTAGTAAAAGCAGTAGTAGTAGTGGCAGTAGTAGTAGTAGTGGCAGTAGTAGTAGTAGTGGCAGTAGTAGTAGTAGTAGTAGTAGTAGTAGAGGTAGTAGTAGCAGTAGTTTATTTCAAAGCAAAGGTGTTGATAATAAAAAATGGTGGTCGCTACACTCTGTCTTTACCATTCTGAAAAGACACGTATTTGAAGGATTATTATTTCTCCTTCCAGCCGTTGTACACACACCTCCCGTATCTCCTTACTTCCTTATTCTGTACCGCCTCCCAGTTTCTCTATCCGGCTCTCCTTCTATTCTTCTTTTCCACGTAATCTCTCTCTCTCTCTCTCTCTCTCTCTCTCTCTCTCTCTCTCTCTCTCTCTCTCTCTCTCTCTCTCTCTCTCTCTCTCTCTCTCAGCTTGTCTATATGACCTAATGTTCTTTTTTTTTTTTTACTCTTTTAGCCAACTTTTGCGGGGGGATTTCGTGAGCCAAGAAGGGAAGATAGAGGCTTCTTATTTGTTATCCTTGACTTATTCTGACCGTGTAGTTAAAGGTAAAGAATGTAACTACTTATGTTTACTACTGTGTATTAATTCTCCTTGGCCACACCCTCAGACATCACCTGGGTCAGCCTTAACACTGTAGTTGTCGAATTCTCACTCGCACTCAGCGCCCCTGTCTCACCCAGCCACATTATAAGGACTGCAGTATTGAAAAAAATAGTATACGGTGTTATTAGGAATTAGTTTTGGCTCACTGCCTGTTAGGGGTCTCCTTCCCTCAGCTGAATGAAGTAGATTTTCAACAGCCACAACAACGGTGATTGGATTACCAAATTCATGAAACATATATTTTTTTACTTAATGAGCTGTAGGCATATGTATTACCTTAATGAAAGAAAACTTGTGGCAAATATCTAGTTTACAGTTAATATGCATGGCTCGTTCAATGTATACTTCAACTGTTTAATAATTATTCACCATGAAAAAGGATAACAGTCTGTCGCTGCTACTTATTACAATCATCCCATGTCTACCCTCCTCTTCCTTTTTCCTCTTGCCTCTCCTTTTCTACTCTCACCCTCGCCCCACGCCATCAGAGGGTCAAGGGGGAGGTGGCCCCTGGGGGGATTAGGTTGGTGAGCTGGATGATTACATTGACTTAATTACTTGGTGCCGGACGAGGGAAGGGGGGGGGGCAGGGAGCAGACGGGGTGGTGGGTGGAGAGAGAGAGAGAGAGAGAGAGATGAAGAGCAGAGGAGGAGGGAATAAAAGCGGTGGAGGGAAGATTAAGGAGAGAAATAAATACGAGTACAGTAATAGGAGAGTCGGAGGTGAGTAGAGGGGGAGGTGGGTGGAAGAGAGAGGGATGACGGGCAGCAGAGGGTATGACAAAAGAGGTGGAGGGAGGAGGGAGGAGAGGGATTATGGGAGTCATACAGGTGGGCAGACGGGGAGGTGGGTGGAGAGCGTTACATAGACGCTCAGATCATACTGACCTTCCAGTCCCAGCCAGGTGGTCTGGCCTTAACCCCATGAATCTGGGTGATGTTTTACCCTGAGTTGGTTTGTTTGTTTGTCGGTTTGTTTGTTTGTTTGTTTGTGTGTGTGTGTGTGTGTGTGTGTGTGTGTGTGTGTGTGTGTGTGTGTGTGTGTCTGTCTGTCTGTCTGTCTGTCTGTCTGTTAGCAGGATTACTTAAAAACGTATGAACGGATTTTGATGAAAGTTTGTGGAAAGGTGGGCCATGGACAAGAAATAAATTATTAAATTTTGGGCCGGATCCGGATCCGGATCAGGAGTATCCCGAACAATATCTCCAAAAGTTCGCAATGGATTTCAATGAAATTTTGTGAAAATGTGGGCCACGGCCCAAGAAAGAATTTATTAAATTTTGAGGCTGATCCATATCCGGATCCGGATCCTATACCCACGGATATGGATCTGGATCCTCCTCAATGGCACTGACTGAGGTATGCGCTCTCTGAACGCTTCCTAGTTTTAGGTTATTCTCTCTATTACCAGACGATTTAATTCAGTTTAGGAAAGGCCTCTCTTACTGAAGGGGTTTATCGACCTTATTATCTATGACCAAATGTGAAAAGTCTATCGGAAGCTGAATAAAAGCCTCAGGAGATGGCAAGAATAAAATAAAATAGACATCCCTGGTCTCAGTAGACTAATATTAATAGAGTTACTCCTTCACTGAAATAAAAGAATACAATAAAACAGCGAGAAGAGTTTCCCAGCCCCCCTGACCCTCCGGCAGTGAGTTGTGCAGAAAAATGGAAAAGAGAATGGAGAGAAGAAGAGGAGGGGAACTGAGAGGGAGGGATAAAAGGGGTAGGGAAGAGAGTTAAATGAAAAGGAGGAGAGAATTTTGAGGGAGAAGAGAAAGAAGATGAGGAAGAGAACTAAGAGGAGAAAGTGGGCTAAAAGGGAAGATGGAGGATAGGTAAACGAAAAGGGAGAGGAGATGAATTAGAGAGAGAGGAGGACGGAAAAGAGAAAGTAATGAGGAGGACAGGGAGAGTGGAATTAAGAGGAGGAGGAGGATAAGGGGGTAAAGGAGAGAGGCAAGAAAGATAGAAGGAAGGGGGAGGAGAAAGATTAGGGGAAAAAGTGAACGTGAAAGAGAAGCTTGAGTAGTGAATGAAGAGGAAGAACTGAGGAACTTTGTGGAAACTAGGGTGGTGGCGGTGGAGGAGCAGGAAGAAGACAAGGAAAAGGGAAAGAGAGGATAAGTTAGGAGGTGGAGGAGGAGGAGGAGGAGGGAGGGGGAATGAAGGTGAAGGAGCGTAATTTGGGAAGGAGACGAGGTAACGGTGCAAAGGTTAGGGTGTGAAGGGTAGGGGTTATTAAGGCAGGCTAGGTGTAGGGATGGGGCTGGATACTGAGGAGGGGGAGTGAAGATTAACTCTCTCAAAGCCCCGCCTTCTCTAATATTTCACTCCAGCTAGCTCCAGACGATTTTACACAGCTGAGAGTGAGTTATGGAAGCCCGAGAGTTAGTGCTGCAACCAGTAACACTTTGTCGATTCAGTTATAATATTCTACTTCAGCTCACACCAAGCGATTTTCTTCTCGTTGTCTCCTGGTTACGTTATTCAGCTAAGGGAGACCTAGTGTAGTGAAGGGATCAGTAAAAGCTGTATATAAAACCCTCTAACCTATAAAGTCTCTCTAAAGCTGAATAAAATCGTTTGGAGGTAAGAAAAACGATACATGTGTCGTCCAACTGAAGAAATTAACCTCTCCAGTACAGTGACATTTCCAGACGATTTTATTCAGCGTATGGGAGACTGTCTGGACTGGAGTGGTTCGAGGCTTGAAACTGGAGACTAAGACTTGAGTGAGGAGAGGGAACTGGAGAGAGAAGTGGGAAAGGTTGGAAGGTTGAGAGAGAGAGAGAAAGAGAGAATGTTTGGGAGGGGGGGATGCTATGGTTTTAGAGGATACAGGGAGAAAGGTAAGAGTTGAAGGGAAGGGGAGAGGGCAAAGCAAGAGCTAGAGGGACGAGAAGAAGTGAGGGGAGAAGAGGGCTGGGCGAATAAGAAGGAAAGGAGGGGAGGGGCGGCGAGGAGAGGGGAGGGGAGGGATGGGAAGAGAAGCGAGGTGAGGTGAGATGAGGTAAAGGGAGGGGAGGGGAAAGAGAGAAAAGTTGAAAGAGAAAGGAGGGAAAGAAAATTGGAAAAGAGGAGGAAAAGGGAGTCTGAAGGGAGGGGAAGGCTGTAGTAAGAGAGGAAAGGAGTAAGGACTGGAGGAGGTAGAGAGGAAGGAGCTGGAGCAGAGCGGAGATGGAGGAGAAGGAAGGAGGGGAGGGAAGGAAAGGGAATGGGGGAGAGAGTTGGCTGGGAGTTGGTAGGAGTTATGAGGGTGTGGAGGATGTGTGGGGCGTTAAAGATCTTATGGAGGGAGGCCTGGTGAGCAAAAGTTTAAAGACTTCCCTTCAATGTAGTATTTTTCAGTTTATTCTCCTTCCTTCAGGCGATTTTATTAATGTCGAGGAGAAACTTCCATTTCAAACTGGTGACCCCTTCGCTACAGACCTCCCGACAGCTGAATAAAATCGTATACTCTTTTTTTTCATTAACCTGGACCAGATTTTCATCCTTTTGCAGCTTAATTCTCATAGCTCAGTAACAAGAGGCCAATTCTATAGCGCTGCATCCTTTTCGCAGCACTTCTTGACTAGCATCATACTCTACTGTTAATCTGCTGTTTCAACTCAACATTCAAGCTGGAGATATGGCAATTTTAGGCCAAGTTAAAGTAAAAAGAGTATAATGGTCGCCCAGTACTGAAAAAAACAAAGACGTCCTGTGATTGAAAACATTAACCTTTCAATTCTATAACGTATTTCCTTACTTTATTCTTGCATCCACCAGTCGAATTTATTCACCTTACGACAAACCCCGATGGAGTTCATGATGGCTATATGTGACTCATCCAGGGCGAAATTTCTCCCCAGAGCTGACTATAACCGTCAGGTGGGAGCAGCGACGGGACACCAATACGTAGAGTGAAATGGTTAAAGGCGTTATGGAAGAAGGGCTTGTGGGGATGGGTAAAAGTGTAACACCTTTAATCCGAGGATGTATAATTTTATTATTATTATTATTATTATTATTATTATTATTATTATTATTATTATTATCATCATCATCATCATCATCATTCTTCTTTATCTTATGATTGTTGTTGTTGTTATTATCATGACATTATTATTTTTAGTTACTATTATAATAATCACCATTATTAATATATTTTTACTACATCTAAATGGTTATACTAAACTTTTGAAAGATTTTTTCAACTGGAGGGGTTAGGTTTGGCCTTCATTAACCCCTTTCCTAAGAGAAATCTCCCCTAGCATGAATAAAATAATCTGGAGGTTGCAAGAATTAAATGAATTAGAACATCAAAGTTACTTCTTCCGGACCCTCCGCGAAAGGGCTATTATAAAAACATGAGTGTCCACTGTCCAGCAGTCTTAGGGTGGTGTTCTCTTCCGGTCAGAAGGTGTTACTAACACCTCTTGCTTACCTGTTTTATTTCTGTATCTGCTTCATTAATATATTCTTGTATGTTATTCGTGCAATATATGTCGATACTGCAAAGATATAAGAAACAAAAGCGAGGATGCTAATGAGTAGCTTGGAAAATAAATAGGGAAAGAAGTGCTAGAGAACCCCTTTACCCGTAATACCCAACGAGGATACGGGTGTTAGTGTAGCATCACACTTACAGTAGAGGAGAACGTACATTCTAGCAGTCCTTGGCACCTCCCTTCCATGCACCATAGAGATGCTGGACGCCGTCATTACCAATATAATCGTATCCTTTCATTATCATTCATTCGTCCATAAATTTAATCTACTTATTTATCTATCTATACAAACACCCATATACTCTTATCTGTTTTTACCACTACCCACAAACCCATCTATCTATGTATCATTCCACGTATTCACTGAACATCTTTCATCCATCCGTCCATCCATCCACCTACCCCTCTGTATATTAATGTATGTATGTAGCACTCATTCCATCATAAAACTTTTCCACCACTATTTACCTGCAAAATTGGCGACAGATCTTTTCTCTCATAATTCAGACTCACTTCCATTCAGGCTTACCATCTCTGGCCAAAACCTACCAAAACGAAGCTGACATCTTAGAAGACCGAAATATCTTGAAAATCACTCATTCTTGAGCAAAGCTGAGGGGCGTCGACCCCGTTGCAAAACTAATTGATCAGATTTCAACCCCTTCCAAAGGATACGCACCAAACGCACAAGATGTCAAAACCTACCTAACCGCAGGACAGAAAATAAGTCGAATGGTATGAAAACATAAGCTTGTGTGTGGTGTGGATGCCAGGCTGACTGACGTAGCCCAGTCATGCAGTGACAAAGGCTTTTCTAGCCCTTAAACCTCGGCTATATATTGACTATACCTGCGCTCACATGAAAGTGAAATTCGTAATATCGTCTTTTTTCAAGATGCCACATCTAAGCCAATATTGGACCTAGAGCTTCCAATAAACAACCAAAAGACTTACCAATCCGTCGTCTTTCCACTGCAAATAACCACTGAAGTCCAGGTTCTGGTGTTGAGGAATGAGATGATGAATAGGGGGAACTTTTGGTGGGATGAAGAGGCCGTGTCCTGAGACATGCCCACGTTCCTGACTGACGTGCAGGCTAGTCAATCGTTTCCCCGCCGCTGTCAATTCCCCAAGCTCACTGTGCACAGTGGTGTGTGGGGGAGAGATGTAAAGGACCATAAACTTCACTTTAGCTGCATTTACAAGATAAAATACTTATCTACGAAAAACACTTATAACACTTGCCATAACTTTGCTTATAACTAATTTTCTTTGGATTAGTTTCATTTATATAGCTTACTTCTCTAATTTCATACGCTAATATAGATATAAAAATCATTTCCTTACATTTCTGTTCTCTGGGCTATGCTTTTTAAGTCTTATTTCTATTTCGTTTATCGTTACTTCACGTAATTTTACTGAGGCTCTTTTTCTATCGTATGCTATTTACACACACTGCATACACTCACTATTATATGCACTATTTTCAAAGCCCCACACACCTGTGCTTAGTAGGTTACGAGCCGGTGATAATCGAAAAAGTACACCTGGCAGGGGCGATGCAGGGTGGAACGGCGACTGAGGGTGGCACATTGGCTGGCTCCCTGACCCCTACCCCTACCCCCAGCCCCAGGAAATATTTATCTCTTGACTTTTGCCCTCCCCAGCTCGTGTGGCAAATATTTCCCTCGACTTTCGTTCTCCGTACCTTCCTCTTCACCCTCAGACTCAGATGACTCCCTTGACTCACTGGAAGGGGAAGGAGGTGAAGGATAGGCTGCAGGGTCGTCAGGGTCACTCTCCATGGGTGGCATGACGCACGAGCGAGACGGAGGAACGAAGTCGGACAAGCTGGAATTACAGCTCATCGTCCACACCTTAGCACTGTACACGTGTAACTTGGCAACTCCGAGTCACAGCCACCCCAGCGCCTGGAAAAGCATGGTGGTGTTTAAAAAAAAAAAAAAAAAAAAAAAAAAAGAGATTTGGGAGCTTCGAACAATGGTGGGAAAGTGCTGTCGAATCGGTTCGACACCCGAGGATTCTCCCGGGAGCCCACGCGCTTCGGACCGATCCGACATCCGAGGCTCACGGGCTAGACCCCGCCCATGGAAGTCACAGGAATGAAAGGATTAAAGACTGGTAGAAAGACTGGTTTTTACATGTAGAATTGCAGGGTTAGTGGAAGGTAAACAGACATGTTCGGCATGATGAGCTCTAATCGATATTATTAAGCTTCTTGAGTCAGGGGATATCTTTTTAAAAATTGTTTTTGGTACTTCTGCACGATTTTATTTGGCATAGGAGAGAATTTTCAAATTGCGGGAGTTAGATTTTTGTCTTCACTAAACCCTTCACTGTTCGGGACCTCTCCTTAGTTGAACAAAAATCATCTGTTGATAACAAATATACACTACAGCAGACGTCACGCTGCTGGAGGGGATTAAATTCATATTGTCTTGCACTTAATAGATGTAGTACACACTGGCGCTTCATATTTCAAGTCGTCCCTCTGCTACCTACAACTCTGTGCATGTAATGTATCTTCATTTACATACATGGTCCAACTCTGTTTCCAAGTATTTTGCATAGAGGTAATAGGGGAATGGTTACCATCGCTCCTGAGAGATACTACCATGAGAGTAGTGTAGGGCCAAAACCCCGATAGCTGGCCTGATACAGTACAACACTACCAGCAGGGGAACTCAACCACATTTACACGAAGTCTGGGCTGAAACTAGCGTACATCCATATCTCTTTTAAACAACTACAGTCTACTCCCTAGGGTAGACTGTTAATATTGGATGGCAGCTGGCCTAAAGGAGAAGGAAAACCCCGTATTCAAATCAAAAGCCCTATAAGGGGTTTGCTGATAGTAGGGATATACGGCCATTAGAAATATAATAAACAAATAAATGAAAATAAGGAAAAATAAGCTGCTTCTTGATTGCACACATGTGGTGCTAAACCTCTAAGGCACATTGTTAATTGTGATTAATAGGTGGCAAAAGGCTTATACATGCTTGCATGATCAAGGCCTTCAAAAACTAAAATGTAAATGTATAATCAGTTCCAGCTAAGAGTTTGATCATGATGTCCTTAACAAATCATGCTGGTAAATGGATGTGGATATATAAACAACAAGCAGTGGCTAATGAAGCTTTCAGTTTTGTCCTCTCGAATACGAAGATACGACTCAATAAAACTCTTTGTGGAAATGAAAACACAATGTGCCACGCATTCATCCCATATTGCAAAAATTTCTTCCAGTTTTATATATTTTGTTGATTAACCAGGCTGAGCGTCTGCGACTCTGTCTCTGATAAAACAATAATTTCGTGATGCATGAGGGTTGGCTATGAAATGTTAGCACTATATATATACTCCGGTGCGACATTAAAGTCATTTCATGGAAAATACCTTCGGGGGTGGGGGGTTGGATTGGCAAGGAGTGGATACATATTGTAAAAGAGAATCCTGGATTTTTTTTTTTTTTTGGGGGGGGGGGGTCGCAGCCACCGTATAAGGATAAGATAATCATTTTGGAATTATGCAATAGGCAATACATAGAGATAAACAGAATTTCCTGGTTCAGACAGCTGGAGATGGTTACCGAGAGAAAAAGTGACCTTCACTGTGCAGTGCTTGAAAATGGAGAGAAAATGGCGCATGAATTTAAGATCAGTGCCTTGGTGCAGTAGTAAGAGAGGTAAATGTACAAACTATACTCGGTTCCACGGAGTCTGACGCACTGATTTTGCCAACCGAGGACAGGTGGATCTGGTAACACTGCGCGATGTACTCGGGCGGTGATTGGTCGATTTCCGTTGTGTTTGAACGTGCACCAAATTGACTTTGTATTTCAACCAAGGCCCTCATTGATTTGTAAGATACCGGATTATACAGATACAAATTAAAGCAATGATATCTTTAATGATAAATATGTGCCTCTTGAATTACTAGAGATAAACCTGAACGACTATGGTAACAAAAAGTAAGTAAAGTCGCGACCGGACGCATGCGGACAAGTCAGCGACTGATTTAAATTCATTTCATTATGTTTGATTTCGTTTATACTGCACGTGGTTTTATTATAGCAGCATATTTCAACTATTATTTTCTCATGGAGTTTACTTTTATCTTACACTCCTTTCTTCCACCATTAACAAAAATTCGGTTCATTCTATAATGATGTAATCCATTACTTTCCCGGCTCTTTGTCGAGGGGACAGAGATACATGTTTGAGGATGTATTGTGACCAGGGATAGGGTGTCCGTCTGTATGTCTGTCTCTTATGATACAAAAATGTTAGGGAAAATCAAACACCAAACTTATTCAGGAAAGAAATAATTCTACTGAATCTGACTATGAATACAAACAAATGCAGAGTTTAAAAGCTACTGTTACCTATGAAGGTAATGAAAATATGTATGTACACTATATGTATTGACAATAGAATAGCATGTATTGGCCCCAGTAATGTAGGTGTGTGTGTGTGTGTGTGTGTGTGTGTGTGTGTGTGTGTGCCTACACAAATCATAATTATCAGAAGCTAAGCTAAGCATATCTAGGGTAAAGTTGTATATTAGTAGATGAGGTAATGAAGGGCATGGTGAAGACAGTAGACTGTGACACTGTGTAGTAATGGTGGGAAAAGCATTCGTGTCTTCACAGGACCTCGGGTCCACCTTGCTATGAAGATCTGAATTCTCGCCACAGTCGCTGACTTGTCCGCATGCGTCCGATCCGACTTTACTTACTTTTTGTTACCATAGTCGTCCAGGTTTATCTCTAGTAATTTAAGAGGCACATATTTATCATTAAAGATATCATTGCTTTAATTTATATCTGTATAATCCGGTATCTTACAAATCAATGAGGGCCTTGGTTGAAATACAAAGTCAATTTTGGTGCACGTTCAAACACAACGGAAATCGACCAATCACCGCCCGAGTACATCGCGCAGTGTTACCAGATCTACCTGTCCTCGACTGGCAAAATCAGTGCGTCAGACTCCGTGGAACCGAGTTTTTTTATAGGTGGAAAGCAGATTCGCTAAAGGAAGAAAAGTGGCTAGTGCTATGAAGTCCTTGATAAGAAGCAGAGATCGAAGTGTGGGCAGCAAGAAAATTGCTTGAATGTATGTCAGGGTTCACATTGACATATGTATGAGACTTTACTACGGCATATGCGTGAAGAGTCAAGTATAAGAATGGAAATAGGACTGGTAAAGAATACGCGTGGAATACCTAGACTGGATAATATGACTCGCAAAAGGCGTAAAGAAGTTTATCAAAAACACGGTAGAGAGCAGTGTGTAGCTGGATGAAGCTAGTCACATGGAAAGAATGAATGAAGAAAAGGTGGTGAAACGGGTATAATTATGTAAGTAACTTTGACGGGGTCAAGAGGTGTGGTTGGTCTAGAAGAGGGTAGATGGTTGTGATAAAGGAATGTTTGAGGGAAAAGAGGTATGAACGTTGAAGGGGTTAGGGCAGTGACAGGGAATCAAACTGGCTGGAGGAGATATGTATGATAAAACACGTAACTAGGGTTTGCCAAGGGATTGACTCTGACAGGTGTACCATTGAGACGGGTATTCCCTCCCACCCTGATGCCTCTAACTTGTAAATATGACACCACCACTCACGTTCCATGAATGAATCTAATCCATGGCTCCCAGCGGTTGCCATGCAGTCAAATTCTGTAGGTATTATGTTCGGAGATAGTAAGGGAGTGTGTTATATATACAGGTTAATGATATCAGGGTAGGAAGGAATATTTGACTGCAATTGTACGTAAACTGCATTTAAAAAGCACACACACACACACACACACACACACACACACACAGTAAGATATGTGAAATGGAGCAAAGATTACGGAGACTTGAGTGATGTATGGATGACTGCGTATCTCATTTCACTTGGCATGCTGCTGATGGTTCATACTTTAGTACATTCTCTTTCATTGCGTCTTCACCTAACTTAACCTTATCTGTACTGTAGGTGGGAAAGGGTGTTAAGATGATTACGATGTTGATGAGAAATAGAGAAATAGATATGTGAGGTCAACAATATTTTCTCTCCGGGCTGCCGCTACTACTTCCCCGAGTTAGTGGCGCGGGCCTGAAGAATGATAAGTAGATGGGGTGGGTTTTGAGGGATTAGAGACAGGGAGGAAGGAAGTCATTAAAGAGGGAAGAGGTGTTTTATGATTGGTGATGGAGGGGAGGAACGTGGAATAAAATTGTTGGGAGGGCGATGTGGAGGTGGGAAAACTGAGGGAAGGGTGAATTTATCCCTTGCTGTAAGATTGCTTTTTGTACTTTCTTAATACCATGCTGCTCTACTAGGATTGTCTGAGATCGTTAATAATGAAGCGGTTAGTAAAGTCTGTATCTGTCGCCTCCAGCCCGAAAAGTCTGTCCAAAGCAGAGTACGGTTGTGTGTAAACAGCAACAATAAAATAAAAACATACGACCTCAGGGTCATGGAGTTAAAGGTACGGATGTAGGAAGCCATTAGAAAGAATGAGTTTTATGAATGGATACAAAAGGGAAAGACATGGAATACAACTGTCAGATAGGTAAGGTGAACACAGAGAAGACAAGGGTGGGTTCTTGCTGCTTTCAGGCGATTTAACTCATCTTTGGAGAGCTCCTTGTTAGTGAAAGAGCTACTGTTGGCTATATCTACTCCCTCCAGTTGGAAAAGTTTTCCTTAAGTTGCGAAAATTCTCGTGTGGCTAAAAAAAATGCTACTGTAGTGAATGGGAGCGTAATGGATGTAAGGGAGGCTGAGATTAAGGGAATTTTTTTTTTCTTTATGCCCTCAGGCTTATCTGAACGTGAACTCGGTGGATTGCAGACTGAAGATGCTATCCTGCTTTCGGGAGATGGGGAACGAGTTAAAGGACGTTGGTATAACCGGACAAAATTCCCGACCGGTTATATCAGTGCCACCACGGGACGGCGTTGCACCCCACCACCACGAGAAATGGCACAAAGGGGGAAGGCAGACTCACAGACATTTTATTTTATCTTGACAGTTTATTTTATCTCTTCAGTCAGAGGACGTGTTTTATTCTTGTTGCTTCCAGAGAACATGCTATGCGTTGGAAAGGCTTTGGTCATGCAGGGGTTAAGGAGGGCTATGCTCTATGTAATTCTTTCAGTTCAAAATGTACTCTCATAAGCTGAGTAAAACCCTCTGAAAGTAGAAAAACTAGAAAATACTATGGTAGTCAGAGGGGTAGAGTATTTAAATCTTTACAATGCTGGGGCCTATTTTGTATTTCATTTTTGCTGCCGCCACACCATTTTACTCTGTTCAGGTGAGACATCTGGCGGTGAAGGAGTCAGTGTCCACTGATTTCTTCAGTATTGTGACTTTATTTCAATTTCGTTCTCGCCACTACTATTTTTTTTTATTCAGCTTACGAAAAGATCTTCAATGTAGTTTATAGGTTAGTCTTGCTGTTTCTGGTTGGATTTTTTTTTTTTTTTCAGTCCTAATATATATTCAGTCCAGTGTAATATCACCGGTTAGTCACAGACCCAACACTAAGTTGGCCCTCGTCCCCTGCGTTATTTTCATCATATATCTCCATTAAATTCAGTATCGTTAATTACTGACTCACACTTCCTCTTTCATCAGTTTAATTTTCCTACAACAAACCTTTATTACACGCTGCTACGTTCACCCACCAAAGGAAAGTTATCGAGCCGTCACTCAGCCGCGGCCCTTTTTATCCCGCGTCACAAAGCGCCCATTATTTTTGTATTTTCACCCATTAATTTCCCTCCATTATGTTACGGGACAGCAATTTGTGAGGCCTTTATATGCTGACCTTATACCTCACAGTCAGGGGCAAAAGTTCTCCTAGTATTTCACCACGTCTGCGCCAGCCTTGGGGCATGTCCATCACTTTCTTCCCTGTCGCAGCATAACAAAGAGAGTCATCTATGGGCAGAGAAGCGTACTATTTCAGCCTAATCTCTTCAGTTCGATAGTGTGTCTAATTTTGTTCTTGTCACTCCTAGTCGATTTTACTCAGCCTACAGAGAGACGTCAGTTTGTGAAGGGGATAATGGAGACTGTATCTATCCCCGTCACATTAAATAGTTTCTCCAAAGTCAACAGAATAGTTTGAAGGCAGTAGTTGTAAAAGAAAATGCCATTGGAAAAAATGAAACGTAGAAGGGGTGAAATATTAGGCTACCTGATGTCCCCGACTGTACATTACTCAACAGGACACTGTAATACTGCTCCCTTCCTCCGTTTCTCCCTCCCTCCTTCCCTCCCTCTCTTTCTCCCTCCCTCCCTACTTCCCTCTCCCCCTCCCTCCCTCCCTGTAATGAAAGGAGCATAGAAACGAGGCGAAAAATGCCCCTAAAATGAATGAAAGGGTCAAAGAAAGCACGGAAAAATGGAGGAAGAATGAGTTGTGTTTCATCTTTACAATGATACGAAAGAAGCCAGAACGCGAGCCTGAATTAACTGCTGGCGGCACAAAGGCGGCAGGTAAAAAGTTATTCTGGACCGCCAACAAAACACACAATGCAAGAATGATGAGTATAGAAAAATTCCATGTTAATTATAATATCAGAACATTTTTCCTACTCGTGCAGTGAAAACATAGTTCAATGGGACACTCCAACCAAGAAATTAGTGTAAAACTGGTGGATATCACTGTGACAACATTGTCATCTATGTCCTATTACTTTATCTGACTATAATTGAGTGACCAACCGAAAGATTTCTTGTATTCAGGGTGGTATCGATATAGTTAAAAAATGGACGTGTTGATCTAGTGGGTTAAAAAACTCTGCTTGGATGTGATCCATAAGGGTTTAAACTCGAGGAATGGTTGAGGTTTATCGTCTCAGAAAGCCACTCAGTGCCAGACTGGTTACTCATCTTAAATGTCTGGACTGAGTTACCTATCCCCGGATCTCTACACTGCTCCTATGACAATGAAGCATGAAGTAAAAGCAACAACTGTATTTCTATTCCCGTGTGTGAAGGCTTGTATTGGACACGTGCACACTGGCTTTGTTACACGTGCAATGACACACAACTCTTAGTCATTTCTTTTGCTGACAAGAGTTGACGATCTTAGCCTACTCACAATTTTTCTTCAGTTTTTCTTCTTGGATCCAGGGCCAAGTTTATAAACTTTATTTGTGAAGCGTCCAGAGGATTTTATTCAATTTGGGAAAGCCTTTCGTCCTGAAGGGACTGATGGAAACTATACATACCTTTGCTTAGTCTCTCCTGAGTTAATAAATGGATTTGAAAATAGCAAGAATAAATTGCATAAACATCACTGAATTGAAGGGGTCACCTCGAAATATGAGACTGTTTGTTTATACTTTTATATCCACTCTTACAGTTACCAACCTTACAACCAAACAGGAATGACTGTTAGAGTGATAAAATATAACCAATAATAATTTCTGAACATCTGAACATGCTGGAGGTTGCCAGAGATCGAGCAGAGCGGAAAGCCGCCATTAGGTGACCGAAGCGTACAAGCATGTTGGAGCCTTTGTGAACGATACGACACTACGAAAGTATAGGAACATCTGGTAATAATTCACAAGTATGATGACTGGAACATAATTTTAACTGGTTAGGATTCTTTATAAATACTTGGCCAGGTGCTTAAGTCTCGTGCACCTTGGTCGTGGTGTGAGTGAGTCCTTCAGTGCTAGTATGTGGAGCTCTGGGCCCGTATTCATAAACCTTCTTCATCCTAAGCAATGAATAATATTGCTTGTTTATCACCAGCAGCGATAGCGAACTTCGTATTGTTTTCAATTTGTGTGTGTGTGTGTGTGTGTGTGTGTGTGTGTGTGTGTGTGTGTGTGTGTGTGTGTGTGTGTGTGTGTTACCACGAGAACTTCGCAACCGCTCGAGATATCATCACAAAATTTTACAGGTGTGTAGTAGGGACAAAAGGCGCTCACGAGTTCGAAATTGGTAAAAATAGGTCAAGGTTTGTCTGTCTGTTACCATGATAACTTCGCAACCGCTCAAAATATCATCACAATACTTTACAGGTGTGTAGTAGGGATGAAAATCTCCAACGAGTATTGTTTTCAATTTGTTTCTCTGTGTTTCTGTGTGTCTGTTAACAAGGTAACTTCGCAACCTCTCAACACATCATCACAAAATTTTACAGGTATGTAGTAAGGATGAAAATCTCCTACGAGGTCGAAATTGGTGAAAATAAGTCAAGGTCTGTGTGTCTGCTACCATGATAACTTCGCATCTGCTCAAGATATCATCACAAAATTTTACAGGTGTGAAACCCCTGTGGCGGGGGGTACACAATCTGGCCGCACTAAGGGGTGGTACTACTGCTCTGTGGCCAGGCTGTGTTAGGAAGAATACTGCCACTGTATTCCCTGCGTGTCATAAAAGGCGACTAAAAGGGGCGGGGTGAGGGGACTAGGGACCCCCTCCTCTGTCTTAAAAGAGACAGGCCAGAGAAAGGGATAGGGGATGGAGTCATCCCCGTACCCTGAAGATTGGGTCTATGAATGTTCATGGATGTAGTACGATTGAGGCTAAAAGGGAGGAGATTAGGAGAAAGTTTGTGAGAAGAAAGTTGGATGTGTTAGCTTTGAGTGAAACGAAGATGAAAGGGAAGGGTGAGTCTATTTTTGGAAGTGTGAATGGAAGATTGTCAGGTGTTGATAGAGGAAGGGCAAGAGAAGGTGTGGCCTTGTTAGTGAGTCCGGAAGTACAGCAGTGTGTGATTGAATGGAAGGAGGTGTCATCGAGACTGATGTGGGTGAAAGCGAAATTTGAACATGAGTTGTGGGGGTTTGTGAGTGCATATGGGCCTGGTAGTGAAAGGGATGAAGAAGAGAGCGAGTCTTTCTGGAATGATGTTGATGAGTGTCTGTAGAGTTTTGGAGCGAATGTGAATGTGGTAATGATGGGAGATCTGAATGCTAGATGGGAAATGTAGCAGTTGAAGGTGTAGTTGGTATGCATGGTGTGCCTGGAAGAAATGAAAATGGGGAACGAATGATAGCGATGTGTGTTGAGCGAGAGATGGTGATTGGAAATACGCTGTTTGAGAAGAAAGATATTTATAAGTATACATGGATGCGACAGGAGGGTGGAAGGGTTGTTGATAGAGCTTTGATGGACTATGTGGTTGTGTCTAGGAATGTAATAGGAAGATTGTTGGATGTGAGAGTTCTGAGAGGGGAGGATGGAGGTATGTCTGACCACTACCTGGTGGAGGGAAAGTTAAGAGTAGGTAAGAGATGGGTGAGAGCTAGGAGGGTTAGGTGTGGCAGGGGGGTTTTGAAAGTGAGTGAGTTGGATAAAAGAGAGAAAAAGTTAGAGTATCAGGAGAAATTGAAAGATGAGTGGAACGCAGTGAAAGATCGGGAAAATGGCAGTGTGGAGGAGGAATGGCAGTTGTTTAAGAGTGCTGTGGTGGGGCATGCAGAAGAGGTGTGTGGTGTGAGACGTGTGGGTGGTGGTGTAAGAAAAGGAAGTGAATGGTGGTGCGAGGAAGTAAGTATGGCTGTGGCTGAGAAGAGACGTGCATATGAAGTGTGGCTGCAGAGGAAGGATGAGATGTCATATGAAAGGTATAAGGAAAAGAGGAATAGGGCGAGAAGGACTGTGCGTGATGCTAAAGTGGCAGCAGATGAGAGGTGGGGTAGGCGGTTGACAGAGAATTTTCAACAGAATAAGAAAATGTTTTGGAAGGAGGTGAAAAGGGTGCGAAAGGGAGAGTCTGGGAAGGAAGAACTAGTAAAAGCAGAGGATGGAAGGATGTTAATTGAGATTAATGCAGTAAGGAAGAGATGGGCAGAGTATTTTGAAAGATTGTTAAATGTAGAGGAGGAAAGGGTGGCTAAGATTGTGGCGGATGAAAGGGTGCAAGGAATAAATATGTTGGGAGAGTTGAATGAGTCTTTGATCACGAAGGAGGAAGTGGAGAAGGCAGTAAAGGAGATGAAAACAGGGAAAGCTGCAGGTATGGATGGGTGTGCTGTGGAATGCCTGAAGGGTGGTGAAGTGACTATTGTTGACTGGTTAGTAAGATTGTTGAATGTGTGCTTTGTGAAAGGTATGGTGCCAATTGACTGGGCAAGTGCTTGTGTGGTCCCGTTGTATAAAGGCAAGGGTGATAAGTATGAATGTACTAGCTTTAGGGGTATAAGTCTGTTGAGTGTTGTAGGTAAGGTGTATGGTAGAGTGTTAATTATGAGAGTTAGAGAGGGTACAGAGGGAGTGATCGGTGATGAGCAGTGTGGCTTTACGAGAGGGAGGGGATGCGTGGATCAGGTGTTTGCGGTGAGATAAGTGTGTGAAAAGTATTTAGCGAAAGGCAAGGATGTGTTTTGGGCATTTATGGATTTAGAGAAAGTGTATGATAGAATTGATAGGGAGGCTTTGTGGACTGTTTTAAGATTGTATGGACTTGATGGTAGGTTACTAAAAGGGGTGAAAAGTGTTTATGTAAATAGTAGAGCGTGTGTAAGAGTGGGAAATGCTGAGTGATTGGTTTCCCGTGAGAGTGGGGCTGCGACAGGGATGTGTGTTGTCGCCTTGGTTGTTTAATATTTGCATGGATGGTGTTGTAAGGGAGGTGAATGCAAGAGTTTTAGGTGGAGGTCTGAGTCTGGTGAATGTTGATGGTGGAGAGTGGAATCTGAAGCAGCTGCTGTTTGCAGATGATACTGCACTGGTGGCTGATTCAGAGGAGAGATTGAGACAGTTGGTAGAGGAGTTTGGAAGGGTGTGTGAAAGGAGGAAATTGAAAGTAAATGAGAATAAGAGTAAAGTGATGAAGTGTACGAGGTTCGTAGATGGTAGGGGGATGAATATAGTTTTGAATGGCGAGTTGCTTGAGGAGGTAGATTGTTTTAAATATCTAGGGTCACATGTTGCTGTGGATGGAAAAATAGATGCAGAAGTGAAGTTTAGAATAAATGAAGTAGGAAAGGTGCTGGGAGGAATGAAAAAAGTGTTTAGATGTCGTTCACTTAGAATGGATGTAAAGAGAAGGCTGTATGAGGGTGTTGTGGTACCGACTGCGTTATATGGGGCTGAAACATGGAATATGGGTGTAACAGAGAGGAAAAGTTTGAATGTAATGGAGATGAGGTGTCTGAGGAGTATGTGTGGAGTGGCGCGTATGGATCGAGTGCGAAATGATGAAGTGGAAAGGAGAACTGGAGTTGTTCGGGAGATGGCTGGTAGAGTTGAGCAGAGGGTGTTGCGATGGTTTGGGCATATGGAGAGAATGGATAATGAGCGATTGGTGAAAAAGATAACTAGATCTGATGTGAGAGGTGTAAGGCTGAGAGGAAGACCACGAATAGGATGGATGGACAGTGTGAAGAGAGCGCTGGATGTGAGAGGGATGTCTGTTGACCAAGGAAGAGTGGCTGTGCGTGACAGAAATAAATGGAGAGAAATTGTGAATGAATAAGTGATGAAGCAGCCCTGAGGGGATATTCTCCCGCATTTGGTCTGATCAGCTAGTCAGGTCAGGTGCGGGTAAGGGGATGGGTCTGTTATGATGTGGCAGGGGTGCACCAGTTCTGCTGTCGGGCCCTGCTGCGGATGTCACTGATTGCATTGCGCAGTTGACCCTTGTGCTGTGTGGTGCGGTGAGGATCTGTTCGTTCTCCCCTTTGGGGCTAAGTTGCGAATGAATGTGTTTAAATGGATGAGTAAATGGGGAGTGTGTCGTCCTGTCTCAGGAAACCTCCCTTTCCTTGGGGAAGCAGCCTAGGTATATAGATAGTATATAGACAGTGATAGTGATGAAAATCTCCTACGAGTTTCAAATTGGTGAAAGTAGGTCAAGGTCAAGGTCATATTCCTAGTCACGCTAGATATATATCGGCTCGCGGCTGGTGTGATACCACCCGTAGGGAGCCTCTAGTATATTTTTCTTTTCTCATACAGCAGTGTTTTCATCCAAGCTCGAATGATTAAGTGAAAAACACAACCAAACAATATGATTTCTGAAAATAATCACTGGTCTGGAGATTTATCATAAAAACTGGTTCAGAAGCTTTTGTAAATACGTCCTGTGGAGATATGTGAGGCACGACGGCATTCTCGTCTTACACTCGCCTTATCTCGAAATAAACGGATCTTGAAATTTGGCTCTGTTATCTTTTTTTTTCTTTTTTTTTTCTGGAGAACAATTTTGCGGGCTCCTGGCCTTTGGTTCCTCCTTTCTTGCACAAAGAAAAAAAAAAAAAGCTGGTCACTGATTGGATAAGGACTGTTGATAATTATGGCAAGAAGCATCACCTCAAATTTTGAAATAATCCCAATTTCGGGTGTAATGATTCGTACGCGAGGGTGGGGAGTCGGGGAGAAGCCAATCATGTTTCTGTCCCTGTCATATTCTCGTTGTACCATTCACGCAGACAGGTCATTATGATTCATTCATTTTAACCTGGCAGAGGTGTTCTTCATTTTGCAGCGTAATTCCTGTAGTTCAGTGTCAGAATAAGACAATATACAGCTCTACATCCTTTCCACAGCCCATCTTCGTGACTGTCATCCTACTCTAGTGTTAATCTCTTGTTACACCTCTGCTTTCAAGATGGGGATATGGCAGATTTACACATAACTGAGGTTAACCGATTATAGTATGAACCACCCTGACTTTTCACATTATCTGGCGACTTAACCCCTCCAGTCCGGTGACGCATATTATGTTCTTACTAATACCAGGCAGTTTTGTTGAGCTTAGGGGTTTCAAACTGGAGGAGGTCGATATAGCTTTCATGGACCTTTTTCAGTAATGAGGGACTCTCGTAGAAACAGAAGTAACGTGTGAAGACAGCAAAAATAAAAAAATAAATACACCATCAGAATCAAGGAGTTAAGACAGATAACATCATCATAACATAAGGCAGGTAATGAACATCGATTTCGTCCTAGTCACTAATTCATCAAGGACAATGTTAATCCAATTTTTTCCCGGAATTTCCGAGAGTAGCATATGTTTTCCTTTCGTGTTTTCCTATAAAATAACTTGTTATTTTTCTTTACTAAATGACGTTCCATCTCATTTTTTCTGCCAGTTACGGCTAGAGGTTTCGTGATGGAAGTGTTGTTTGTTATAAATATCCAGTTATTGAAGTATAGGCAGACCTGTATGTAATATGACTTGTTGGATGGCTGATGCGCGTGTTCCGGGGGTGAGCTTGGGATTAAGAGAAAACTAATCGTCTGTCTAAATCACCCTTGTGTAGTCGACAGCATTAAACTCTAAAGGTCCGGACACACTTACCCCCAAACATGTGATCGCCACGAGGAAAGGAGGCTCAGAGGTCCATCCAACGTTCAGACCCGAATACTACAGCAGCTCTAACCCTGTGCTTCGTTTCATCTCGTCGATCACAAGTTTCGAGCAAGTGTGGCCATACCCTAAGCCTTCTTTTACTTCAGCATATTTGTCAGGAGTTGCCTGTACAAGCCAACACGCAGTCTGCAGTTATTCTCCTCCATGTTTGGTTATACTTGCCAGTTTACATTCATTTAGCTCTTTACGTACATTCTTGTCTATAGTCCTTTTGTCTTAACTTGGCTCGGATTTTTGTCCTTTTGCAGATTATTTCGCGCACCCCGTGGAAAAAATGCATGATTAAGAGCGAGCGAGGGCAGCGAGGGAAGCGATGTTTACGTTCAGCTGAGAAATGAACGGCCCGACATGACCCGGCCCTCCCCAACACGACACGGCCCGACCGCGATGGTTTTCAGAGACTAATAACTTTCCTATTATGTGAGATAAAGAAGAAATTCAGCAGGTAGTAGATATATTCTATGAATTTTATTTTTAACTATATATTTGCTCACGAGACCAAAGAAACGCCTTGGAATCCCAGCTTTCCAAGGGAATGTACCGAGGGCATCAAGTGACATGTTCCACAATGAAATCGAATTAAAAGGATTTCTTGTTTTAAGACAATGTTTTCTTGCATGAATTCTAACAGTTACATCTCGGACATTACGCTCATAATTTTACATGAACTTTATTCTATGTTTAGGGGTGAAATCAGCACGGGTAATTGCCTCATTTCTGAGTTTTATCATTCGATCAATAGCCAAGCGTTTACCTACACAGTTCATTGACACGGCAAGTAGGGAGCAGAGAACTAAACATCGCCCATGGAATAGATGCTATGGCGCTTGGCTATATGGACGTCTAGAGAGAAATCGTAAGAGAGAAAACGTGAAAAATTAATGTTCTAGCTTAGTTATTCTTCTGTTATTGTTTAACTACCTCATCAGAGATGTTGAAAGTTTACACCAAGGTGAAATAATGATGATAGGCGTATGTACAAACGCTTGCTCCCTCGTCATGCGCCCACAAAGCGCACTTTACTAGTTCTATCATTCTGCATCCTTTCCGCATCACATCTTCATAAATAGCACCATAGTCAACTGTTAATCTCTTGTTACAGCTCAACATCCAAGTGAAAAGTTGGCAGTTTTAGGCAATTCAGATTTTTTACAAATGTAAATATAATCAGATCCACTGAGGTCAGATTAAGTCAAGTTAAGTAAAGTCAGGCCTTATCAGAGCCATTCAGCCACTTAGTTTCCTTCAGGTTGACTTTGATGTTTTGTAGTCCATTGTAATTACAGTCCCGTTAGGTAAATTCATGGTTATTAAGGTCTCTTTAGACCTCTCCATGTTACTTCAAAGCTTGTTCAGATCCGTAACTTCCTTTCAGAAACTCACGTCTGCCTTTATCCACTCTAATCATTAACCTCTTTGATTACGTTATTTCTTTTTCAGTTCTAGTCACTGTTAGATTATTTTTCATTGATCTTACGAGAGCTCTTTTGCGTGAATAGTTAGTGAAGGTTATATTTAACCCCTAATGTTCGAAAATCTATCTTAGGCTGAATAAAATAATCAGGAGATGGTGAGATTTAATTTACTAATACGTCCCCAGGTTGAAGACGATAAGCAATGTTTTAAAAAGTCATCGGAAGGAGGAAATTGAAGTTAACTGCAGCCATGTTCAGATCCTACTAGAGTACTGCAGACCGTTTCCAGTTGATAAGTTTGTTGAAATAGTTACCAGAGACCGAGACCTCACTTAAATCCATGTGTACTGTATTCTGTTCTGACCACCGCCACACCATTGTATTCAGCTACTGCAAAATCCTAGGGTGTCAGTGTAATCCGTCCCACTTTCCCTCCGTGAAGAATGTCCAGCCCTGCAGTGAACCTAATAATGCTAGGACTGATACAGATAACACTACAGTATCTTGTCACAGTATTTTAACAACCGCAAACGATTCTGTTCACATACAAGAAAATTTATGCATCTGAGTACTCCCCCCCCTCTCCCTCTCTCTCCCTCTCTCTCTCTCTCTCTCTCTCTCTCTCTCTCTCTCTCTCTCTCTTCGACACAGCTACGACTCTGTTTAACAACTAAAAATGTATAACTAACAAGTATATTTCTCTTTTCAGGTGAGTACTGCCAGCCGTTCTTCGTGCTTCCTCACCATGCCATGGTAATCTGTAGTCATAATCAATAGTTTCCTTACATGACGGAATATCACCCAGTCACCAATTAGGACTCAAACCTATGCACCTTGATACAGTACATTACACTATAATACGATTAAGCAAAACTCCAGAGCAGTCGACGTATGGAGGCTGAGGAAGTTGTAGAAATGACAGACAGTAGTGAATGAATGAAGTGTGTGTGTGTGGAGGCGCAGCTTATAATACAGTATACCTAAGTTCGCGTCTCTGTCTATTGTCTGTCTGTCTGTCTGTAATGCGAAAAAGTGAGGCATCAGGGGAAAAAAATAATGCATAAAGCTGAGATATAAACAAACTACAAAAGTAGAAGCCTCTGGACTGTGTTTTAAGCCAAAAAAGAAAAAATCCTGAAACTATCCCAGAGTGTCTTCAGTCGTGCAAAAAAAAAAAAAAAAAAAAATTCTTAAAGGCGAATGGTAGGAAATTTCAACGCTGCTAATTGTAATGATCCACAAACCCAGGAACTGCAGAAAGTGTCAGGGCGAAGCTGGGAAAAAGTTGCTTAGAAAAGTTTTCCTGTTTTTTTTTCTTTTTTTGGAATTTGGGGTGTATTATTTGCCATTTTTAGAGTTCTGGCTAAGCCAAAGAGAGCTCGAACGTCTCTCGTGTATAGGTAGATAGATAGCTAAATAGACAGAGATAGATGGATAGATAGGTAGATAGACAGACAGACAGTGTTGGGGTGTTAGTGATGATTTAGGGCAGCTTGGTGGCTTAACAGTCAGGCTAGATATTTAGAAAATGCATTATCACTGTAAGCATTGTACGACTGTGTAAATTCTCAGTTATTTATGCTCTCAAAATTCACTTCTATATAATCAAATCTTCCACCTGTCCCCTTCTTTCCTCTCGTCTCGGTGGCAAACTTCACAGTATTCTCTGATCTCATACATCCCACCCACTCAGATTTCTCTCAGATTCAATTATTTTCTTGCCAGTTATGCAGTTCACAGAAATAATTATGCGCATGACATATAATATACGAGCTTGAGCACGACACTGAAAAAATGTGATAGCTTTTTTATGAGAAAGAGAGAGAGAGAGAGAGAGAGAGAGAGAGAGAGAGAGAGAGAGAGAGAAAGAAAGAAAGAGAGAGAGAGAGAGAGACAGACAGACAGACAGAGACAGACAGACAGATAATGAACTTTTCAGTAGCTAAAAGACAATGATAATTCATCGTCTTATTTTCGGTGTCTACGGAGAGTGGGGGGATACAGGGCTTATAGAGTTAGGATTTTATGTTTTTTCAGAATGAATCGCAATTTTAAAAAATGTTCCGATCCTCTCGTCTGTTTATAAGGCTGTTGGGCCATGGAACCTCTATTTTCCTGCACCACTACAGTAAAAAGTATGTTACCTTCACTTCTATTCTCTGTATTTTTCGACGTACGAGGAAGTGCGGCGCTGATGTGATCGGAAGCAATCCACCCGCAACAGAGAGGTCCCGAGTTTGATTCCCAAGCGGCCAGGAGACCTTTGAGCAAGGCCTTAATTACCTTGACATGTTCGTATTTAGAACCGCAATAGGAACCTGGACTGTTAATTCGATGGTTGCGTGTCATAGTCTGGTAGCAAAATATGAATGTCTGCCGCAGTGACCGTAGTGTAATCTATCGGCATCAATCTAAGGCTTCTTCCATGAACCTCGATCACAAAACTGGGGCAGTAAAGGAGTCGCAGTCAGCTTCCCCCTCCATCCCTGACAGATGGGATGATAGTTGGAATGGTAAAAATACAATGAAAATGGCACAACTTTTGATTTACTGCCACTTTTAATTCAGATGTGAGAGAGGATGGAAGCTCCACCCAAGGTTACCCCTATATCTCTTGAGTTGGAGACAGACGCCATCACGCGTTGGCACAGATGTAACTGGGCAGCAGAGATACCTGGTTTTGCAAACGTCCCTCACCTCCCTCCCTATCCCCCGAATGGAGGATGGCAAGCTGCAGATTCAGGTTCAGATGATCCTGGCATCACAACAACAACAGCAACAAATTAATGTTACATCTTTTTTCTTTCCCTTATATTTTATTTTACTGCCACTACTACCATTACTACTACCACTAATACTACTGCTACTACTGAAAGCCTTTAAAACCCTTAAATGTTGTTAAGCTGTACACAGCTGTGCTCCAAAGAAAATATGTAAAGTTCCAAAAAACATCAGTGGTCACATTTCAGTTTACATGTTTAAGTTTTATTCTCTACATTGTAGCCTACAATTTGTCCGTACATAATTATATTACATGTGGTAGGTGGGGGCGCTCACCATCCACTCACTCGATGTAGTGATGCTCTTGGGTGGCCTCCCTTTCCTCTCTTTCTTCCTTCTTTCTTTCCTTCCTCTTATGTCCTACTTTCCTTCTTTCTTTCCTCTTCCTTCTGTCTACGGTTGACTCCGCACTGAGTGACAAGCCAAATGGTTTCCCGTACACCAGGAAACTATATGCTACTTTGGGTGATAACCGTACAACCAAACTATGGCGCCTGGTGGTTTATTGGGTAATAATGGTGCCCCAGTTGGATTGAGCCTCACTCTCATATGAAACGTCAGGACCAACTTGCCTAGCACCGGGCTCCAACGCTACTCTTGGGGCAACATAGGATTAGATGATGATGATGATCATGATATACTACATGTGTAGTTTTCAATCTTTTTGTTATTCTTGTGACATCATGCCTACAGATTATTATTATTCTGGTTGCATATATATTTTAGTCTTACGTTAGTGGCGTTTGTTACTGAAAGATGTAAATCGATGACAAAATTTAGTTCTGTGTGAATGATGATTAGAATAACGTCTATGCAACACTTAATATACCATATAACTGGTTTCTTTTATTTTTAAATACCAGATAGAAGTAAACTTTGTACGACAACAACAACAACTATACTACTATACTGTAGTAGTAGTAGTAGTAGTAGTAGTAGGGGTGGTGGTGGTAGTGGTGGTGGTGGTGGTAGTAGTAGTAGGCTAGTAACAATAATAATAATGATGATGATGATGATGATAATAATAATAATAATAATAATAATAATAATAATAACAACAACAACAACAGTAATAATACCCGGTAATAATAATAATGACAATAATAATAATAATAATAATAATAATAATAATAATAATAATAATAATAATAATAATAATAATAATAATAATAATAATAATAATAAATAATAACACGGCTCGACGTTTAATTTTACATTTCAAATAATTACATAGGGATACATAGGGATGAAAGTATGAAGCTCTGTAGGGTACAGAGTACAAGAAGTGTTTACATGTACCAACACCTGTAAACAGTGCAGCAGTGCTTGGTACACAATAATCTATTATTACCAGCCACAACAAATGTTTGTATCAGCCACATCATTCTTCCAACAACATCCATGAATATGCTTTCAGTGTCTGGTTATTTATTTATTTATTTTTTTCAATAACAGAACGGAGGAAGGAAAAACAAATGAATAAAAAATAATCCCTACACCTGATTACAGGTGTCCTCCATTCATGAAAAATCTGCAACAGTTGGACTTGAACAGCTGTAGGTTGAAGTGTGGAGGAAACCATTCTGAGGAAGAGAGTTCCAAAGACATGCTGTTCGGGGAATAACAGAATTCTGGTAGGCAGAAGTTCTGCAATGTGATAGTGTGACAATCCAGTCATGAGCACTACCAGATGCCCGTGTAGCGCGCGGGAAGGCGAGGAGAGGTGGCACAATGGATGAAAGTTCGTCTGAGCATTTGTTATAAAAGTATCTGTAAAATAATGCAAGGGAGGCAACATTCCTTCTTACCTGTAAAGGAAGTAGTTCATTTGTAACAGAAGGGTTATTAATAATTCTAACAGCTTTGTTCTGATTTTTTTCCAGCTTTTTTAGTGCAACCTCTCCACCTCCGTTCAACAAGGGCGAGCAATACTCAAGCTGAGAGCGCACATAACTCTTATAAATTATAGCTCACTGTTCGTTAATGAAGAAGTTACGGACTCTGTACAATAACCGAAGTATTTTTTTTTTTTTTTTTTTTTTTTTTTTACCAAGTGATCTAATATGAAAGGTCCAGCTGAGGACACTTAGTGAAACACCGAGAATTTCAACACTTTTAGAGATAGGAATATTAGTAGCACTGAAGGTAATATAGGAATCAGGCAATATCTGTCTATTAGTAAATTGTATAAATTTGGTTTTCCTATCGTTAAATGATACAGTGTTATTTTCTCCCCATTCCGTGATCTTAGGTTTTGATTTATGGACATTACTCTGTCATCAACCACACTACATTTACCAGCACCTGTAAACATTCTGTCAGAGTAGTTATTGCGTAAACATTAACTATCCTGTATCACCCACAAATACTACTCTTATAGCAACATCTATAATCATTCTGTCCGTCTTTAGTTATGAGACTATTCAAACACATTACCTCCACCAGTATCAGTAAGTATTCTGCAAGTTTCTGGTATTTATGCGGTCATAAATAACTTTCATTATTTTTACCATCAATATCACTTGTTGAAAATTCATGAACAGCCAATACTGTAACCCCCACTGCCCACAGATTAGAGTGAAGGAAAATGAGTGACAGTGTTATACAGTTGTACCTGATTATCAAGTATGATTCTAAAAGGTCATCAGGCCCGTATGGCGCTATTTTTCCTTTATATCTAAGTTTTGAGTAAGGTACGTACATTCTTTTGCAAATGATCCAGATTCACGTAGTTTTTTTTTTTTTTTTTAACTTCCCTTTGTTGTAACTTTATTTCTATTAAAAAAAAAAAAAACGGCAAAGCAAGATGTGTTGAGTGACCCTGTGGGATTATACGTAATGAATTGATTGGGAAGGACTTAGAAAAAACTCTACATGGGTGAAATGAATGGCACTGTGCAGCATTTCTTACGGGTGGAACTTGATCATCAATGGAAGTTATGCAGACTTAATGAGACAGTCACCATCAAGTTCCCACCATAAGAACAACTACCAACATTTCTAAAATAATAATTAGTGTTTACATCATTTTCACAGTTGTCATTGTACTCGTGCTCCTACATCACTATAACCCCATCATTACCACAGTTACCACTATCACTGCACTTACTGCCACAGCTACCACTGTTACCACGCCACTATCCCAGCTGACACAT
>NC_136959.1:41663692-41791192 GCF_032717465.1 Coenobita brevimanus
AGCAATGAAGAAAGTTAAATCGGGGAAAGCCCCAGGAATTGATGGAGTGTGTGGTGAAATGCTGAAGCATGGGGGAGAGATAGTAGTAGAATGGATGTGGAAGATGTGCAGATTGGCCTGGGAGGAAGGCAGAGTCCCGGAGGATTGGAAGTCAGGTATAATTTTTCCCTTGTACAAAGGAAAAGGGAAAAAAGAAGTGTGTGGTAATCATAGGGGCATTTGTCTTCTTAGTATAATAGGAAAAGTGTATGGTAGGATACTTATAGACAGAGTTAGAGAAAGAACAGAGAAATTAGTTGGAGAAGAACAGGGAGGCTTTAGGAAGGGAAGAGGCTGTGTAGATCAGATATTCATTCTTAGATCTTTAGTGGAAAAGTTTCTAGAGAAGGGAAAGAAGTTGTATGCAGCTTTCATGGATTTGGAGAAAGTATATGACAGGGTGGATAGACAAGGATTGTGGAAAGTGTTAAGAATATATGGAGTAGATGGGAAGTTGTTGAATGCTGTGAAGAGTATGTACGATGGTGCGAAGGCTGCAGTGCGTGTGGATGGTGAACTAAGTGAATTTTTCTCTTTGAAAGTTGGTTTGAAACAGGGATGTGTCATGTCTCCATGGTTGTTCAATCTGTACATGGATGGGGTAATAAAAGAGGTACAAGGTAGGGTAGTGGATGTTGGAGTGGCCATGGTGAGAGAGGATAGTGTTTGGAAACTCCCTGTACTGTTGTTTGCAGATGATACTGTGTTGTTGAGTGAAGACGAAGGGGAGCTGCAAGGCTTGGTGGATGAGTTTGAGAGAGTGTGTAAGAAACGGAACCTAAAGGTGAATGTAGGGAAGAGTAAAGTGATGGTCTTTGAGAGAGGTGAAGTTAGTGAATGTACAGTGAAGTTGGATGGTGAGGAATTGGAAAATGTGAGTACGTTTAAGTATTTGGGTAGTGTGATGAGTAAGGATGGAGGTTTGGAGGGTGAAGTGCTTGAAAGGGTACAGCAGGGAAGAAAGGTTGCTGGTTCCTTGAAAGCATTGATAAGAAACAGGGAAGTGAGCATGGAAGTGAAAAAGTTACTACATGACAGTATTGTGATACCAACTCTAACGTACGGAAGTGAAGCTTGGACATTGTTGGAAGGACACAAGTCAAGAGTGAGAGCAGTGGAAATGAGTTACTGTATTTAAGAGGAGCCTGTGGAGTCACGTGGAGAGACAGGCTGACGAATGAGGATATAAAGGAGCGTTGTGGTGTGGATGTGGATGTGATAGGAAGCGTTATGAGGAACACACTGAGGTGGTTTGGCCATGTGAAGAGGATGAAGGGTGAAAGACTGACGAAGAGAGTGTATGTGAGTGAGGTGGAGGGGGGAGAGGGAGGCCGAAGATGAGATGGAGGGATGGGGTGGAGAGGTATATGAGAGAGGGGTGTGAATTGGGAGCAGGGCAGTGAAATGGCGGGGGACAGGGCGACTTGGAGGCGATTTGTTTGTGGCCACCCCAAACGGGATTGAGGCGTCTATATATATATTATATATTTATATATTATATATATATTATATATATATATATTATATATATATATATATATATATATATATATATATATATATATATATATATATATGCACTCCTGTTTCTAGAAGTTCTAGGGCTATTTAAAAACATGTGGTTCGTATAAAGGGCCGAGTTCCACTGTACCACATAATACGCTGCAGTGATGGTGCAGAGGCCGGCCTGCGTATTTCCGTTCTGTTTGGATATTCGTCTCAATACCACAGCCAGCCACCTCAGCCAAGCAGCCGTAGTGGGATAGGTTTGGTTATATTAGGTTGGGGATTGCTTAAAAAAAAGAAAAAAAGTAATTTTGCCCGGGAAACACATTGAACACATTTTCGAGAAGTACCTATGGTTAGTTTTGAAAGGACGGGACAAGCATCGTTCCTGGCTGAGGCAAGGCTTAAAGATTATCCTTTAGGCCTTGGGCTGAGGGTTTTCGGTGTTTATAGGAATACGTATACAGAATAGAAATATGGGACCGGCCTAGCTGAGGGGCATAAATTGGCCTGATGTATGATAATCTGGCTTTAGTAACTCATCAACTCAGTGACAAAGGCATTTCCAGCCCCATTTGCCAAATATGTCGTCGGACCAATTGGGTTTACGCCTTTTTTTTTTTTTCTTTATTTTACTGAGGGTTATTTCTGGACATGAAGGAACCTGGGCGATAATTTAACTTAAAAAATGAATATTTTCACCTGTAATTTATGTAGGTTAAATGGCGTGCTAGCTGTAAAACAACTTTTATATGTGACAACCCAAATACAATTCTGAAATTATGACCTAAAAATCTTTTAGAATTACGTTGTTATGCATTCGTTCACGGCGAAGTTTTTCTCTGGGAAAATATATATTTATATTCTGGTTTATGCTACCAATGTGAATAAATTACACACACACACACACACACACACACACACAGGTATGCAGACATTCAGTTACTGTCCTATAACTTAATCATAACTCATCGGTGTCTATAGACTTGAACAATTGGAAATGTCATGTCACTGATAAGCGTTACATCTTTCAGTCAGTCCGAAAATATTAAAGATTTCCATTCACAAAGAGAGAGAGAGAGAGAGAGAGAGAGAGAGAGGAGGAATTGAAGGGAACATGCGCAGCTAGAAAAGTCGCGCATACCTTCTCTCTCTCTCTCTCTCTCTCTCTCTCTCTCTCTCTCTCTCTCTCTCGAACACCAAACTAACCAAATATTATCACTCATCCTGGAAAAAACACACAAACACACATACAAGCTCAAGTTATCATGCTATTAAGAAGATTCGCTTTCCTTCCCCCTTTCGTCCCTTTCCAAATATTTTCTTACCTGGCTCCGATGTTGATCTTGAGGCGAAAAGAAAACAGAGGTCTCGTATCTTCAGGATTTTTCAGCCCTTTTTTTTTTTTTTTTTTTAATAGTTTGGGCGCAGCCTCTGAATTCAGATATACATAAGTCCTTGGAATTAAAGTTGGTTGGAGTTTTGAGGGTGTGAATAGAGAGCGTGTGAGGTGGTAGACAGACAGATAGATTGACGAATGGGTAATCAGACAGGCAGGAGGGCATATACAGTAGATCGACGGAAAGATATATAAACAGACAGGGAAAAAATATAGAGACACGTGATTT
Organism: Coenobita brevimanus; assembly: GCF_032717465.1. Lineage (NCBI taxonomy): Eukaryota > Metazoa > Arthropoda > Malacostraca > Decapoda > Coenobitidae > Coenobita > Coenobita brevimanus. The sequence continues at coordinate 41,666,866 of NC_136959.1, forward strand.
GAAACCAGACAGACAAATGTAGATACACACATATATATATATATATATATATATATATATATATATATATATATATATATATATATATATATATATATATATATATATATATATATATATACACGAATGACTGAAAGAGTGATGCAACACAATATTGAACACCCTAACATGGAAATAGCCAAGAGTATTCAGGTGTGGCAAGGTGTGTATGAATCTGAACATTTGCTTTTAGACCTTTTGTGTGAGAAATATTTAGAGAGTGAATGGTTGACGTAAAGGCAAGGGCTGAGTCGGGGGTGTATTACGTTTCCACGGGTGCTCAGAAGGTTCTGCACTAGGCTAGTAGCAAAGGTAGATACAAGGGTACAAGAAAGGGAGGCAAGTTTAAATGAGAATGGGATAGGAGAAAACTTGGAGGTAAATCAGCTATTGTTTTCAAATGTCTCTGGTTTGGTTTTGCCAACTTAGTAAGTGAGCTTCAAGATTTACACTCTGAGTCTGGAAAGAATATGTGAAAGAAAGTGGAAAGTAGATACCAGAAAAAACACTGTGAAGAGGTGTACACCAGGGAGACGGAGCAGGAACTGTGAGAGAGTATGTGTCAGTGAGCTAGGTTTGGAGGATGCATGGTGCTTTCGGTATCTGGGGGGAGAAGGGACATAGCACCAGATGGAGCTCAAGGTCCTGAGTTACGAAGTAAGTCATGAGATGGAGAGTGAGTAAAAGCATGAAGTGGCTTATCAGCGTGGAGGGAGGGGGATTAATGTCTACTTGGTAAAGATGAGTATTTACGAAAGGATGGTGATACTAGCAGTGCTGCACGCGAGGTGTCGGACTGAGTGCTAGGTGCTGAAAAAGGGTGACAGAACAGGCTGTAAAACGCATAACGTCTGTTGGTGGGGTGAGATGGTAAAGCAGGGTAAAAAGTGACAGAGTAATCGAACGGTGTGGAAGCAAATATAGTATAATAGGGAGGGCAGGCCAAGGTGTGTTAAAATGGTATTGCCACATGGAGAGAACTGCGGATGAGAGATTGATTAGGATATACAAATCAGAGACGGAAGGAAGGAGGGGAAAGGGGAGGCATCGGAGAAGGTGGAACGATTGCGTGAAATTGGTCTTGAATCATAAGAGGTCTGAGCATCCAAAAGTGTGAGGCCGTGAGATATCGAGAAGAAAAAAAAAAAAAGGTAAAATAAACAACTGAAACGGGGAGCACTGAGAAAATATTACGAGGAGAAAATTATAATAATTATAATAATGCTGAGGAGAAAAGTATTGAAATTTTAAGAGTGGAGAAAGTATTGAGTTTGTTCAGGGGAGGTGAAGTGTAAAATATCGAGAAACACGGAGAAATATGTAAAAATATTAAGACAAAAGAAGGTGATATTATTATAGAGATGAGCATTGTAAATATTATTTAGAAAGTCGAAATGCAAAAGAAGCAGCATTAATAGGTTAAGGAAAAATGCAGCAATGTTAACAGAGGAGGAAAAATGCAAATATACTGAGAGGATGAAAAAATCCAAATACACTGAGAAGATGAAAAAATGAAAAATATGAAGACGTTGAAAAATTTACTAGTATCAAGATAAATGTCAAATTTGTATATTGAGAGAGGCAGAGAAGCTTTGAAAAAATCGAGGCAAGGAAAAAGCTACAATATCAAGGAAAACAAAGAAAATTATTATGATATTAAGAAAAAAGGAAGGAATGCAAAAGTATCAAGGTAAAGAAGAACGAGAAAAACACTGAAACATGCAGGGGAGAAACGTCCAAATGTCGGGAAAGAAATGCAGTTAAAAATGCATTAATATCGAAAAAGGCCGAGGAAACGCAAAAACATGGAAAGATGCCGAGAAAATGCCAGTGTTGATGGGGTGCCAGGCTACAGGTATCGGAATTACCCTGTGTTCGTATGTAAATGAGCAGGATTAAGGGGACAATTGGTGCCTGGACCCCTGCAAATTGGTTGTTGGTGCTCGTTGACTGGGGGGGGGGTGAGAGAGAGAGAGAGAGAGAGAGAGATGGAAATAGAACAGTAGGGGATTAAGACTAAGTAGGCAGGAGGAGAGAGCACAAATACACACAGAATATTAACGCAAGATTCGTAAACACAAACAACAAACATACAGAGAGAGAGAGAGAGAGAGAGAGAAGAAAACACACACACATACACAGACATAGATTCACACACACACACACACACACACACATAGACACACACACACGTCCAAACTCACTGAGGCATATACACATACACACACACAGCGATAAAGAAACAGACCCTGTGCACATAAAGATGTAAGCACACATATGTGCAATTATACAAATACACACATACACATACAAACACAAATAAAAACATACACAAAAACATACATATGCATACAAGTACACATCTATACACACAGCAAATATTTTAAGACTAAACAATTGCACTATTACAAACAGTCCAACTGCAGAAACGTACACAAAATAAACGCACACACTAACATCTACATGCAAATCTATTCGCAGAATCGTACACACATAAACAGATACACACAAGCACATTCAGACACAAACATACGGGACACATAAACACAAACCTAGATACACAAACACCAAATATACCCTGAAGCACACAACAATGTACACAAACAAAGAAATGTTACATGGATACACACAACCACAAATTCAAATAAGCTTTTTGACATACAGACCACACATAGGCTATTAACACAAACCACATAACTACACATTGAGAGCAGCACTAAACACATACACATACAAAGGAACACATAAAACAGACACAAGCATGCTTGATAGAAATCAGAAATACAAACATGCTTGTTATAAGCACAAAACAACCCAGACGAAAATACAAAGTACACATAAAAAAACACAAAAAATACCTACCTTATTGCATATATCCGTACCTGCATAAATACATACATACATACATAAAAGTTCAAAATACATACACGAGCATTAAGAGAAACGCACACAGACGAAATTTTGCGTATATATACACAACCACAAAAACAATGCTCATATACAACATAAAATAAACACATAATAAAAACACAAAAAAACTCATATGCACCACCATTAAACCGCATGGTACTTCAAATACACAGATACAAAAAAACAAAAAAAACACAAAATTACATAGAAACACAAGCAGAAAAAGGCATGTACAAACACACGCACGTACATATCTAAACATAAATGTTCGATAAAAAAAAAAACACGCATTCATATAAACAAACAAACCATTAAAGAAACACAGAATTACATACACACGCACATAACCACAAAAACAAATGCATACTGTATATAAACACAACACACACATACGAACAAACTTAGTGTCCAAAAACACACACACACACACACACACACACACACACACACACACACACACACACACACACACACACACACACAGGCATGCATTCATACATATAACACACGCATACACCTCACGCAAACATATATACACACACAGTCACAAAATATCCAAAGCAAGTATACACACATACACAGACACATGAGCTTTGTTTTAAAAAGACTATAATGCCACAAAGAATCTATAAAAAAATAATGTAAAATATAGTGACAACGAACACAGAAATTTAAAAAAAATAATCAAGAAACATTTCATTAACAGAAAAAGTTTGAACCAATTCCAGCGAGGGCAAGAGGTAATAAACACTGTATAATTACGTAGAGTGAGAGAGAGACACTGCATTGCGCAGAGAGAGAGAGAGAGAGAGAGAGAGAGAGAGAGCGAGGACACTGCATAATTGCGCAGAGAGAGAGACAGACACAGAATGCGTCAAAATGTTCTCACATACATGGAACATATATTAACAACATAGTAGATCATGGTAACAAATATATGTCCATAGCTTCAAAGAGTCGGTCTCCACATTTCTTCTTTGTCCCAAATTTAATGCCGTTGCAATCTCAACTAACTGTAAAGTTAGATAATGAAACAAGGCGGTAGGCGACGATGGCCAAATCTTAGCGGATCAAGCTTTGTCAGCGACAGGAAGTGGTTTTCGGTATGAAAAGTCACTCCTGTATGGCGGCACCAGAAAGGACAACATCCCACCCCAGAATAACGGCTATGGGTCAATAACCTTCGGATCCTTAACATTTCGCGCGAGCCTAGTCGTGATTTTAGTGCATTTCCGCTGAAGTGTATTTGATGACATCTGGCCCCTGACGCGGCGGATATATATAGGTCATGGATGTGCAGAACCACACTTGTTGCTGTTCATTATAAGCATGCAAAAGTTTCGTTCGATTCCATCCCCCCACTGTGGAGCTAGGGAACTTGAAATTCATTGAATGGCCCCACCGAGGTGCAAATTATAGGTGGCGATGCCAGGGACTGGAAGTGAGTTTCGACACTAAATGTCATTTTTATGTGGAGGTACTCCAGTACATCAATCCACCCAAGAATCATAGCCCTAGCTTAATAATCTTCGGAGCCCTAAAATTTCTTTGAGCACGGTTACTTGATTTTAGCTATTTTCACCATTTTTGCATTTGATGACCTTTGACCCCTGATTTGGCCAATGTAGCTCATAGATTTACATACAGAATTATAGTACTAGTCAGCGTCTATAAGCTTGTACAAGCTTTCATTCAATTCCATGGAGCCGCTTGGGAACTAGGAGGACATTTCTGAAAACCGGTACTAGTTGCTAGGGACGCTGAGGCCAATCTTCGCAGGGTTGCCACCCGAAAACTGGAGGAGAGAGGGGAGATATGGATGGCACACTTCCGATATGGAATGACCTCGAGATTACGCCTAAAGAAGTCAGAGTTTTCTAAGCTTTTTATTAATGCTTCTACAGCTCAAAACGTGAAAAATACGAAAAACGTAGATTTTCGGCCGTTCCTAGGCAACGAGTAGTTGCCTAGCAACCAAAACCTTGTAAAACAAACTCATAGGCTGTTACATTGTGTCCAAGTTTGGTCGGAATCGGATTTAATTCTGAGAAGATTTGAAGTGCTTAGCACAATTAAGCAAGAAAGACAAAAAAACAAAAAACAAAAGACAGGCAAGAAAAAGCGACTAACAATAAGAAGGCAACAGTGATCTGGCCAATAGTTTTCAGGTAAGTGTTGACTTTTTCTGAAGCGCCCTACAGAGTGAACAGGAGTAGGGACAGTGAGCGAGAGAAAATAGGGATATAAACTGAGGCAGAGTTGACAGTGCGAGAGACAAGGAAATAGGAAACGAAGATAGCAGAGTGAAAGATACAAAAATTATATATGTGTGAGGCTGGGTAGAGATAGAGTGAGGCAGAATAAAGTTAAAATACTGAATGAGTAGGAATACAGCAACATACAACTGGAGACTGTCAGAAACAGTAGCAATAAGGAGGAAGAGACAGTGTGAAATAGTAGAGGGAAACAGACAGAATATGGAATGAAAGACAAAGCATGAAAAAGAGAGTTTGAGACAAGCCAGACATGGACATAAACTAGAGATAATGAGAAACAGAGCAACGATAGTACGAAAAAGGGTGAAGAAAAAGGAAAGAGAGAGAGAGAAGAATGCGATGTTGGTGAGAAAAGAGTCGAGACAAACCAGAGAGGGCAAGAGAAAGCGCGACAGAGACATAGAGAAATAAGAGAGAGAAAGTGTGACAGAGGTAGTACACATGCTAGGGTCCTTAAAGAAATACTGAGGCCAAGATCGATGCTGTGCAGGCAGCTAAAAATAACAGCAGTGCCATAAAGGAAGTGAGAGAGTAGCACCTCCAAGCACGATAAACAATTCCAAAAATAGTGAAAAATATTACTAGTCGTCCGCTTAAGACCGTAGGAGTGCCGTAGAAGTGACTGAAGACTATTATTTTGACACCATCCCTTCCCTTACCTGAGAGATGAAATTGAGCCTAATAATACGACTAACTATTACTGTACTGTATGTCTAAATGGGTTAATCAAAACTATATTTGATCTCTGAAGTCGAAAAGTCTTGAAAACCGAATTGCTCTTTAGCCTCAAGGTCCAGAGTGATTTTACTTTTTGAGGAAGGTCATCTATTAGTGAAGCAGCAATGAAGACTATAACACACTGCCAGTAGGAAAGTCCATCCCAAAGTGAAATATATTTATAGAGAGAGCAATAATAATAATTAGCAGTGAAAAAAAAAAAAAAAAAAAGGTAATGAGGTTGAAATGGCAAAAATCGACTTGTAGCAGGAACGCCATAGAGTAAAGAGACTATGCTGAAGTGCCAATACAAATATAAACTGAATAGATCATAGAGCCTCCTAGTAACACAAGAATATGGTTCCATTGAATCTGTGTTTGTTTTTCAATAATATTCCTATATAACATGTTTCAACACTCTCTCTCTCTCTCTCTCTCTCTCTCTCTCTCTCTCTCTCTCTCTCTCTCTCTCATATTTTGTAGATGAAGGAGTAAAGAGAATGGGAGAGTGTCACCTCCACTTTTCATTAAAAAGACCACAAGTAAAGGAAAAAAAGATAATAACATAACACATGTACCATTTTAAGTCATAAAGGTGGTACCACATGAGCATTTTTTCTGACTTAACTTTTCCCCTGACAGCTCTATATTGGTGATATACTTCCTACAACTTGGAAAGAACTATTGTCACACTAGCCTTCGCGGTCATAATCGCCAGGAAAAGTAGCCAGCAGCCCCGAAAATGTCGCCAAAGTTAAGATGACCTGGAAAAATTGCCAAAAAATCACTCACATCACATAGCATTAAGAGTGATTGAAGGCTGAATAACGAATTTATTAGTTCATACGAGTTCAATAAAGCAATTTTTTTCTTCACTCCAGGAACCCCCTGACATGAAAATGAGTGACTGGCAAAATGGAAGCATGATAATGTTGTGGTGCTTGTTGCCAACCCCATAAGACGGAGAGAAACAAGAAAGAGCTAAGTGGTGAGTAAGTGAATTTCGAAAAGGTCAGTTGTCAAGGCATAACCCAACATGCATGAACTGATATTTTATGGACAATCACAAACACAAAGAAGTGTGAATGACAAAGAAAGCGCTCATACACATTCTCTCAGAACAAGACGCACATGGCAGCCACCCTCCACTCGAAGGTCTCTGTTCCAGCCTAAGTATGGCCAGGCTGCAATACGGCGTTACATGAGAACCACTTGTTTGTCACTTTGCCATCACAAGTGCGTATCACTTTCCTTCAACTTTGTGATTTTGTGGAATCCATGCAATACGATATTATTGCAACAGCAAGGGAGCGCTTTTAACGGCATGTTGGAGGGATTGTTGGGAGAAGACTACTGAGACTAATAACAGCATAGATTAAATCATATCTGCCCCCTGCATACACATGAATTTGAACCTACATAATAAGCATCACAAACCCAGTGCCGTGATCACGAGGTAACACTTCCACCACTGTGAATCCATCAAGCGTGTAACCCCTGGGTGTACAAAAATAGATAAGAACAGAAGAAAAAATGGTGGAAATTAACCTTTTGGTTCACACTAATACTTGTCGCTGGAAAAAGCTCTGAATGTCATTGCCGGAAAACTAAGTAAAACAAGAACGCTTGGTGCCAAGGCACAGCAAAGCCGTCCTCGGCATTCATTTAAGTGCTTATGTACGAACACGTCAAAGATGTCACATATCAGAATTTGGAACCGATCGGGTGAAAAAATTACGATTTTATGCCCATTAGAAGTCTTAGGTAACCCTCCCTCCCCCTGCAACTAACGAAGGGGTGAGAGTCCCCTTGATGTAATGAGGCATGTTACAGGATGCAGATTTGAAAGATGCACCTTTAGGTTTTTATGGTTTTCAAGTCAATATGACGAATTTGAAAGAAGGTATGGTTAAAAAACTATTTTTTGTTTTTCATTTTTTGACCTACAGCCTTCAGCCTTGGTCCAATTTATTTAAAAAATTGTTCAGGTGATCAGAAGGTCATAGCCCTTGGTATCTGTAATTATAGTCAAAATCGCACCCGTAGTTGTCGCGTAAAGTTGTTAACAGACAGACAAACAGACAAACCGAGTGAAACATGTGACGGACGGGTAAAAAGGACAGAATACTCTATATATAAATATCTATCTAACTGTTCATCTATCTGTCTGTCTATCTATCACTGTCTATCTATCTCAAACTGTGTGTGTATGTATATATACATATGTGTATATATATATTATACAGGAAAGAGAGAGTGAGAGAGAGAGAGAGAGAGAGAGAGAGGCAGGTAAAGATAACCTGCTGGAGCCATTGGATGTGACAGTATAGGAGGGCAGACTGGCATTATAACACAGGACACAACAAACTGCCTCACGCACACACTCCCTCACTCCCTCCAGCCCTCAAAATAACCAAGCACCGTCAAGATACACGGCATATTTCTAAAGCTAAGAGAGTGAAAGTGTATAGGCGCTTCCATTTGCTGAAGATCATTTAAGAACAGGTGTTGACGCTAAATGTGGTTAGCCTGCATGCCACGTTACAAAACGCATTCAGCAGCGAGGTAGTGAAACCGTTTATACAATGTTCTCATCATGGTTGCTCTTCATACTCGTTTTACTCCAAGTTGGCCCAGAATTTCGACTGTATGCAGCCTGTTGTTCTAGCTCAGTTGTAGAAAAATACAACATTACGGCATTATTGGCATCCTTTACATAGCACTATTCCGTGACTACCACAATATTCCAGTGTTAGCCTCTTGTTGCAACTCGGCATTCACGATGAAGAGATAACAATTTTAGGCCAAATTAGATTAGTAAACAATATAATAGGTTTGATGACATGGTCCTAAGGCACATACAACCATCTCAGCTGGTGTGAAATAGAGTACTGGAGTTTTCCCGACCATGAGGAGACTAATGGAAAGCAGTATTTACACCCCCTAGGCAGCCATAACTCACTCTTGGCTAAATAAAATCGTCTGGGGCTAGCTGGAAGACAGCAATAGGGAAAACGTGGCCATGAGCGCGAAAAAAATAATCTACCTCCGGGGATATACAAAACTCCAACTACAGGGTCGTCCGTGAATAGTGTTCCACCGGAAAAATAACCTGGTGGTATCGTACGTGTTGAGGGCTACTGCTTAGTCTGCTGGTGTGGGCGTGGGAATTCAGCAGCGGGAAGTACGTGTATTGAATGATATAACCAGAGGCACTAATAACCCTCAGCCGCCCATGCAATACACGAGGAAAATAAAATCGGCTTATGCTAAAATCGCTACAACTTTAGATCTTCAATACGATGGCGTGCTTTTAAATATACTCTTGCTATTTCCAACGATTTTATTTATTTTGGTATAGACTTTCTCGTGCTGAGGGCTATACACAACCATTTTAGTTCGAAAAGTCTCTCCAATGGTCAACCAAATAAGACATAACATGAATAACGTAAAAGGGGCTATCGTGCTGACTGAATGAACACATCTCTATATGCCGTATTATAGGTTGGCAAGGCATCATTACAGCACGTCTTCATCAGCGACTCCCTGCATAATACACCTCTTTCATCCTGTTTGTATCTCACTGAGGCAGAATACGTGGATACTAAAAATTTAATAAATCACAGAAACTAGAAGTCAAACTGTAAAGTGGATAACAAATCGCTAAGAAAAATGTGCTACGAAGCCTCTACTGCCATGGAAAATACACCATACACTGTTCCCATTGGCGTGACATGTAATAAAAGATTATCACTAGAATATTGTGCTCGTCATGAAGGGGTGCTATGGAAAGGATATACATCAGCAGTATTGCGTTATTTTGCCACTGGGCTATGGATAGTAAGTTGCAAATGAACGAAAGTCCCCACTAACTTAAGATAAACCAGCTACATAATCTGTCAGACTTCAAGGTGGTGTATTCGGCGACAATTGGTGCAACATGTAAGCTGAACCCCGAGGCACAGCGGCAGTGCTGAGTGTCTGGCGAGAGAGGCCAGGGACACACACGCAGATATTGATGTAGGGACTCACTGTCGCCGTCAAGTGATTTGCAAGAATTTATGGACATGAACATGGCGGGCATTGATGTGTGGGATCACTGGCTCCAAGTGATTTACAAGAATTTACGGACATAGGCACGACACTGATGTCTGGCAGACACGGGCGGGGAGGGGAGTGGAAGACGTATGCACCTCCCTGTTTTCGACAGATCAGTAATTACCTGAAGTAAAAGGACAATTTTATTAACCAAAATATGTGAAATAAACACTTCCATTTGAGTATATTTTTGTAGCCCAGTTATTAAAACAGGTAAAATAAAAGTTAATTTTGATTTTTGGATTGCTTCAAAGCATGAAGTAGTAGATCCGCTAGGAATCATGTCCCCTATTTTCCCAAGTGTCGGATCCGGCCCTGTCTGGGGTCACTAGCGACTTCAAGTGACTTACAGGGATTTACGGCCATTGAAAAAACAGTACGACATCTGAACTCGTTTAACCCGGTGGCATATTTCTGTGATTTATTCTTGCTGCTTCCATTAGATTTTGTTCAGTTTAGAATAGATGATTCGTTGTGAATTTGGGAATACCGTAGCTTTCAGGTGATTCACAAGGATTTATGGCTCATGAAAAGAAGGGGTACAAGGCTTAGCTAAAAGGGTGGCGGTGCCCGGACCTTAGCTAAGTGCCAGTTCATCTTAAACCCTTTGAATTAGATCACGTAGTTTATTGTTTTATTCTTTCTGCCTCCAAACTATTTTGCTCAGTTCTGGGGTCTCATGTAGTGGACGAATTAATAAAGACAATGTTTAACACCTCAGATTCGAAAACTATCTCCAAAGCTGAATAAAATCGTCTTAATTTGACAAGAAAAAGGCGAATCATACGTAATAGGAGCTAAGGCGTTAAATCTGCTTCTTCTTAACATCCACAACACACAGCCAGTCTGAGGGTAAAGGGGTAAAGTCATACGATAGGATTAATAGAAGGGTAGGGCAGACTCAAGGCACAGACGTTGAAGCACATTACAGTTTTAGTAGATGGTAGTTTGATGTAGGTTTGGTTATGAAATTGTTGTGGAATGGTTTACCTTTTGAACGTTCACCCCTCAAACTCAGTAGTAGTGAGTGGGGCTTGAACCCACATCAAGAGCGTCCCCCACACATAAAGCCAATACCAAACCGACCGAGCCACAGAGCCACCGAGTTTGAGGCCATAACCCAACCCCTCCTCCCCTCAACACCGTGATATAGCGGGTATCGACCAACGTCTGAGGAACAACCAGGCTTCAGTCAACATTCCTGCTCAGCTGCCGACCCTCACTATTGGATTCATCAAAGCCTAGAAGAAAACTGTCCAAGTGCAAGCGTCTAATCTTGGAACAGAACCATTCCACAGCCGCCTACATTATAATCCTTCGCACCTGAAACATGTGATACTCTTCATTACAGTGGCATTTCTTTACCTAACAGAACTGGACCATACCCACGTCTTGAGTAATAAGTCGTGGCTGCATAAAAATCGATGAGTCTTAGTTATGGGGAAAGAATGAGCCTCCTTGGCTACTGGTTAAACCTGCGACCATAAGGCCATCAAGTGAGCTGAAAGGGATTAGAACTTCTTTTCAGGCTAGGAACAAGACGCACTATAATTGGTTTTCTGTATAAGCTTCATAAGCTTCGATACTAAGGAACCAACTGAATACATACCCAACCAGCCAGCCCCCCAGTTGTGAAGAAAGAGGATTATATGGAGGCGTAATAATGAGAAAAAAATCAAAATCTCTGGACTTATCCTGGCAATAATCTTGAATGTTCTGCAGAAAACCCGTAATCTCGAGGGTCGAAACTCGAGACAGTACTCAGCATTATAATAATTTCACTGGCTCGGATTTTCGTCCTTCGCAGCTCAAATCATGCAGCTTAATGGCAGAAAACATAATACTGTGACACTACATCCTTTTCATAACACTTCTTTGTGTCTATTATTATATTTCAGTGTTAACCTGTAATCACAGTTCAGCACTGAGGATGGAGAGACGGCAATTTTAGGCCAAGTTGAAGTAAAAGGGACTCAACCAGTCAGATCCTTGGCCTTCCCACTGTCCTTCTCAATTAGAGTTTCAGATTTTTACTGTGTGGACACTGTGTGGCAGTAATCCCTCCAGAATAGGGCTTAGACCCACCTTGCCCCCCCCCCCCCCAACTTGTGGAGATTTGGCTACGCAACTGGTAAGAATGGTCAAGGAGTCAAGGTTGCACTGGAGATATTTTAATGGATCTTGAGTGATCTCAACTTCTCAGTGTTGTAAACACACAGAAAACGTCAGTTTCTCATGTGAAGCAACCTACTACAGTGAAAGCAACACAACGGAACAAGTCTAATAGAAGTCGTATGGATGGTAGGGTTAATAGAACATTAATGACACAGTCAAACAAGAAATCACACGATGAACTGATTTCTTGTTTTGGTCTCATTCCCAGAACTCCTAATTGTGTCAAAGCTGACTGTGACTTACATTTCTCACGATAATGCACCACATGTGTCTGTGGAATTGCTGTGCGTATAGTCACTATCTCACCTCACACTTCAGCCATGCACCTGTGGGTCAGTTCACCGCCACCACTGAGTGTGACCGAGCCAGTATCATGACTACATTTTCCCCGCCTAATCGTACAGTTGTGGACATATACAATATATTGATTCATTTCCCTGCGTTAAATAACGAGATAATGAGCTGTCATATGCAAAACCCAGTGATACAGTCTTCTAAATTCAACACACTTCTTCGGAATATTGTACAGTAGGTTCATAACTACAGTGTGAACTACAAAGTGTAGCCATTCTGTGGTCTGCAACTGTTCACAATCCCATTCATATAGAGAGGGTGAGATTTAGAGATAAGGATGAAGCACAACAACGCAGAGAAGTTCATAGAGTTTATAATCTGGCCTGGCATAGTAAACACGGTACTCTTCCATTGTTCTTTACACCTTTCTCCTGGCGACCCGCATGACATCCCCACTATACCCCTTGTGGGCGAGGGAAGAGGGCCAGCGTGCCGGTGCTAACAGCAGATAACTCTCAGTGAACTTGTATTTTTGGAAAAGTTATATAGTAGATATAGGACTATGGTAATTAAACGTGTGAGAAAGAGAGAGACGGAGGTTCAGGAAGCTTAGGAATTAATAGCTAGGGAACAGAGTTCGCTGGTTGACGTATGCACAAAGATGTACATAATATATTAGCCGAAGGACTGGATGTCTGTGTCACGAGTTGGCGAGATTTTCTAAACTCATGATATTGAACTTTGGTGGGAAACCGCGAATTCTAGTGGAATCCCAGTAAGTATCACTCAGTCACCCGCCACGTATTCACCCGATCGGGAGTGTTTTCAGAACAATTTTTCACTGTTTCATAAGTGATCGTCCTTGCGCACGACATTAGCGCTTTCGCCGAGTGATTTATTATGGGCGTGTTTCGCTCGCAATTTTTTCGTTAGCCTTTAGCAAGTGCTGCCCGCTCTAGCCTCTCTCTCACAATTTGAATGTAGTCAGTCGTGGATCGTCGTGAGATAAGGACTGTTGTGCTCCAACGTGAAGCAGTGCCGTCGTTGTACAGTGAGCTCCTGAGATCACCCAGCGGTGAATTGGCGAAGAGGGTCTATTGAATAGCAGCGTCTGGTGTTCATCGCGCAGACGCCCAGACTACTCGTTTGGCCCCCCCCCCCATTGACCTGTATTTTCCTTTCGTTTTTCCTAGGTTTAAGTTTAGCTTTTGAGTGAGCGAGTGAGTGTGTTCTCCTTATTTTGGATTCATTTTGAAACATGTAACATAAATTTATCTCATTGTAATCAATAAATTTTGTTCTTTTCTCTTGAGCTTAATGTAATGTAAACTCGTGTTTTATTTCTCCACATTAAGCTTATTTTAGTTATAGCTCCTAGTTTGCATAAACGCTTTGCATTATTCATAACTGGTACTTAGGCCAGTCCTTTTGTATTAAGCTTAAAATCCGTTGTGCAACCAGGAGTTAATGCATCAGCAAGAACCTGCTTATCATTCATAGCATTAGTTATTGATTGTCAGGGATGGAGTCACTTTCGCTAAAGGCTAGCAGTACTAACAAACAGCATTTGTGAGTAATTAGTCTCTGCTGTGTACTGGTGAGAAAGTAAATAAATTCTCGTCCTTAGAGAATCGGCGAAGTAAGCCGCATAAAGTAACCATTGCTTGATTTTCACAAGTCAATTCTTTGTCCTATTCTCAAGTATTATTGAATATTATTCTTTAATACTGCATATTCGCAAAATCCCCGTGACAGTCTGACACGTGTATGTGAAGGGCATATAGAAATACAAAAAAACAAAAAACAAAAAATTACAGATTGATAAGAGCCCCAGGGGTATGCAGGATGGTAAGTATACAGTACATATTCGAGAATATATATATATATATATATACGCAATCACACAAAGAGGTGACTGCCCCCACCTCTGCCCTCAAATATTGGTAGACTCTACGGATTCGCGTTTTCACATTTCAGTAAAAATGTGTGGCACTAGAAAAGGAAGCCTTCCTGCGATGGCACCGATGCACCCTGGTGAAGGCCCTGCCCGGATGCACAAACGTCCCTCATCTTACCACATCCTCTCGAAAGGAGGATGGTAATATGAAGTTTTAGTTTCCTGCAGTCAACTAAGGTGACGAGATGAGCCTGAAACTACTAAATCTGTGTATTTGTTTGGCATGGCCTTTGACTCTCATAATACCCTTAAAAATGACAAATTTAGAGAGAGAGAGAGAGAAACGGTATCTGAGGGTCTCTAAGGAAGGTTTGAAAGAAACTGGAGAAGAAATGAAACTCTGGCACCAAAACGAAGTGTTCGAGAGAGAGAGAGAGAGAGAGAGGGGGGGGGGGTAATGCAATACAGTCTCCGCCTTAGGGGCATAAAAATACGTACAGAGGGTTGGGAATGTGAGATGGGATCAGAGTTCCGTGGGCTTGAATGATGTGTGAATGATTGTGTGGCCCATTTCACTGGCACGCTGTTGGTATTTGCTTTTTCCTTCTTTCTGGAACCTACCTCTCCCCATTTTCAAGTGGGAAAGATGATGATGATGATGATGATGATGATGATGATGGTAGTGATGATGATAGTGATGATGATGATGATGGTGATAATGATGATGATGATGATGATGATGATATTTAAAGGGAGACAAGATACATGAAACAGGTAACAGGGTCGTATTTCAAGCGGTTTTGGAGCAGTCGTAACACTTATTACTCAGTGGTTTATACTGTACATAAGCACCTAAATATTCTCTTGTTCGTTATTGTTGCAAACTATATCCATATTACGACACTACAAATGGCATATCAGAGGTTCCTAAACTGTAACCGCTAAATAAATCACTAAGGAAGAGGTGTTTCGAAGCATCCTATACTATCTTCAGAAAGGTTAAGGAAGCTTCTTAACACCTTTTCCTAAGCGATTTATTAGGCTATTACACCTTACTGACCTCTTCTATGTTGTGAAAATCCTTCAAACATTGCCATACTCTGCATAAATAATGTACAGAAGGATATTAATTAGCCATATCCAAAGAAATAAATCGCCAAGGAGGAGGAGCCAGGGAGACACCTTGCGTGACGAAAATATACAGTAGACTAGTGTGTGAGGCCAGAGGTTCATGACAAGCCGCACTGTTTTATACGCTTATCATTTAATATATTGTCAGGAAATCAAAGGCTTAGTCAAATCCCACGAGCCCTGTGAGATTTTTATGGGGCCAAAAGAAGCGAGATGTATTACTTCTTCGTGTAATCATCCCCAGTTAAATAAATCTTGAATGCTCTCTCTCTCTCTCTCTCTCTCTCTCTCTCTCTCTCTCTCACATTAAGATTACGTCATACTTAAGCTTTACCTAAAAAATCAACCACTCAGTCTTCACAAAACAAACTGTTTATATTATTTTTTCTTTAGTTCTTTCGCTGTCCTTGCCCTTCCAAACTTCAGAGGCTCACCACTCCCTCCAAACAACCCTCCAGCCGACCATCCACCTCGGAGACTTCTGCCTTGTCTCTCCTCGGCTTTCCTTACTTACCCCCCCTCTTTCCTTCTTGCCTAGAGTAACTTTCCTTCTTGCCTTTCTCATTGGTTCTCTTGTCTCGCGTAACTATTTTGCCTTTTTTTCTTTTCAGCAATTCTTCTCTCTCTCTCTCTCTCTCTCTCTCTCTCTCTCTCTCTCTCTCTCTCTCTCTCTCTCTCTCTCTCTCTCTCTCTCTCTCTCTCTCTCTCTCTCATGTCTACGTCAAATCTCCTTCCTGCTTTTGTCATTGCTTCCCTCTATGTTTTAGTCTCTCTCTCTCTCTTTCCTTATACGTACGATCATAATTCCACTTAAATCAGCCTTTATAATAATGTTAAATCCACCGCTTTCACTTCTTACTGTCCACACAAACTTATCCTTTCTTCCTCCTCCTCACAGCAACTTTGGTTCTGGGTCTTCAGTAGTATTTCGTAACGTACATACTTCCGCCTCCGTTCCTGTATCGAGAGAATCATAAACATTGCATGGGGTGTAACACAATTATCTTTTTTTCTTTTATTTATTTTACATTCTATTCCACTGAGAAGTAAGTGGTGAATTAGTTAACAAATCCAGCCCACAAATGGTAAAAAAAGGGTTTGGTTCTCCAGCCGGTCGGACTCACGGACAAAGTTTGCTTCCCCTTTCTCCCTATTCAGCCAGCCTTACCGTAGAAGACCTGTTTGTAATTCGAGTGTTGTGCGTCGTGTTATAGATGATTGTAACTCAGCTGATTTTTTCTTCTGCCTTGGTGTTCCTCTTCCAGTCGATAAACAATAATATGAACCTCCTCATCCTCCTCTTCCTCTTTTTCTTCTTCCTCCTCCTCTCCCACCTCCTCTTCCTCCTCCTCCTCCTCCTCGTCCTTCCTACTTCTTCCTCTTCACAATAATCCTTTCCTCCCATTTCTTGTTACTTAGCTTTCCCTTGTCTTATGTTTGCATTGTCTCCCGACTGACTTCTGGTTCTGTTCCAGTTAATCCACTTTCCTTTTGTCTTTTTAGTTCTCTCTCTCTCTCTCTCTCTCTCTCTCTCTCTCTCTCTCTCTACCACTTTACAATTCCCATATAAAGATGAAACCTCACTGTTCATTATTTCACTATTTCTGTCCCTCACCTAATTATTATTCCTACCTCTGTCTTTTTCTCTGCATACTTTGATTTTGCCTCTCATTGTCGTCTTTACTCCATCCTCACATTCCTTTAGTCTCTTTTCTTCTTTATTTACTTGTTTTTACTTCTCTCCTTCCTCTCCATATATCCTCTTCCTCCTACCTTCTGTCTCCCCCTTTCCTCTTCCTTCTTTGTTGTCCTCCTTTTTTCACCTTCCTTTCCCTCTGCTTTCTTATTATATTTAAGCGTTTCAGGACGATGATATTTTTGTTTGTAGTTTATTCCTACTGCTGCAAGACGATTTTATTCAGCACAAAAGCGTCCCAGGTGGCTGAAGGGTTAATAAAGACTCTCCCTAATCCTTCTAGTTCGAAAATTACAGGATAACCTAAGCTGATTATAGCAAGATTAAAATGTAAAATTAGTCTTTCGGCTGAAGGGTTTAATTCTTCCCTCTTCTGTCGCTTTTTTCTCTCTCTTCCTCCACTTTTTACTCTTCCCATTGCTTTTCCTCTACATGTTTTCTTTTCTTTCACACTTTCCCTCTCCAGCGTAAACTCCTCACCTGTCATTTCCTTCACTGCATTTCCTGCTAATAGCCTTCATTCCTTCATTAACCTTTATCATTTTCCCCTCTCTCCCTCCTAACCACTTCCTTCCTCTCTTCTCTATCTCCTTCCTTCGTTTCCTTCTTTTTCTTCCTGTCTTTCTTCCCTCTTTTCCTTCGCCTTCTGTTGCCCTTTCCTTATTTTGTTCCTCTTATTCAGTTCTTTACTCTCTCTCTCTCTCTCTCTCTCTCTCTCTCCCCTCCACATTTCCTCTTCTTCCCACTTCTTTCACCCTTCACATCTCTCTACAGCACTTCCTCCCTCTTTTCCTCTCTCTATACTTCTTCCTGCCTTTCCCCTCACCATATACTTCTTCCTCTTCCTACATCTCTCCTCTCGAGCCCTCCTTCCTCTCCCCCCGTTCCTCCTTTCATTAGCTATTTCTTCCTTTCCACATTTCCAATCTCAGTATCAAATATATATATATATATATATATATATATATATATATATATATCAAAAACAAAAATGGAGTAACAGACACCGGAGAGCACAATGGCGGTGAAACTGAAATGGCTAACATTCTCAACTTTATTTGTATTTACCGTAGATGGACGAGTATGATTGCGTCAACTTTTCCAGTATATCAAGAAAATGTAAACCTGGTGATATTACAGGAAGTTGGGAAGACGTACGTTTTGCAGTCAGTAGCCTGGTCAGCAAAACACCTGTGCTAGATGAAATATTTCTGACTGTTGTGTAGAAATGAGTAAAAAACCAAACTCTCTGGCTAAGTTTTCCATTTATCAAGGAGTAGCAAGATATGATGGACGTGACAGCCGAGAAACCCAATCCGATATTTTTAAAAAGTAATCAATTACAACAAGGAAATTACCATCTAACTATCTAAAAAAAAATGTGGTTTGAAAAGTTGGGCAGAAACCATTTTTAAAGACAGGATTACTGAAAGCATAAATATCAATTTAATCAGAGGTTAACGACACAAATTTCAGAACTGATATTCACGTGTTATAGATCTGGAGTTTCTAAACGAAAAGGTGAATATCCATGACGAAGCTAAATCTTTCTACACTGCCTGTTTCAATTTACATAAGGCGTTCGATAAAACTCCCCACAAAACTCCTTTAGAAACTACAGTAAATGTGCATTGCTACGGTTGCAGTGTGTTCAGGTGGATCAATGACTGGCTTACGTGACATAAATAAACAGACGATAGAAATTCGCAATATCAAACTGGATAAGCGTTATAAATGGAGTGCCACAAGGTTCGGTGTTGGGTCCATTCTGTTTTTAATATGCATAAATGATAATAAAAGTTTTTTTTAATACCCATTTTTACCGATGATGCAAAACTTAGTGAGAAAGAGAGAGAGAGAGAGAGATAATACATCTTTACAAAGGCAGGTGTTTAAGAGATATTTTGATCAGCTTTTTTCCGGGCCCCAATCATGGCATACGGATCTCAATAGAAGTAAATGCAAAATGATAACAGTTGTTTGTAAATATGAAACAGTCGGCTATACTGTGAATAATTTTTAACTCGATAATATGCACCACGAAAAAAATTTAGGAATTATAACATCAAATTATCTGAAACCAAATGAAAAGTGTACAGTGCAGTTACGAAAGCCAACAGACTAGATGGAATCAAATATAAATCAGAAAAATATCCTCACCTTGTATTATTCCTTAATACGCCCACATCTAGAGCAATGTATTTAGGTCTGGTCATACTGATTGCAAAAAAGATATTGAAAAACGTGAAGGTACAACAAAGAGTGACAAAATTAACACCTAGATTGGGAAAATAAACACACAAGGAGCGTATAGAAAAACTGAATCTGTTTACCTTAACTAAGCACCGACTATACGAGGCTTTAGTCAGAGTGTATAATATCAAAGGACATAATAATAATATGGAGTCTGAAAAATAACAGAAGTCCGCACGAGAAATACTGAAAGAAATGATTAGTAAATTATTGGCAAACTTTTGAAATCCCATGAAGCAAAACACTTTCTTCAGTTGTGAAATTATGGAACAAATTGTCTTGCACTGTGACAGGCCATAATACAGTACTGACATAAAAGTCGTTTGGGTAAGTAACTACCGTCGTGTCTCGTGTTAAACATGTTCTGTCTAGAAAAATACAATTCTGAAGCACTGTTTTTTCTGCAATACCAAACACTAACTTGATGTTACTTTCTCTTACAGGTTAAGATAATGCAACATATGATTTGTATCTACCGTTTCTGTGAATATTTCGTGACATTTTTCCAATACTGCATAGTGAGCTTTCTCACATCCTCCCCCCCCCCCTCGGCTTCGGCTGGATGTTGTGGTGGGTGGATGGATTCATTGTGTTCTGCTATCCTTGTCTTTGAGTCACAGAAAGGATATCTTAGTTATAACCCATCATATAGCTCATAACCTCAAAAGGATGAACAGATCTGTCAACGTTTGCTTTTCTTTGTACTCCAGTCCTTCCCTCCTTTCCTCCTCACTCTCTATCTCCTCCTCCGAATCCCTCTCGCCACCAGAGAGAGAGAGAGAGAGAGAGAGAGAGAGAGAGAGAGAGAGGAGGGGGGGGGGATTGGTACGGAGGGTCGCGTGTGTCGGCCTCGTCCCTCGGAGTTCCTCGCCACGATTACGGTGGGGCTAAACTGCTGCTTGGGGGAGGGAGGTGGGGGGGGGGGACTAGGGGAGATGGGCTGGAGAGAGATACAAGAGAGGGAGTGAGACTAAGAAAGTATGGTGCGGGGAGGAGGGGGTAGAAGAGGGGGATGACTTTGAGGGAGGTAGATAAAGAAAGTGGGCATAGGACAGACGAGAGATATGAGGGGACAGTAAGGCTGGGGAAACGTGGGAAGGAATGGAATGGAATGGGGAAGAGTAAAGGAAAAGAAGGTGAATGGGATGGAGGAACAAACAGGGAGCTGAGAAGGGATGGGACTGAGTGGAGCAGTAGAAGGGAAACTTTAAAAGAGAAAGGCAGCAAGAAGAGAAGGGATTATGGATGGAGGAGTGGAAGAAAGTAGAGAGAAAATAGCATGGAAAGAAGTACTGGTGGGATGGGAAGACACAAAAGACGTAGGGAAAGAAAGGATGGGAAGACAGAGAAAAATGGGTTGGATGTTAAGGCAGGAGAAAAGAGAACTATGCAAGGAGGAAGCATGGGAATAGCGTAAGTAGACAGAGGGAGAGGTTGTGGAGGAGTGCAAGAAGAAAACGTGAAGATGTATAGCCAGTGAGCGAGGTAGCGCGTACTATATAGGCATTGTCCAGATTCCAAAGACATCACGTACCTAAGGCATAATGGTCCATGCACTAAAACTCTTGTGAAGCCCAGCTTTATGCATACAAACCAAAAGACCTTCATTATTTAAGTGCAAAGCTACTCGCAAAGCCCCGTTAGCCCTTGTAAGGGTCGCGAACTCGGATGGTAAAAATAGAATATACCGATTTTTTTCTTACTTTTTTCAACAGCCATATCTCCAAAACGGAAAGTCGTTCACGAGCGTGTTAAGCATCAAAACTCTCCGTAACAGCTATGGATGTTTCCTTCATATTTATAGCAACACTTGAGCTACAGTATGCTAGTTACAACCTAGAAACATGCTATTGCTCTCTTACAGTACATCTTTTTAGGTATGTAAAACTCTATGGATTCGTGTTGCCTCATTTCATGTAAGGCCAATGGAGGTAAAAGAGATCCATAGAAGAGAGGAGCTTTGGCACAGGGGGGAGAATTGATCCACTGGAAAACTAGGTTCGTGGGAAAAAAGGTACACAAAAATAAGTCTAAGGTGAAAAAGTAGATCCATAGGGAAATTATACCCATGAGGAAAACTAGCCTACGTCCATGACAGAAATAGGTTCATGGGAGATAACAGGGTCAAGATGGGTAGAAAAATCCAATTTGGACAAGAAGCTGTGCCAAGGCACAGCAAACCCGTCCCCGGCAGTCATTTTAGTGCTGACGTACAAACACAACAGGATATCTAGTCAAAGTTGTAACATATCAAATTTGAGTTAATCGGGTGAAAATTGACGATTTTATGGCCATTTGAAATTGTAGGCCCGACCCACCTGACATTGACCCCTCTACCGCTAACTGGGGGGTGACCCCCCTGATGTAATGAGGCATGTTATAGGATGCAGATTTGAAAGATGCACATTTAGATTTGGTTTCATATCGATATGACGAATTTGAAAGGAGTTGTGGCAAGAAAACGATTATTTTTTTTTTATATTTGGGGCCTACAGCATGGGCCTTGGCCTAATTTGGCCCAGAATTTATTCAGGCGATCAGAAGGTCATAGACCATCATCCCCGTAATTTTAGTCAGAATCGCACCAGTAGATTTCGCGTTAAGTTGTTAACAGACATACAGACAGACAGAAAAACTGACAGACAAACTAAGTGATAACAGTACCCGTCCCCGAGCTCCTCCCGTGCGGGGACGGGTAAGAGTGGGTTCATGGAGTAATTGTCAGCGGAGTAAATAGGTCAGCGGTGAAAAATAGGTTCAAGTTGGAAAATAGGGTCAAGGGGGAAACAGGTCCAAGTGGAAAATAGGTTCATCGGGGAAGATAGGTCTGTTGGAGGAAAAAAGACCATGGAAAAAATAGGTCCAAGGGGGAAATTTGTTAAGGCAGCAGCAGATACCTGAGGGAAACAGGTAAGTGGAGACTGGCAGCTAGGAAGTATAACCAGAGATGAGTTTATGAGCTAGTAGAACGTAATGTGTATTTGGTAGCTAAGCTTCCATAAACAGATCATAAACTTTGAAGCAAAAACTTTATTCTAACATTATTATTAACAGGTGAGGACGAAAAAAAAGAACAGAAACATGGGGTGTAAAAAGCACAGAAACAAGAGAGCATTTGGGATGAGAGGATGTTCAGAGTTCTACACCCATTACTACACTCCACCAGCCACAAACGTTGTGAGTACAGTGTGGAATGTGGTAATGGATATAGAACTTTGAATCTCCTCCCTTCCCAAACTCTCTCTTGTTTTAGTGCCTTTTGAATCTCTTGTTTCTGTACGTTTTTCATTCTTTCAGGTTAACAGTCATTTCGATTTTTTTTTTTAAAGATATACAAAGAGAAAGAGTGGAAGAGTGCAAGGAGGATGGGTAGAAGGGAGGTATAAGCATAAAAAACTAACATTTTCGATCAAACAGAAAAGCACGCAGCGAAGAGGTCCACAATACAGATGAAAGCAACGTTCTTCCACGTATAATCTCTGTGTATAGTGTGTAACCCTGATATCCTGAAGCTTCTTTGCAGTAGAATTTAGCTTTAACGGAGTCATCATCACGTACGCAACTGTGTAAACTTCCCCACTTGACTTGCCCTATGTCTTCCATTGTTCTTGTCCCCCCACAAAACAACCTCCCGCATCTAACGACCCAGAAAGAAAGAGAGAGAAAAAATAATTGCCTTCAGACAATTTCTAAACTCCGTGAACAGGTCTGGAGTTCCAAAAGAATGAGCAGGAGAAAAGCTGGGCTAAAGGGTTTTAAATGAAGGTTTAAGTTAAACTCTCAAGTGCATTCAGACCAGAGAGCTAGAAACGCGCGTATCGAAATCCAATTTCAATTAAGCAGTTTTTCACGGATAAGTCAATCTCGTTCTCTATCAGGCCACTCCAGCAACGAATGCGTTACTAGTATGTAGGCAAATGAAAGGACATGAAAAACGCAGAGGGCTGGTAAGTTAACTCTCATGGTCGTGTCTTACCTCGTATTTTATTCCAGCTTAAACCAGACTGTCTATTTAGCTTGGAATAAGTTATATGGGTCTGAGAGTATTATTACTGACACCACGAACCCTCTCATGGACGGGACAACTATAGTATTCTATTCCTGCTGGCAGTGGGCCATAGAAATTTGAGTGTTAATGAGAGAGTGCAGGGAATAGAGGAGGAAAGGTGGGTGAGAGGAAAGTAGAGGAGTAATGAAGCATGAGAAAAGTAATAGAAATGCATGATAAAAGTGGAAGGAAAAGGGAGAGAGAGGAGAGAGGAAAGAAGATGGAAGAAAGGTGGGAGGGGTGGAGGAAATCAACAAGGAAAAGGGGTTATGGGGGAGGGAGGTAGGGCTGGAGTAATGACCGAGAGGAAAGTAGGGGAGCTGGAAAGAGGAAAGTTAGGGCAGGGAGATGGGAAACGAAGAAAAGCAAGGAGGAGCTCTAAGAACGTGTAATAACTGCTCCCACCCGTTGATCTAAGAGTTGGAAATTCGATTCTTCTGTGACCTTGACCCTCGACAGATTGCACTCAAAATCGAATTACTTTATCCTTGCCTAACCCTTAACACTTCCATCAAGATTAATCCTAATCAAAGGAAAACTGTTTGAGCTGATCTTGCCCTACGAGCTTAACATTTGCCCTTTCCATGTGACCTTGACTTTTGACTGATTGTTCTCAAAATGAAATTTCCTTTATCCATGCTTTGGTTTGAAGTCTTCCAGAAAGTTTGAGTTAAACTGAAAAAATGCTGTTTAATTTAGCCTTGTCATGAGACCTTGACCTTTGATTTAATATTCTTAAAAAGTACAGGTCAAACCCTTGGAAGATACCTATCCCATCCACTAAGTTTCCCTCAGATGAGGTCAAGACTGCATTAGTTATTTTTTCTCATACTGTAGACACGCAGGTCGAACTATGATCTTGCCCGGTGGCCTTCTACTTCTGACTGACTGTTCTCAAAATTGATCCCCTTCCTGTTTATATTACTCTCAGTCCTTTCACTAGATAAAAATCGGATAAGAGCTGTTTAAGTTGACCTTGCTGTGTCAGATTCTGAGCCAACTCTCTGGCCTTAACCTTTGACCTCTTGTTCTAAAAAACTATAGGTCAACCCCTTTTCTGACTGTCGGCCTGTGCGTCAACTTTGATTAAAATCGAATAAAAGCCGAAGTTATCTTACACACACACACACACACACACACACACACACACACACACACACACATATAGATAGATAGATAGGTAGATAGATAGATAAATAAACAGATAGATAGACATAGAGAACACATGCTTTCGTTGCGCGAGCGCTGGTGCAAAAATGACGAAAAATGAAGAAATGAGAAGTCAGGGAAGAATTCTGAGAGAAATATGATATATCTTTCGCATGGTCGGGACAGTTTTAGTATCTTACCGCAGGTAATGCCGGATGATTTTACTGAATTGACATTGAGTTACCTGTGGCAGGTGGGGGCACCCATCATACACTCATTCACTGTTGTATTTTTTTCGGGTGGATCTGCACTGAGTGATAGGTAATATTTCTTGTGTCCCAGGAGGCTATTTACTACGTTGGGAGGTAATCATCTAACCACACTACGTCTGGTGGTCCAGTGAGTTAAGGCGCTCCAACTGGATGAGGCCGGTAATGGTTTACCTCTAAGGGTTGGTTAGATTATTATTGCTCATAATGCTACTCAGGGTCGAGCGAGTCTGGTCACCGTAGTGTTAAATGTCAGGATTCAGTAGCCTACACCCGGTCCCCTGCACTCTTGGTTGGAAAAACTGAATGACGGATGGATGAACACTGACCAGTTCGTGACTGGGACTGTTGATAATGCAGTTCATACGCTTTTATTCACTTGAGAGTGAGTTATAGAAGCCGGAGAGAGTTAAAGTAGGAGAAGTTAAAGAAAAAAAATATAAGGCTGAGAGGAAAAGGAAGAAATAAAGTTGTACTGGACCAAGCGAGGAGGGAACGTAAGGACAATGACTAGGGAAATGCGAGAAAGGGGAACTAACTGGACAAAGAAAGGGGAGTTATAAGGTAGACTATTGTAGTACACAAACCCGTCTCTAGCAACACTCCCTGGGTGTCAACTCCCCACCTACCTATATCCCCCCAGAGAGCCTGTTCCCACGATGACAAATTTTCACCATTGACATAATTTCCCTTGGACCTATTTTTTCCATGAACCTATTATCCACATCGACCTAATTTTGCTCGTGGAGATATTTCCCATACTGAGCTATATTTCCTCATGGATTTTTTTTCTTTGCGTGAACATATTTTCCTCCATGAACCTACTTTTGCCATGGACTTACTTTGATCATGGACCTGTTTCCCCTACGGACCAATATTTACCAGCACCAAATCTGCACATGGACCTCTTTTCTCGAGTGGACCTATATCTCCCCATGGACCTAATTTTACCCACTGGACCTACATTGCTACTTGGGCCCATTTCCCAGTGATATTTCTCCATGGATATAGTACTCGACATGGACCTATTCCTACCATGGACCTATCACCTCAAGTACCAATTTAATTTCCTTTCTAAACACCCACTCACCCACCCAACCCAGCCCACCTATCCAACCCACCCTCCCACCAACCCACTCACCTCTTCCCATTCCCCACCGCGCTCACCCACCCACCTAAATCTGCCCACCTACCCAACTCACCCCACCCAACTCACCCCACCCAGCGCCCACCATAGCCCTTCCACCCATCCCATCCACCCGCCCGCCAACTACCCATCCAACCATCAACCTCCACCAGATTACTTGTAAGTTTACACACACACACACACACACACACACACACACACACACACACACACACACACACACACACACACACACACACACACACACACACACACAGAACTGTTGTTACAGTATGGAAGCATGAGGGAAGGGATGGACGTGGAGAAGTGGAGGACAGAGACAGAAAGAGAAGGAAGAATGTTGGTCGAAAGAAAAAGGGAAAACAGGAAGGACAAAGAAACGAAGAAAATAAAAGAGTTAGAAGGATAGAAGAGGCAGAGTATGAAAGAGTACAGAAAGAAGAGAAAAAAAAAAAGAGGCTTAGAGGCATAGAGGAAAAGTGTAGACACAGAAGAAGAATGGAGTAAAGATGAAGGGTGAAGAAAAGAGTGAAAAAGCAAAGGATGGAGAGAAGGGGAAAAAATTAGAACGTAGTAAAATAGAATAAATTTTAAAGGGAAAGGTAATAGTGTGAAAAGAAAGAAGACAGGAATATGAACAAGGAAAGAAAGGAAAGGAGAAAGAAGAGGGTTGGTGGAAACAAGATGGGGAGGAGAGGGAGGAAAAAAAAAAAAAAAAGGAAATGATAGTAGAAAGACGATGGAGAATGAGGAGATGGGGGAAGGAAAATGAAAAGAAAAACGAGTGGATAACGGAAGAGAGAGAGAGAGAGAGAGAGAGAGAGAGAGAGAGAGAGAGAGAGAGAGAGAGAGACAGACAGACAGACAGAGACAGAGACAGAGAAGGTGCTTGGGAAGGGGGAGATATTGGAGGGGGGGGGGTCACAATTCATGGCTTCCCGAGTTGGCCGGCCACTCGGCTAGACTGCAGAGAGAGAGAGAGAGAGAGAGAGAATAAAGAGGTTCCGAGGATTAGCGGTGAACTAGCGATCTCAAGTACAAGAAACTGGAATATAAAAATCATGTATATATTTGCATTTGGCTTCGAATATTCCATTACACTGCAGATCAATAAAACTGTGCATGCCATTTATTCGTACTATGTAGGAGAAGGCAGACATTAAGGAAAACTGTGCATGTACTGAACTATAACAGGAGTAAACACACACACACACACACACACACACACACACACACACACACACACACACACACACACACACACACATCATAAACTCCATAAACTACGGGCGACAGCATAAGTCTTCTCTTTTATTCTTATTCAGGCTACCTCCTGACGAGCTTATTTAACTGAAGGGAATCATAGGAACCTGAGCGTTAATACTGGTACTTTTATTTCTCTCATGGTCGAGACAGCCTTAGTGTTCATTTCCATCTAACACCAGACGGTTCCATTCACTGAGAGTAAGTCACACAAGCATGAGAGTTAATGATCGTATTATTAACTCTCTCCTCGCGTCCAGAGCATTACTATGTTATTCCACTCAATGCCAGACGATTTTTTCTA
Organism: Coenobita brevimanus; assembly: GCF_032717465.1. Lineage (NCBI taxonomy): Eukaryota > Metazoa > Arthropoda > Malacostraca > Decapoda > Coenobitidae > Coenobita > Coenobita brevimanus. The sequence continues at coordinate 41,694,532 of NC_136959.1, forward strand.
GTCGAAATTAAATCATAGAAGCCTGAGAGTGTAAACCGTGTACCATTAAAAAATTACTGATACTTTACATGAACTATTGCATAACGTGAGCTGCATCCTCGACACCTCTCATGCCCTTTACTGCACAGGGAACGCTCATCCCTTGGGAGATGAGTTTGTGTGTGTGTGTGTGTGTGTGTGTGTGTGTGTGTGTGTGTGTGTGTGTGTGTGTGTGTGTGTGTGTGTGTGTGTGTGTGTGTGTGTGTGTGTGTGTGTGTGTGTGTGTGTGGAGAGGGTAAAGGGGAGAAATATGGATAAGGGGAGAGGGTGGTTCAGTAGCTCGGTCGGTTGTTACTTATCTCACATTCTTGGGACGCTCTGTCGTAAGTCTGAGTCCCCTGAATGCCACTAAGTTTGCGTTGTGATCGTTGACAATGTAACGAATGGCCGCCCAATAACATACCTAATCCTTCATCATAGCACTGTCTACTCTCACTATCTTTTGTGTCACCGTGAAACTTTAAATCTATCCCACCCTTCTCCTGAACCCTTTATGCTTTTATTCATTTAACAGGTGGAAAGAGGGGGAGAGAGTGGGGTGACGACGGAGGGAGGAGGGATGCAAGGATAGGATGAGAGATGGAGGATATGGGAGTGAGGGAGAAATTGGATAGCGTGAAATATGAGAAATGCAAAGAAATGGTAAAACAAGGAAGGGTCATGGGAAGGAAAGAGCATGGAGAATAGGAGTGTGTAGAGAAAGGCGATTTATCTTTATTTTCCTGTATCTACTTGTATACTACTTATATACCATCTCATACAACACTCACTCCAGTATGGCAAGTTATCACCACCATCATCACATACCCCGTAGGCCACCATCATTTCCACATTCCCAGCGCTGATACTTCCACCACCATGCCTCACATACCACCATACCATCATACACCACCATCAGATCAGCACAAACCACCACACCAACACCATCATATACCGACACACAAAGACCCATCATACCAGAATCACCATACCATCACACTACCATCACCACCACGCCGTCACACCACCACACTAACACTGTCACACAACACCACCACCACATCAGCACCATCACCCACCACCATCACATCAGCACCATCACACACCACCACCACATCAGCACCATCACACACCACCATCACATCAGCACCATCACACACCACCACCACATCGGCAGCATCACACACCACCACCACATAAGCACCATCACACACCACCACCAACACATCAGCACCATCACACAACACCATCACACCAGCACACACCACACACCACCACCACCATATCAGCACACACCACTAATCCACCATCACCATCACCATCACACACCACCACCACCAATCCACGCTGACATACCATTAACAATGCACCGCCACACCAAAAAGCCTACAAAAAATCACTTAATAAGGTGCTTAACGTTACCTGTTGTCAGCCTTCCTCCGGGCACCTTATCACCACGCCCTAAATCCTGCATAACCAAACAGAAAATCAAGTATAGCACTCTCTTCTTAACAGGATCCTGTCAAAACGGCTTTTTTTTTTATTATATCCTTTCCTCTCACTATCTCCCATCAGCCTCCTTCTCAGCACTGTAATGTTGCATCTCTCCCTCTTTGCTTGCCTTCATTCCCCATTACGGTTAGGATGAAGTTCCTGTCTTGCTACACACATTCACATCTTTTCTTTACGTCTTTAATGTAAGAGTTACCGTATCTGGTTTTCTCAATCTTTCTTATACACAAGTCAGGTCTGGAGCTCTCATCCTAATTTTTTTGTTCTATCTACTTTGACCTGTTTTTTAAACGCATTGTACCCAGATAACCTGAAATCAAACGGTTTTTATACTGACTGATTTTCCTACTTTCTTTAGAACGGGCGACTTTTGCATGCTTGTGGCGCCCCCCCTCCCTTTTTTTACTTTGCATAAAATTTACTATTTACTAAACTTAAGCGGACCCTCCTGTGGCTGAGAAGTTTAGCATAGTGCTTGGTGCCCAACTTGGTCAGGGTTTGACCCAGACGGGGACGAACATTAAAGTGGATGTAGTAGTATGTCCTTATATGTGCTTCATGTTTGTACTTGCAAAGGTTCATTCCTTGACGTATAGCTACAGTTTATTTCACAAATACCTCCATTCTACATGCACTTCCCACATGACTTTCTATAAATCTTCCACACAATTTAATATGCTGAGCATGTTTGGGAAAGTCATTCCTCTAGTAAAGAAATGCACTGAGCCTCTGGCTGATGAATTAGCTGCCACGCTTAAACAAGGCTTAAACGTGGCTAGCAGTGCAGACTGACCATTAAGAAGGTTAGATCAGTACAAGAAAACATTGCCCACAGGAATACGAAGCATACAATACAAAACTGCCCCAAAAGGCAAACAATGGTTATATGGCCATTTCGATGACGATCCCGTAACTCCTTCACTGCAGCTTTGTTTACCTTAGTTTATTCTTGCTACTTAAACTTACGGAACAAAATAACATTGCAGTGATTTAATGAAGGATAATACCTTCTATGGCCTGTGGACCCTCCAAACAAACGTCGGTTGTGGCGCTTTGGAGCTGCGGATTGGGAGGCCCTCAGGTAGTACTTCTTTGATTATCCCTGGAATGATTATTGCATCCATGGCCGACAGCCAACTGAGTGTGCCATGCACTTTATGGAGGTTATTCTCTCCGGCATGGAAGCATACATCGCTTTCTAATATCCTTTGACTAATGCAAAAAAAAAAAAAAATGGTTTAATTACTTTTGTTCTAATGCTGTCCACAACAAGGAGAATGCCAACAAAAGGTAATCTCATCTTTTTTGTTTCTGCCCGAAATCGAGCTAAGACTGTTCTTCGCTTTGCTATAAATAATTTCATCTGTAAAATGCTCTGAATTCTGCAACGAATTCTTGTCGCTCATGGCACCTTGCCAAAAACCTTTCTAACAACTTTACCTCATCATCCTTCCCTCCACTTTTCCACTCTGATGACTCTGTAGCTATTTCTTCTACTGACGAAGCAGAACTCTTTGCTCAGACTTTCTCCTCCAATTCCACCTTAGACGAATCCGATGCTGTTCCTCCCTCACTTCCCCACTCTGACTTCCTCATGGCTGACATTAAAATTCTTCAACTGAAGTATTTTTTGCCATCACTGGCCTCAACACTAACAAGGCATATGGGCCTGATGGAGTCCCTCCTGTTGTCCTCAAGAACTATGCTTCTGTGCTCACACCCTGCCTAGGTAAGCTCTTTCGTCTTTGCCTATCAACTTGCACCTTTCGTTCTTGCTGGAAGTTTGTTTTCATTCAGCCAGTCCCAAAGAAGGGTGACCATTCTCACCCCTCTAACTATTGCCCAGTTGCTTTAACATCCTGTATTTCAAAAGTTTTCGGGTCTATTCTCAACAAACTAATTTTAAAGTATAATTCTTATCACAACCTTCTTTCTGATCGTCAGTATGGGTTCCTCCAGGGACGCTCCACTGGTGATATTCTCACCTACCTTTTAGAATCCTTATCATCCTCGTTTCGGGACTTTGGCGAAAGCTTTACCATTGTACTTGACATCTCAAAGGCTTTCAATCGAGTCTGGCATAAATCTTTAATCTCCAAACTGCCCTTTCACGGTTTCTATCCTTCTATCTGTGCCTTCATCTCTAGCTTCCTGTCTGGTCGTTTTATAGCTGCTGTTGTAGACGGCCACTGTTCTTCTCCCAGAGCTATCAATAGTGGTGTTCCTCAGGGCCCTGCCCTATCACCAGCTCTCTTCCTTTTATTCATCAATGACCTTCTAAACTGTACATCTAACCCTATCCACCTATGCGCTGATGACTTGACCCTTCACCTTTCCATTCGGTTCCCTCAGCATCCATCTTAGCAGCTGCTCCAACAAACAAGTGATGAGGTTATGACACACCTAATATCTGACTTGGCTCATATCTCTGACTGGGGTAAAAATAACCTTGTTGTTTTTAATGCATCAAAAATTCAGTTCTTTCATCTATCAACCCGACAAAATCTTCCACAGGAGTACCCTCTAATTTTTAACAATATCCAGCTCAATCCTGCATCATCTTGAAACATACTTGGGGTTTCATTCTCTCGGAATTTATCTTGGAAAGCACATTTACCTCCCTTGTAAAATCTGCTTCCAAGAGATTGGGTGTGCTAAGCCGACTCCGTACATTCTTTGAGGTGTACAACTCTCATGTGTGGGGAGGCTCCCCACATACATCTCTTCTGAAGAAGGTGGAGTCAAAGGCTTTTCGTCTCTTTAACTCTCCTCCTTTAACTGGCTCCCTTCAAAATGCACTGTTGCCTCTTTATCTCTTTTCTATCGCTACTTCAATGGTCACTGCTCCTCTGAACTGTCTGCTTGCATCCCCCCACCACTTCGGCGGGCACGTAGCACCCGTCTAGCAACACACTCATCACGTTTCTTTCCAACACTCTAATGCAAGAGTTAATCGCCACTCCCAGTCCTTCATGTATGCAACAAGTCAACTCTGAAACTATCTCCCTCTCGGTTTTTCCTACTGCCTGTGATCTCCAGTCTTTCAAACACAGTGTGTCCAGGCATCTCGAAATGAATGGATCTTGAATTTCTCTCTCTGTTACCTTGTTTTTTTTTTTTTTCTTGGAGGGAACAGTTTGCAGGCCCCTGGCCTTTAGTTCCTTCTTCCTTGCATTAAAATAAAGAAAAGTATGAGTGTTAATGATTGTATTATTTACTCTCTCTTCGTCGCCAGAGATTTAGTATTCTAATCCAGCTAACGTCGGACCATTTTTTCCAGTTGCGAATGAAACATAGAAGCCTGAGAGTGTAAACCGTGTACCATTAAAGGATTACTAACACTTTACATGAACTATTGCATAACGGGAACTGCATCCTCGCCACCTCTCATGCCCTTTACTGCACAGGGAATACTCATCCCATGGGAGATGAGTTTACGTGTGTGTGTGTGTGTGTGTGTGTGTGTGTGTGTGTGTGTGTGTGTGTGTGTGTGTGTGTGTGTGTGTGTGTGTGTGTGTGTGTGTGTGTGTGTGTGTGTGTGTGTGTGTCTGTATTGGTAAGAGGGTAACGGGAAGAAATATGGATAGGAAGGCAGGGTGATTCAGTAGCTCGGTCGATTGTTACTTACCTCACATTCTCGGGACGCTCTGTTGTAAGTTTGAGTCCCTTGGATGCCACTAAGTTTGCGTTGTGATCGCTGACAATGTAACGAATGGCCGCCGCAGTAACATAACTAATCCTTCATCATAGCACTGTCTTTTCTTACCATCTTTTGTGTCACCGTGAGCCTTTAAATCTATCCAACCCTCCCCCTGAACCCTTTAAGCTTTTACCCATTTAACAGGAAGAAAGGGGGAGGAGAGAGTGGGGGAGAACGGAGGGGGAAAGGATGCAAGAATAGGATGAGAGATGGAGGGTACGGGGTGTGAGGGATAACTTAGATAGCGTGGGATATGAGAAATACAAAGGAAGGGTAAAAGAAGGAAGAGTCATGGGAAGGAAAGAGCATGGAGAATAGGAGTGTGTAGAGAAAGGCGGTTCATCTTTATTTTCCTGTATCTGTTTGTATGGTACTTATACACCATCTCATACAACACTCACTCCAGTATGGCAAGTAATCACCACCATCATCACGAACCCCGTAGGCCACCATCATTTCCACATTCCCAGCGCTGATACTTCCACCACCATGCCTCACATGCCACCATACCATCATACACCACCATCAGATCAGCACAAACCACCACACCAACACCATCATATACCGACACACAAAGACCCATCATACCAGAATCACCATACCATCACACTACCATCACCACCACGCCGTCACACCACCACACTAACACTGTCACACAACACCACCACCACATCAGCACCATCACCCACCACCATCACATCAGCACCATCACACACCACCACCACATCAGCACCATCACACACCACCACCACATCAGCACCATCACACACCATCACCACATCAGCACCATCACACACCACCACAATATCAGCACACACCACTGTCCTACCAGCACCATCACACACCACCACCACCATTCCACGCTGACATACTAGTACCACAATGCACCGCCACACCAGAAAGTCTATAAAAAATCACTTAATAAGGTGCTTAAAGTTGTCAGTTGTCAGCCTTTCTCCGGACACCTTATCACCACTTTCTAAATCCCGCATAACCAAACAGAAAATCACGTATAGCGCTCTCTTCTTAACAGGGTCTTGTCAAAAAGGCTTTTCTTTTTACTAAATACTTTCCTCCCACCATCTCTCATCAACCTCCTTCTCGTCACTTCAATGTTGCATCTCTCTCTCTCTCTCTCTCTCTCTCTCTCTCTCTCTCTCTCTCTCTCTCTCTCTCTCTCTCTCTCTCTCAGCTTGCCTTCATTCCTCATTACGGTTAGCATGAAGTTCCCATCTTGCTTCACACATTCCCCTCTTTTCTTTACATCTCTGATGTAAGAGTTAACTGGTATTCTCAGTCCTTCATGTACACAACAGGTCAGCTCTGGAACTCTGATCCAAAATTTGTGATTCACCCTGCTAATGACCTGTCATTTAAATGCATTGTGTCCAGATAGCTTGAAATGAAATGGCCTTGATACTGACTAATTTTCCTACTTTCCCTAGAACAGGCAACTTTTGCATGCTTGTAGCCTTTGTTTATACTTTACATAAAAGTCACTATTCACTAAACTTGAGCGGACCCTCCGGTGGTTGAGAAGTTTAGAGTAGTGTCCGGTGCCCAACTTGGTCGGGGTTTGATCCTCGACGGGGACGAACTTTAAAGTGGATGTCGTAGTATGTCATTACATGCACAGTCTAAGTAATACTATTACTTAGACTGTGATTACTTAGACTGTGATTATATGTGTCTAATGATTGCGCCTTGTCAAGGCTCACTCCCTGACGTATAGCTACAGTCTATTTCACAAATACTTCCAATCTACATGCACTTCCTATATCACTTTCTAAAAACCTTCCACACATATTAATGTGCTAAGCAGGTTTGGGAGAGTCGTTTCTCCAGTAAAAAAATAATAAAAAATAAAAAATACTGAGTCTCTGGCTGACGAATTAACTGCCACTTAGAACCCTTCAAACAAGATTAAACGTGGCCAGCAGAGCAGAGTGACCATTAAGAAGGTTTGAACTGTACAAGAAACAGTGTCCACAGGAATACGAAGCACACAATACAAAACTTGCCAAGAAACAAACAATGGCAATATGGACATTTCTACGACGATCCCGTAACTCCTTCGCTGCGGCTTTGTTTACCTCAGTTTATTCTTGCTACCTCCAGACGATATCACTAAACTTAGGGAAAAAAATAATATTGCAGTGATTTAATGAAGGATATTACCTACCTCCATAGAGTAAAAAAAATATCTATGCTGAATAAAATCGTCTGGAGATAGGTAAATTAAAACACTGAATACGTCCTCGGGCTGGAGGGGTTACTATTTTTTTTCCTTCGACAAACTCGTGCAAAACCACATAGCAGGTACATGTCTAGTTCTTCCTCCAAAATCGTTAAGAGACACACACATCATCGGATTTACACAAAGCATAATATTTTCCTTGTTCATGCTGGAGAAAGGAACTAGGTAATATACATAAAAGCCTGCTGACGGAACCACAACAGCGGGGAGGGACGGAGGGGGAGGAAGACACGGAAGAAAGAAGGAGGGAGACGCAGCGGGGGGAGGGGAAGGGGGACAATGGGAGACACCGAGGTAGGGAGAAGAGGAGCAAAGGCAGGGGGTAGTCACTGAGGGAATGGGAGAGGGAGGGGAGCGAAGGGAGGGGGAGGCTATGGGAGAAAAGGAGGGGGAGCAGAGGGAGAGGGAGACTATGGGAGAGAGGGGAGCAGAGGGAGTTGGAAAATGCTGAGTGAGTGGGACTGGGAGAGGGGAAGGGAGGGGAAGACGCTGAGGAAAGGGCAGGGGAATGCAGAGAGGGGACTAAGAGAGAGGATGAGGATGCAAAGGGAGAGGGGGGGGGGAGAAGACGCTGGGGGAGGGAAAGGGGGAGAGAGAGACGATGATGAAGGATTTAGCTCGTATCCACAACTAGTTTTTGTTTTTCGTGTAGGTGCCTTTATGCTTATGAAAAATGTGTGTGTGTGTGTGTGTGTGTGTGTGTGTGTGTGTGTGTGTGTGTGTGTGTGTTTGCAGTGAAGAAAGGAATAATCAAGACAATGTGTTTTTGTTATAATTCTCTCTCTCTCTCTCTCTCTCTCTCTCTTAGCTATTGGTACAGTACATAAACAGATGACTGACCAATAACCCTCAATACCCACGATTTTTAAGCCAATTTGAGACAGACGAATAGATAGATAGGTAGATACAGTCAGAGAGAGAGAGAGAGAGAGAGAGAGAGAGAGAGAGTATTGCCAGTGATTGTTGAGGAAGCCTATATCAAATGCATGTCCATTATACGGTATCCCTCACATCACCATATTGCTAACACCACCACGGTCATCCCAGAATTATAACATCACCATCACAAAACAGCTCCAGGTAAACACAACGTTCCACAGCACACCATACAGCACCACACACCAGCACACCACACAACACATCTTAACCACACCACATCACACCAAACCTCATTGCACTACACCAAATCGCGTACCACCACACAAAACCAAATCACGTAGCACCACACCACACCAAATCAAGTAGCTCCACACCACACAATACCATGCCACACATCACAACAAACCACATAAGACAATGCCATAGAACAGCGCACCAAACAATATACACCATACAACACGATGCCACACCACACAACTCAATGTCACAGCACCACACCACACCACATCACGACATAGTGCCACACCACACTAAAAACACAGTTCCATACCACACAACACCAAGCGCCAACATAACTTTATATGTACCACCTCGCAGCCATCATCATTACAAGCGAGTAAGCGCAGCGAGCGAAGCGATGTTTACTTCCAGCTGAGAAATGAGCGGCCAGACACGACCCGGCCCGGCCCAACACGACACGGTCTGACCGCGATGGTTTTCAGAGGCTAATAACTTTCTATGTAAGACAGAGAAGAGATTCTTTCAGCAGGCAATAGATACATTCAATAAATTTTGTTTTTAGCTGTATATTTACTCATGAGACCAAAGAAACCCCTTGGAATCCCAGTTTTCCAAGTGAATGTACCGAGGGCTTCAGTTGAAGTGCTCCCTTATGAAATCAATTTAGAAAAGATTTCCTGTTGCAACACTGTGTTTTCTGGTATGAATTCTAACAATTTAATATCGAATATTACGCTCATCATATTACATGAACGTTTATTCTATGTTTCGGGGGAGAAATCAGCAAGGATAATTGCCCAATTTCTTGGTTTTATCATTCGATCAATAGTCAAGCGTTTACTGACGCATTTCCTTGACACTGCAGGTCGGGAGTAGAGAACTGAACATTGAACGCGTGATAAATGCTAAGGATCCACGCTATATGCACATCCAGAGAGTAAACGTGAGAAAATAAATATTTTAACTCAACTATTCTTTAATTGTTCAATTGCCTCACCAGAAATGTTGCAAGTTTACACCAAGATGAAATTATGATGACAGGCGTATGTACAAACTCTACCTCGCTCCTCACGTGCTCACAGAGTGCACTTTACTTGTAATAATACCACCACGGCACCACAACCACCAAATCCACCATCGCCAAACCAGTGTCACCATCGCCATCACACCATCATCCGCTACACCATATTCATAAAACACAATCATGCTAATGCTACCGTAACACCAGTGCCACCATCAAAGCCAGTGACACCATTAAATGATCACCTTCATCACCAGTATCGTTACAGTACACGTCACTGGCACCACTACCACAGCTACATCACTGTCACTACACCATCACTACAACTCTATCATCACAACCACCATCACACCATCACCACTATATTACCACCACCATTATCACTACCACCATCTACACCATTTTATTCCCGTTACCGCACCACCGCTATAACATCATCACAACACTACCACCACCACCACCACTATACCAGCGCTGTATCACCTCTACACCACTACACCAGAACTAGCATCATTACCCTTCTTTAGGATCTGGTGGGGTGCCAATAAAGGATTTTCCAAAAACCAATCACAACCTCTTTCGATGCCTCCTTCCTACTCACTATAAGACTCTCCTTAAGCACAGTACGTGAGGGGACGGGAAAATATTTCTCCCAAAAAACACAACTTCACCCTCTCAACAGACAACTCCTCAACCCCAGCCCACACAACCCTCATCTCCAACCAACACAACCACCACTCCCTCACACAGACACAACCCCCACTCCCTCACACAGACACAACCCCCACCCCCTCACACAGACACAACCCCAACCCCCTCACACAGACACAACCCCCACTCCCTCACACAGACACAACCCCCACCCCATCACACAGACACAACCCCCACCCCCACACACAGACACAACCCCCATCCCCACACACAGACACAACCCCCACTCCCTCACACACAAACAACCCCCACTCCCTCACACACAAACAACCCCCACTCCCTCACACAGACATAACCCCCACTCCCTCACATAGACATAACCCCCACTCCCTCACATAGACACAACCCCCACTCCCTCACAGACACAACCCCCACTCCCTCACAGACACAACCCCCACTTCCTCACACAGACACACAACCCCCACTCCCTCACACAGACACAACCCCCACTCGCTCACACAGACAAAACACCCACTCCTTCACACGGACACAACCCCAACTCTCTCACACAGACACATCCCTTCAACCCCAACCAAGACAACCCCCACTCTCTTAAATACACAGCCCATCCCCTCGCATTGACACAACCCCCTGCCCGACCCTAGAGTCCAAGGGTATGTCCTCGTAGCCAAGAAGCATCCCTCGTACCACTGTCTTACCAGTTTAACTCTGTATTTTGACGCGTTTATAGTCTCGTATGATATTTATTTAAAGCATATCGAATTTAGAAAGACTTGAAAACTATACCGGAGACCTGGATAACATACTGGCGAATATGTAGGCGGGACGTATTCATTTAGTTATGAAGGCTCCCTTGCACCTTCGTTTCAGTTAAATTCTGTATTTTGATACGTTTATAGTCCCTTGTATGATGTTTGATCAAAGCATGTCGATTTTAGAAGGACGTGAATAACATACTAAGGATTACGTATGATTTGAAGTATATTTCGTTAGGGAGGAGATGAAAAACAACTTCCTAGGCTGATAAGGATAAGGGCCAAAAGCCTTCGCCCTGTATTTTCGTCGGTTAAGCAGGTTCCTTAGCATCTTTTCCTAACAACCTTCCTTACTGAGTACGTTTAATATATATTTGTATGTTATCTGTGCATTTTATGTCGTTATTAACAAGATATAAGTAGCATAGAATTGAACGCTGAGGAGTACAATGAAAAAAAAAAAAATCAGTAAGGAAGAGGTGTTAGAAACCTTCATGAGCTGACGAGAATACGACCTCTCATCAACTAAGCTTATGTCTGTGTATGGCAAGTTACAATTCTCTTCTGTGTTAGGAGTGTAATCTGTGTGCAGTATGTGGCTGTTAATATACCATCCCTACTTTCCATCAACACAGCTCCCCAACCCCTCAAAGTTAAACCCCGCAATTCAAGACATACCCCTCAAAATCTTATACTACACGAAACACCTCCCCATCCATTATGCTTCATTGTCTTCTCTCCATTAAGACACCCATTCCTCTCCTCCCCTCAACAACCACAACTCCCTCCCCTTCCCCCCAAAACAACCCTAACTACCTTCCTTCTTCCCAAATCAACCCCACCCACTTCCCTCCCCCAGTACACCCACAACACCTTCCCTTCCCGTATAACCACAACCATCTCCTCCGAGAACAACCCCAACCACCTCCCCTCCCCCAAACCACTCCTAACCACCTCCCCTCCCCCCAGAAAATCCCACCTACCTTCCCTCCGCCCAAACAATCCCAACCACGTCCCCTCCCCCAAAACAATCCCAACCACTTCCCCTCCCCCAAAACAATCCCAACCACGTCCCCTCCCCCAAAACAATCCCAACCACGTCCCCTCCCCCAAAACAATCCCAACCACCTCCCCTCCCCGAAAACAGGCCCAACCATCTTCCCTCCCCGAAAACAGTCCCAATCACCTCCCCTCCCCAAAACAATCCCAACCACATCTCCCCCAAAACAATCCCAACCACCTCTCCTCCCCCAGAACAATCCCAACCACCTCCCTTCCCCAAAGCAATCCCAACCACCTCCCCTCTCCAAAGCAGTCCTAACCACCTCCCCTCCCCCAAAACAATCCCAACCACTCCTCTCCTCAAAGCAATCCTAACCACCTCATCTCCCCCAAAACAATCCCAACCACCTCCCCTCCCCCAAAACAATCCCTCTTTTTTTTTTTTAATGAATGGAGGAAGGAAAAACAAAAGAAAAAAATAAGTCCATGTGCCTAAAGGCATCCTCCATTCATAAAATACTTATAACAGTTGGATTTAAAATTGAGAGGATTAAATGTATGTGGGAAGCAACTCCCAGGAAGTGAATTCCAGAGAGTAGTAGTTCTGGGGATAAATGAATTTTGATAAGCAGAGGTTCTGCACTGTGGGGGAGAGAGTGTGAGTTCATGGGCGCTCCCAGCTGCCCGAGTATTTCGGGAGAAAATGTGAAGGGGAGGCACAATTGAAGCCAGTTCGTTAGAGCACTTACGGTAAAAATATCGATAAAATAATGCTAAAGAAGCAACATCTCTATAGGACTACATAATAGATAGATAGATAAATAGATAGATAGAGAGACAGATAGAAGCAGGAAGTCAAACGATGAGAAGGTGTTGTGTTTGCGAGAAGCGAGCAGCGCTAAACGCTTACACGGGGGAAAGCTGACGACAGCGGCCAGTAAGATGATTCAGTTAGCTGTCAGCAGTCCTCTCGTGAGAAAGTTCTGTTGCCACGAGGAAGATACGTGACACACACACCCTACTACACGAGATGTGAGGAAAGAGAGTTTAGAAGGAGACAAGCGACCCTATAGAGAGGTCGAGACGGAGATTAGCTTGAGAACAGAGAGAGAGAGAGAGATAGCGAGACAGGGAGGTAGCTACCCAGGACTTATACTATTATACCTGTTTAATATTTCCAAGACAAATAAAGATAGTCCCATACTATTCTTTACCTCTCCCGTCACTACATGACATCTGGTGGGAAACTACTACAAGATATAAAAGCCGCTCGACCACAAGTCTAACATATACTTCTCTACAATTAACTACAAAGTCTTTATGACATTTGGTGGCAGCGAACGTATACGAACCTCGTCTACGAATCAACATTAAATGCCTACAAAATATCAAGATTGACAACAACCAACAATATAAGCTCCTGCCCCTCCGTCTCCCAGATCATTACGCTGATGCAGAGGTCAAGAGATCACTCGACGCCTTGCAAGTAGCTTAACGACAAACCAGCAAATCTGCGGACATCGTCTCCGAATTAAAAGCAAATTTCTACAAAAGCAACCGAGACTACAAGGTTAGCTTCAGTTCTACAAAGTCTACAGCCATCTACAATCAACTACAGCCATCTACAATCAACTACAATTAACAACTCTACGAATAAATCACTAGAGAAAAGGACAGAGAAAACTTCCACATAGAATAAAGGGAACAAACAAACGAAGAGTGAGACACGATTTACAACTCATCTTACTCACTCGTCTTCACTCAAGTTACTCATCGCTACTCATTCACTCACCACAGCTACCAGTGTGGGAAGCCGACGTCACCATGTGCTGAGATGACATCACAACGCGAGTCTGCCATGCCAAGCAACGTGTGACGGACACCAGGCACTTCTCACCCACTACTCATTACTCATTATTCACATAGCTCCTACTCATATTCACTTATTTTCACAGTTAAGTTGGAAATTCGACGTTCTATGTTGAGGTTTGCCTGGGACAGCCGTTAACCACTACAAATACCAGGCCATGGAGTTTCCTGAGTAATATCGTCCATCAACACACCACTAGAATTATCAAGAGATCTTCAATCAAACCTGTATTTTCTTCCGAGATCGACTTTGGTATCGACACACCTCTACGATCTGTATCAAGTGGGTAAAATTATACTTGCTCATTTCTTCTCAGTGCTAAAATTAGCTATATTCAACTTATTTAATCATCTAGTTTGCTAGGACATAAATAAACAAGAGGCATATTTCATAACATCATATCTTAATGACAGGAATATTTTCGCAACCACCCACGTTAATACCAGATGACACACAAATTGCCACAACATCGGACTCACAATTAAGAGACAGCCCACCCATTGTACAACCCACACCACACGTTATAGATAAGGAAACAAATACGGGAGTTTCGGATGATGAGTGGGAAACCCCTTCAGATGTTGAGAGTATCGACTTCGCAGCTGCCTTAAATACGTATGCCAATATACTTAACAGGGTTCACCGGTCCGGTCATACATATTCTACCATTCCCTCACATAACGATAAACTCGTACAAGTTGAATTAACAGGGCAATCATTAAAGATGAATCAAGAAACAAATACTGCTGATCTAAAAACCACACCTCACGTTTTTGTGTATCACGAGGATAAGACTGCCCCAAAATTCTCTGGCACAGACAAGGATCGCATTGATGTCATTTCATTAATCAGTCAGTGCGAACAAATGTTCATCAAGCGCCATATACTAGATGAACAAGAGAAAATTGCTATTTTTTCATCTTGCATAAGCCAGGAAAGATGTCCAGCAAGCAATTTATTGCGCTCCGATAAGCTACATCGTGCTAGGACATATGATGAATTTAAAACTGAATTTCTGAAGAAATTTTCTGGAGGTATGAACTTCTTGCCAGGTATAATTCCAGAATTACATAAAATTGTAGATCTTGTAAGGGAGCACACTACAAACCATGTGCTCAGTGAAATAACTGCTGATGTCTCCACAATCAAGAGAACCCTATTAGCTACTCTGGAGAATTCTAAGTGGATAACAGATGATGGAAAGATGTCCCCAGACCTCGTCGTGGACATCATTGGTTATGTAGCTGCCTTGTGTAAATTACCTGATAGAACCCTTAAGATCGCCAAAACAATCGCGTACATCCCTGGAATGTGCTTACTAGACTTAATGAACGAGGTAGAGATGCAGTGCAGTAAAGCAGGTGTGGTCGACACACATGCACATTCTGGTAGAATCAGGGTACCTGAGACAGTATCAGCTGTGAAAACATCAACACCGACCCCAAACAGAGAACAAAATCGATCGCGACCTGAAATGAGGCAGCCCAAACAAGCAAAGACGCCTAGACCTCGTTCCCACACGCCTTCCTACAGGCAGTTTCATAAGTTTTCGCGCAGCCCGAGTAGGTCTCGCGCTATAAACAACACTTTTTATGGGAAATCACCTCGTAGGTCACAGTCAAGGGATAGGTCCATTCTGTGTCATTACTGTGCAAAACCAGGACACACAAGGTATGAATGCTTTATCAAGGCAAAAGAGGATAATCAAAAGACACAAGGGTTTGGTCCTTACTGTAGGCATCATAGATACCAAGGGCACTGGACTAGTGATTGCAAAACAGTAGAAAAAATTGTGTCTATGTTCAAATCGGGGGAAGACCAAGTCATGACAAAAAACGAACAAACATAAAAAAGAACAAGGTTAAACTTCACATAGGAGGCATGTTGGGAAATGAGTGTATCTTGATACCAGCTGTATGTGAGGATCAAAACGTTTCCTTATTTTTAGATACAGGCTCTCCAGTGAACTTAATAACACATGAAGAACTAAATAGAATTCTTAAAAATAAAAAGAAAGTAACTTTTTTGGATGAAGCTGATTTAGAATTAAACACAGTAGATGGTCAAGAGATTACAGTAAAAGGTATGATAAGATTAAATCTCAGTTTCACAGAAACTACAAGACCATTCTCTGCATTGTTCTATATCGTTGAAAACTTAGCAATTAAAGCTCATATGTTACTGGGCTTAAGATCCATGAGAACTGAGAACATAACTATACTCCCACAAATGAATGGAATAGACTTTGATAATGAATTTATAGAGGAAATACTTTCAGAGCCCTCACCGATTGGTAGAAGAGAGCCAAAAAGAATTGGTAATATTAAAGGCTTAAACAAACATACACAAACAGATGAGTGTATAGATCCACTTACACCAGCAACCCCATCCTCCAGAATTAGTGACCCAGCTAACAGTACTGATTTATCAATTTTTCCAGCCCATCTCACTAATGATTTGGTTATACCACCTAATTCATACATGAAGGTTACCATAAAGAGCAAATTACGGAATAGTACTGTTCTTGTCTTAGAAGAATTATGTAAAGTAAAAGGATTGTCAGTAGAAAACGCATTATGTCATACGAACGACGAAGGGCTAACTCAGATATTCATTATTAATCACATGAATGGGGAAGTTCAGTTGAAGAAGGGAACTTGCATAGTTAATATTGAAAAAATGTTTCGCCCCTGTGAAGGAAATAAATATTGGTGGAGTAACAAGTGAGATAAAATCTACGGATAGAGAAAGAATAAAAGAGAATTTAATTCACTCAGGTGAATTTGACGAAGAAAATGATTTGTTAACCCTGCTGGAAACACACAGGGACACCGTAGCCTTGCCCGGAGAACGATTAGGGTGTACTAACTTGATTAATCACATGATTAATGTGCACCCAGAAACACCACCAATTTTCGTACCAGCTTATCGCATACCACACTCCCAACGTACACTTGCTAATCAGTATGTCGATGAAATGTTAAAGCTTGGAATTATTGAGCCTTCAGTTTCTCCGTGGAACGCTCCCTTTTCTTTGTGCCCAAGAGAAATGGAGAAATGCGTGCGGTAGTAGATTACCGTAAACTAAATAATCACACCATCCCAGACAGATTTCCCATGCCATTGCTAAGTGATGTTCTACAGAATATTGGTCCTGAGAATAATATATTCTCGACCATCGATCTCCTAAACGGATACTATCAGATTCCGGTATCTCAGGAGTCACGTAAATACACTGCCTTTTCAACAAACAGAGGCCATTATCAATATACAAGAATGCCAATGGGACTGAGGACAGCCCCTGGTACGTTCCAGCGTCTTATGAATTACGTATTGTCCGGAATTTTAGGACAAGGAATATTTGTTTATCTTGACGATATTATTATCGCAACGAAGAATATTAAGGATCATCTCAGGAAATTAGACTTACTCTTACAAAAGCTTAGTGATGCTGGATTAAAAATTAAACTTTCTAAATGCAAATTTTGCTTTAAGGAAATAAATTTCTTAGGCCACAAATTAAGCTCTGATGGTATTCACACCACTGATGACAAAATACAGGCAGTGAGAGATTTTCCTGAACCCACTACGACTGACGAAGTTAGACAATTTTAGGTCTGGCTGGGTACTATAGGTCTTTCGTACCACAGTTCTCTCATATAGCCTTCCCTCTATTCCAACTACTCAAAAAAGATGCTGTATTCCAATGGGAAGAAGAACAAAAAAGGGCATTTAACAATCTAAAAATTAAACTAACGAATGCACCTTGTTTAGCATATCCAGATTACACGAAATCATTTCTTATTTGTACAGACGCATCAGTTAAAGGATTAGGGGCTGTACTGATGCAGGAAGATAAAAGAGGAAAGAATCAACCAATTGCATTTGCCAGCAGACAAACAAGAGGTGCAGAAAAAAATTATAGCACTACAGACTTAGAGGCACTTGCAGTGATTTTTGCATTACAACAGTTTCGAGATTTGGTATATGGTTACGAAATCCACTTATTCACCGACCATAAACCACTGGTGGGTATGTTTAAAGAAAAACTCCTTTCTGGGAGGAGAGCAAGATGGAAATGTACAGTTGAAAACTACAATGTACAAATACATTATATACAAGGTAAAATGAATATAGTAGCTGACGCATTATCTAGGAACCCGAACACAATTCAAGTCGCGGCGTTAGATCTCAAAGGCAATATCCCAAACCACGAGGATATCGCAAAGGCACAAAGACTTGACCCAGTATGGTCAAAAGTAATATACAAGTTAGAAAGTGGAGATGCCATACAATTACCCAAACTGCATGTCCCACTTGAACAATTCACAATGGTCAATAATACATTATACAAAATTAACTCTAAACAACCAAAACGCCAAAGAAATACTAACCAGTTGGTAGTACCTAATGACATGATACCCCAAGTATTACGAATGATACACGACAGCCCACATGCAGGACACCCTGGAAAGGATAAGACATTCAACCAAGCCCAGCTATTATATTACTGGCCTTCAATACGAAGAGATATACACAATCATATAGACAGATGCGAATCATGTGCGAAACACAAAGGATACCCAATCACACCTGCACCGATGGGTAATTACCCAGTACCACATCAACCATGGGACGTTGTCGCTGTTGATTTACTCAAGATGCCATTATCATACAATAATAACCTATACTTATTCGTAGCAACGGATCATTTTTCCCGTTATGTCATTTTAGCTCCAATTAAAGATAAGACAGCAGAGACAGTAGCAAAGGCAATAACAGATAATGTAATATGTCGCTTTACTACCCCAAAGGTATTAATAAGTGATAATGGAGGAGAATTTAATTCTGAGATCTTACAAGAAATATGTAAACAATACAACATTAAAAAGGTTAACGTTTTGGCCTATCACCCAGCATCGAATGGGTTGGTAGAGAGACAAAATAAAAAGGTATTAGATGTGCTACGACACATTCTCAGTGAAAATTATGCAAGCTGGGATGATTGGATTCCCAGAGTAGAGGCCTCCATTAATGGGTCTATAAATAAATCCATTGGTGACACACCACATTTCATTATATATGGCACGGATAAAAAATTACCATATGAGCTCCTAGAAGGTGACAGCATGCCTATATACAATTACGATGATTACTCTAAACTCCGTTTACGTGAATTCCAGGACATACACAAAAGAGTGCAAAAACAATTAACGATGTCCAAGGAAGAAATGACGGAGGCATTTAACAAAAAGGCAAAAGATTCACCTATCAGCTTAGGAGACATTGTTTACGGAGTCATTCATACGAGAGACAATAAATTATCCCCTAAATTTGAGGGCCCATACAGAGTAATTAACATAAAGGCAAACAAAGTTTTAATTAAGTCACTTTCAAGTGGCGAGGAAAAACAAGTTCATATTGACCATTTAAAACGAGTTTCAAGGGAATTATCACATAATTATTCAGCCTCGGATACAACCGAACAGGTGAACGTACCTCAAGAAACCAAGCAAGAACACAACAATGATTACAAAAAGAAATTAAGGTCATATACCAAACAATCGAACATAGGTGCAACTATTCCAATGAAATCTACAGTACATCATTTACGAGAATTAAATATCGATTTAAACTCCTTCTATAAATGAAATAACAGCCAACCGTAACGCACATCATCACTATCATCAACCACAGCTTTATAGGAATTTAATAGATTTTTTTTTTTTTCGGTAGGTTACGATGAAGGGACTTATGCTATGGATTCTCCTATACATAGTAAGAGTATATGCGCACCTAGACCCCAAGCATATAGTACGACAAGGATGCCTCATAGCTCCAACGGCCACGACTACAATCGTCAAGGATGTCATGAGTACTGAAATAAGTCTAGATTACTTGTATGACTTACCTACTTATATAGAAAGACTTGCGACGCCGATGCGAACTCTGGACTTCAAGATAGGGAATTATGTTTCACAATCACATATCACCAAGGAGGTGGATGAAATGGTGAAGTTAGCGAAATGGAAACTAGAACAGGCGAAGTCAACTATGCTCGTCATGATCCAAGATCTCCCATCTTATGGAACAGAGGTGCTGAGCGACAGGAACAACATCACACGTACTCGCCAAAAGCGCGGTTTGTTCGATCTGGGCGGCGCAATTCTTGGGAACATCTTTGGATTGGCTACAGAGGATGACCTTAAAGAAATAAACAAAAAATTTAATAAGATAGCTCAGGTACTAACATACCAAGATAAATTCATCACAGGACAGAACTCAGCAATGAAAACAATTGTGAAAAATCTGAAACAAGCAGAAAACGTAGCTCTCGAGAGTATAGATAAAATAAATAACTTGGAGGGTAACGTTACCCTTTTCCAGCACTTCTCCATCATCACAGAACATATTGACACGATTCTACTACAATTAGAGAACACTAGAGATCATTTCAGGGCACTTATGCAAGGAATTTCGAATGCTGGTGATGGCAAGATCACAAATGACTTACTCCCAGTTCATGAGCTACGTCAGATAGTTAGTCAAGGCATACATACACATAAATTGAAGCCATTGTTCCGCAGTAGGGAATTTATGCAATATTACCCGTACTTGGAAGCAACACTAACACCAACATCAGTGATAGTTCATGTACCATTCATCACGGAAGACCTGTTCACAGTATACCAAATACACCCCTTCCCCTATAGAAACAACAACACTTTAGTCATCATCAACATCAACACAGACACCGAACTCATCATGGTCTCCAAGAGACGAGACACTGTCACTTTCGCAAGTGAGTCAACGATTGAGCGAAAGTGCCGCACATCCTTACATGCTGTTCATCTTTGTCCTGCGTACATTTTCACGTTTCAGCCTACTGATACGGTCCCTTGTGAAATGGCTATCATCAGCAATAACAATATTCATCATCATTGCAACTTCACTTTTGCTCCAGATAAACTTGTACACCATCAACGCATTGGACACTCGCAGTTTTTTTATTTCCCTCATAACACATCAGTTTACATAGTCTGTCCAGATATACCACCATCTCATACATCAGCCTCAGGATTATACATAGCACCAGACTACTGTGCGGTATTTACACCATCCATGTCTACTTTTTCCACCATCAATCACTACGCCATCCTCAATCATACACACAAACATTTCCACCCACTGCCTGATATGGACTTAAACATGAGCACAAGTATTAAGCTGACTTCACCTAAGTTTGAAACTATGCAGCTGATCAATGAAACAATGAAGCCCTGGGAAGATTTGAGTTTGAGTATGTTCAACCCATATTATGTGTATAGCCAAGCACCTTCTGTCTTCATAATTATCTGCATTGTTGTTGCAGTATTGCTGTTGGCCATGCACAGAATGCATGCAAGAATTGCTAATTTGGAGTCATTGTTTAGTGGGGGGAGAGTTAACATCACAGTTAACCACCCTGAATGAAGTGTATATATTTTGTATATAGTATTAATTATATATATAAAAAAAAAAAAAATAATAATAATAATAATAATAACACAAAGAAGAATGACCCATATATGGCAGACCAGTACCATTATTTTTAAATGAAATATTAGTAACTCTTACAATATTCTTAATTTTAAACTATTTTTATTCTTGCATGTATGCAATTCACTATAATAACCTAAGTACATACTGTATTACAGTTAAATAATTTACTTTAATGCATTTATTCCAATATGTATTCAACTTATTTAAAATGTAATATTACTGAATAATCACTATTTACTATGCATAATATATGTATACAATATTCATACAATTATGTTACTTTACAATATTATGTATTTCACTTAATTAGCTTATAAGTTCATTATAATGTGTATGTAGTATGTATTAATATATTATAACTATTAAATGTCGATGGTACGTCATTTTCGCGCGGCCGAGCAAATATAGGACTACATAATAGATAGATAGATAAATAGATAGATAGAGAGACAGATAGAAGCAGGAAGTCAAACGATGAGAAGGTGTTGTGTTTGCGAGAAGCGAGCAGCGCTAAACGCTTACACGGGGGAAAGCTGACGACAGCGGCCAGTAAGATGATTCAGTTAGCTGTCAGCAGTCCTCTCGTGAGAAAGTTCTGTTGCCACGAGGAAGATACGTGACACACACACCCTACTACACGAGATGTGAGGAAAGAGAGTTTAGAAGGAGACAAGCGACCCTATAGAGAGGTCGAGACGGAGATTAGCTTGAGAACAGAGAGAGAGAGAGAGATAGCGAGACAGGGAGGTAGCTACCCAGGACTTATACTATTATACCTGTTTAATATTTCCAAGACAAATAAAGATAGTCCCATACTATTCTTTACCTCTCCCGTCACTACATGACATCTGGTGGGGAAACTACTACAAGATATAAAAGCCGCTCGACCACAAGTCTAACATATACTTCTCTACAATTAACTACAAAGTCTTTATGACATCTCTACGTACTGATAACGGAGGAAAGTCCTGCGTAATGGCAGGATTATTGATTAATCTAATAGCTTTATTTTGAATTTTGTCCAACTGCCTCAGTGCAACCTCTCCACATCCACTCCTCAGTGGTGAACAGTATTTGATCTGAGAACGCACATGACTTTTGTATATTGTGGCCATCTGCTCGTCAGAGAAGAACTCACGAACTCTGTACATAAGTCCCAGTTTTTTATAAGCATTTTTAGCAAGGGATTTAACATAATCTTTCCAGCTTAGGTTGGGGTTTAGAGTAACACCTAGGATATCAATTGTAGTGGATATGGGAATTCTTACATCATCTAAAATTATGTGAGAGTCTGAGGGATTCTTTATATTGGAGAAATTAATGTATTTAGTTTTCTGAGCATTAAATGAGGCCAGATTTTTTTTTTTGTCCCCATTGATTAATTTTAGAAAAGTCCTGGTTCAGAGAAATTGCTGTGTTTATTTGGGAATTTATAATATCAAATTGTGTAAAGGAGGTACTAAATGTGAAAGAACTATGAAGGGTCGAGTCATCAGCATAAGAGTGTATTGGGTGCCAGCATTTATGGAATGAAACTGAGAATACACTCCATCTACCATGACCCGTATTTTTCTACTATGAAAAAAAAATTCCGATCCCCTTTTTGATAACCCCGTTTCTGGACACAAATAACTTGAGATGGCATTTTTTTTTTTTCTTGTTTTGAAAGCAGCTTTTATCTCTCCTTCTTTCGTGGGTGGTAGGGGTTTCATCACTGACAGAGAGAGAGAGAGAGAGAGACTTAGGACTTTATGCCTATCGATTGCATAAGATTCATCAAGACAGCCCATATCGGCTACGTCCCAGTCTACCCACAGCACATCACCCACATTAGTCCCTGTGCATCCGGGTCTCGAACTGCACTTGTGCAGAGGCAAGGGGGAGGGGGAGAGAATATAATAATGTAGCAACGGGGCGGGGATGGGAGAGGAAGAGAGGGGAGAGAACAGGAACTCCAATCCCCGCCCACAACCCAGTCTCCCACTCTCCCAACTTCCCCCCTCCCAGATAAACTTGAGGTGGGGTACCTTCTGCCGAGGGATGTATTGTCGCCTTGTGTTCACCCGACGGATCTTGGCCGCTTCTACAACTTGAATACTAAGTCATGATTGAATGAAATTCGATCACCGTTAGTTTTGAGGTAGAAATGAGTCTCCTTGGTTGCCCCGGGATCGTCTGTCTGTTTTTTTTCTTTTCCGACAGAATTCACTTCCACAACATAACAATGAACCTTGCTGGCACGAAGTTTAATGTGGATTACTGTAGTTATCAGGTACGAATGCGTCTCCTTGGTTTCTAGAGTCCGTTTGTTTTTTCCCGACGAAAATAATTACTTTCAAACGTAAATACCAACTCATGATTATATGAAATTCAGTGAACCTTGGCTGTGACGGAGAAATGCGTTAGTTATGAAAGCAGAAATGGATGTCTTTAGTTACAGGTCTAATCGACCCTCCAATCTCATCACACTTGGTCATGAATTGAGCTGAAGGGGATTAGGGATTTTCGTCAGGTTAGGGAATATTCGGTACATTGTTGTGGAAAACGTAGTGTCCATAACTTGGGTATTGTGTGCTGAATATTGCCAACCAGTAATGCTCCTGTTTTATATACCGTAGCTGGTCTTACAATGCACAAAATGCTTATGATATTTCAGAAACAAGAAGCCATATTTATGAACTAATACCTAACCGCACTTAATAATTTCCCTCTCTGCAATAGCACTCTTTTGGCATTATTTTTTCTACCATAAGACAAGTTTATTCAGCTTACGGAAGACTTCTTGTTGCAAAAGGGATTGATTGAGTTAGTGCCTAATCCTTTCACAGCCTGATGTGCCTCATAATCTGAATAATATAAAACTTTAATAGCATCACGTAGTAAAACATAGTACCTAAATTAAACATAATGAAGGGGTTGAAGAATCTATGTGGAGGCTTGTGGATGAGTCATACTTGAAGGACGGGGACGGGCATTAAACTCTGAGGTGACAACACTCTGCAAAATGAAGTGGGAACGTTACGAATGATTTGCCTTTATTCGTGTGGATGAATTGACGTCAGTATTTACGAGCGTGAGCGAAGCCCTCGTCAAGTAGTTGCATTTTTTCACATATGAGCTGCCCAACCCGGCCCAGCCCAACCCGACCCGACCGTAACGCTTTATGTCTCAGCAACCACTGTTTGGTTTGCACCATATTATAGCCCAATTCTTTAATATTTGTTTTTGACAGGTTTCATCACACCCAGGCGGTGCACGTGGCACGTGACACGCGCCAAGTGCAGCATGTCGAAAATCTTCAAATGACAGTTTGTCGTAAAGTCATGAAACTTGGTCGGTATATAGCCGTCAATATACTCTAGGCATCCTCGGGGTGTATGGCGACATTTCAGTGCTTTCGGATTTAAATGGCCTCGCTCGTACCTCGCCGATAAAGGAGTTTTACTGGTTCAATATTGTTTTTAGGTAAGTAAGTCGTAACACTGGTTCGGGACCTTCATATCCTAAACACACACACACACACACACACACACACACACACACACACACACACACACACACACACACACACACACGCACGCACGCACGCGCGCACGCGCATACCGTATCATCCACTGTTCAGACTGGGAAAGGAACAGCATTCCAAGATTGTATAACTGGCATTTTTAAGGAGGTAGCTGAGGGAAAAAAGCCTAACAATAAGCAGTTCAGAATTCTTTATCGTGTCGCTAATTCACTGAAGAAGTTGGAGAGGGAAGGAGACATCTGTGGTGGTATTATTCAACCCCTCAGTTACACTCCTTTCTCCCGGGACGTCCATACTTTATATTCCACTTATACACTTAACACACTAATATTTCTCCAGTGAACTTAACCTCCTCAATCCGATGACGCATTTTTCATTTTCTGTCTTCCTGCCGCCTCAGTTGATTCATTTTTACTACGTCGAGATTTTCGTCCTTTTGCAGCTTATTTCTCGTAGCCCAGTGGAAAAATAAGTCGCTGCTACGGATCTACAGAATTTCCATGGCATTTTTTCGTGACGTAACACTATATTCCAGTGGTGATCTCTTGTTGTAGCCCCACATTCAACACAGAAGGACGACAATTTAAAATGAACAGAGTATGGACAATTTTATTCACCTTGGGATATACTTTTCGAACTGGAGGAGTTGGATTATAGACTTCACTAACCCCTTCAATGCATGACGTCCCTCTCACGCGGATTTTAAAAATCTGTAGGTAGCAAAAAAAAAAAAAAGTGGGGGGGTCATCGAATTGAAGAGGTGCATCTAGCTCAGAATGCCTTGTTATTTGTGGAATCTTTGGCCTGGTTTAGTCTAGTTTTGACTATGAATGACCTTTAAGAGCTCTGAAGAGAGATATTTTAGTCACATTCGTTAATGGCCGCTGAACTTTAAATAACTGCACGGCATTTCGGACTGGAGGCTGTGTTCTATTTTTGCGACGGCCAAACCGAAGCTAAATTTATCCTGCACAAATCCATATCTAATGCCAATCTTGCCTCCTTGCCTTCAGTACACATGTAACATCCCTCCATCGCCTTAAAGCCATCCATGTCCACGACTTTCAATATTCAACCAGTATTCACTAGTCACACATGGTACAACTCGTGTGGTGTCCATCGCTAATTCTAAGGGAAGCAACCTCGTCACTCTCCACCCAATTACCTTATTACATCAGCGCTGGAGAAGAGAGAGGTGTTATGGTTTTTAGCAGTGTGTGTGTGTGTGTGTGTGTGTGTGTGTGTGTGTGTGTGTGTGATAACTCAAACAGATATTTCCAATTTTAACCAAACTTGGTGCACTGGTTGAAGGACAGCCAGTGAGTAAACCTAATATTTTTCAGAACAATGGGTCAAAGATCAAGGTCATAGGGCTAGATCAAACGTTGACGTACCAGAATCTATTTAGATATTTTTTTGGTAATTCAGTTTAGACCACTATTAGGGAATAAATCAAGGGTAAGGCAAGAATTATTCAATTCTGAGAGCATTCAGCCAAAGGTCAAGGTCACAGGACAAGGTCAAGTTTCTACAGTCAGACTTCAAACAGATTTGATCCGATCTCATCCATACTTGCTGGCAGCCAAGAATTACAACCTTTTTTTTTTTTCTTCTTCTTCTTCAGAAAACTAGGTCAGACATCTAGGACACACGAGATCAGCTTAAATAATTTTTATATGGCTGCCAAACTATATGAAAAGAGGATAAGACAAAATAAAAGTACTCAACTTTGGAAACAATTAGTCAAAGGTCAATGTCACAGAGAAAAAGGTCAAAAGCCAAGGTCGCACGGCAAGGTTAACGCAGGCATTTTTTTATTTGATTTAAGCTAAACTTTGGAGAAATGTTAGGTGGAAGCAAGGACAAAAGGATTCAGTTTTGAGGACAATCACTGGGCAAGGTCAAAGTTCGACCCGAGTTTCTGAGTGGGCATAATAAGTAAAAAAGTTTTTATCTCCTTCAAATCAGATGTAGTGGATAAAATGAGGATCACCCAAGAGTCTGACCTACTGATTTTGAAAACAATAGGTCAAACGTCAAGCTCATACTGCAAGATAAATATAAACAGTTACTTTGCTATGTAGACTAAGCATTATGATAGAGCTCCGTTTATTACAAGGATAGAGTTATTCGATTTTGGGAACAATCAGACAAAGGTCAAGATCCCAGGGAAGGTCAAAAGCCAAGCTCACTAAGCAAAGTCAATTTATACAGTTTGATATGATCTGAACCAAAGTTATTGGAAAAGTTAAGGGTTAGGTGGGGATGACGTAATTCAACTTCAATAGTAATCTGTCAAAGGTCAAGGCCACAAGGCAAAGTCAAAGGTGAGATGTGTAGTACTGTAGGGGCGTAGACACCAGTTTTGCAAAGCTGATTTATGGTCAGTGTTGAATAAGTGAAGCCTTCCTTTAGCCACCTGTATAAGCTGTGAAGGTAAAAGTGACCATTCATTAAATTAAAGTAAATTACATTAAATGGAAATACATTACATTAAATTAGATGAATGTTTTTTTTAACTGCCTTCTTTCGAAAATGATTATATTTTGTCTTAGATATCTCGTACTTACGTATATAAAAATAAAAACGTATGTGTGCCCTTATTCACTCATATGTGAAGCTGTAGGCAGTTCAGAAAATGAAATGACTCAGGAAAACTTGCCGTAATCCTTTATTACTTTTTCCCTTGTGTAGAAAACTGTCAGCGAAAATCTTTCATACCCCATTTTTTGTAAATGAGTCATTCTTAACATATTTACACCAACGCAATAATTACGGTAAGAAACTTTGCAGGCCGTTTTCTCATAACTTACTTCTGGAGTCTTCGCCTTTTCAGCACTAAATGCCTCATTTTGACGCTTAGATCAGTTGGTGGACGCGGGTGTTTCACTCTCCGAATGCTCCTTCTTGTTCCTTTTTTATACATGTGAGATAGTGTCCCCGAACAGGAAAAGCACTCTCATTCATCCACAGTCAGTCTCTCTGCTGGCGTGTGTAAAGGTCAGGACCAGTTGTTCATAATTCCCTGGTGGTGATCTATAGCTGGGTCACCAAGCCGTTTCGAGTGTGTCGGCAAGGATCTCTGGTGATCTGTTCTAATTTCCATGGGTAGTTCAAGGGTCACCGCGCCGAGGGGACAATATTTTTTCCCATTTTGTGCACAGTCAAGCGACAAAATTACTCCTATCGTTCCATTGTGTCTACTTCACACTCAGGGCATTCACATTACTTTCCTTCCCAACATACCTTTCCAAACAACTCTGTCTATTGGCAGAAAAACACACCGAGCCTCTCTTAGCTTAGAAATCTTGGCTAGCAGAGGCGGCAAGAGACAGAAGCGGTGGAATGATAGACACACCTATGTCCCTGACTGTACAGTTCAGGTTAGGCTTTTTTCGGTATGCATGGTTGATTTACCTTTCACTCCAGCTTTGTTATCTTTTGGGGGGATTATCTGTGATTGAAAATTGTAACCTTTATCAATGACCTGATTCTTCAGTACGCTACGACTACTGAAGCTTCCAAGCCCATTCATAAATTACAATTATGTCAGAGTATCTGGGGGAAGGCGATGCATGTAAATGGTTCCCATATGCTGTAGGCTGGAGCCATAAACCAAACGGTGGATGGACATATATTTTATTTTTTAGTAACTGAGGTTGACGGATGCATAACCATGAAATTATGAAAAATATTTAGTGATTTTCAAAAAGATTAAGACGTATATACTGACGGTGGTTCCCGCCAAGAATATGAAGCACTGTCATATTACTGGTCATTTATTTTATCGTTAACTATCTCTACCAACATATCAGTGATACCGGAGCAATATATATACTTGTTTGAAATCATGGGTCACCGATGTTGCCTCCTATCCAGAGTGTGAGTACCAGCCAAAAAAAGATTATAAATGCAATGGTCTACACCGAAACCATCTACAACCTGGTCCCTTTGAATCACTATTTACCCCAGTTGTCTGATTTCTCTCCTGCTATAGATACTGATACGTGTCTTCCCTCTTAAAGCCTCTGTAATTTGCTCTGTTCCATACACTCTGCTTCTCACTTTCCTGGATGTTCAGACCTCTATGATTCAGAATCTTTCACACTATCCTTCCATCCCCTCGGCCTCCCACTTATAATCTGTACGATTTATCGAGCTCTCCTCGCCCATTCTCTTCATATGGTTATAATAGTAAAACACACTTCGGTCTGCCATTCCTATATACTGCATCTTCTACATTTCTGTCTTACATTGTCATACCTTAGCCTGCCAAACCATCTCAGCCGACAAGCAGTCCCTAGGCACTTTATTTCCTTCATTTCTATACATTTTTCTTATCCCTAGCAACCAAGGCCTACACCCTGCATCCATATATTACTGCTGCCATCACCATGCCTTCATACATACCCATCTTCGCTTGAACAGACATTGATGTTTCCCTCCCCAAATTCTCAACATCCCAGATGCAGTACTCTTACCTTTCTCTTGTACTTAACTTACTTCCTGTCCCTTAGTTTCATCTTATGTTACGTCCACCCTAAACACTTCCTCCATATCCTCCTTGTTTCGATTTACTTTCTTGTAATATTGCTCTGACTTTCTAGTATATCTCATCATCCTGATCGTTTTAATATTGTTTCAAATTCTTCCTTTGCCGAGCTTCTCCAAACTCAGATACTAACCGCTGAAGTTTATGTGCTGAATTCATGGCCAAAGTTGTATGTAAAAAAGTAGGAAGTTGAAAAGTTACTCTCAGTGTCCAAGCTGTTGCAAAAAACAAGTGGCTTACTTCCCAGTCTCCCCATCTCCCTGCATTCCTTAAACTTGACCCTCTTCCTAGTACCCTCATATCACCTGAATTACCAGCCGGCCCATGAACAGACAGAACATCCATAGAGGTAAAGCACATCACTGACGCAGTAGATCTCATTTTTCTCAGACGATTCACCTTCGTCTCTTTCACTCACTTATTATCCCCTAAGGCTTTAATATTCTTTGCTGACATATTATATGACATTTACAGTCCCGGTAAAACGTAACATCTACCACTTCTTCTCAGTGTCATATTATTTTTGTCAGTGCTCAGGCGAAAAGCAAGAGCTCCCTATGCTTCATTCTGCTTAATTACAAGTTTTCATCGCCCACTAAACACTCTTCCAGTATCTTCGTCTACACCATTTAACTCTTTGAATAAGTAGCGTCTTTTAACGGCTATTTTTGCTTCTAAAGACAATACTTATTCATCTTGGAAAAAACTCTCTTATTGCAGGAGTTCAGGAAGGCCAGTTCGAAAAGTCGCTCCAGATCCGTTTGGGGGCGTGTAAAAATGAAACATAAATGACATCATGGTATTCGAGCCTTTCATCCCAACACTAACCATGATTCGCTGACAAAAAAAAAAAAAAAGACCTGTACTCACAGCCTCAGTCTGCACAAATTCAGAAGCCAATTCACTTCCTGACTTATCTAGGCTTCCCATAAACTCTATTCCTTCTACATATTCCATCAAGTCGCGTCGTAGTATATACTTTTCCCCACTCATCCACTCCTAAATCTGTTCAGCCCAAGGACCTCTTCAAGTTATATACTCTTGCTTACACCAGACGATGTTTATTTGTTTAGGAAAAATATTTTGACATGGAAAGGTTAGATATACCCTTCCTCACCCCTCATGCCTCTTCTGTCACTCGCAACATGCCCTCTTCCGTCTTCCTTCGTCCCCCTCTCCCTGTCATCCCACACCCTCTTCGTCACTCCACCCCTCTCACCCATTACCCAGCTCCCCTTTGTCCATGCCTTCAGTCTCTTTCCTACTCTTTCCCCATCCACGATTTCCCTCCATTCATTCTCCCCAATTCCCGCTCCAACCTCTTACTGCCAATTACTCCTCAGACACTTTTCCATTACTTTCCTCTTCCCATCCTTTCATTCCCTCTCACCCCTTCCCGTTATTCTACACCCCTCACCCATTAGCCATTACTTCCCTACATCCATTTCTCCCTTCTTTCTACCAGTGTACCTTCTCCCTGTCACCCTAAATTCCTCAGACACCCATCGATTACTTCTCTTCGTCTAATACCCTCATTTCCTCTGCCAGCCCGTCCCCATCCATTCCCCATCACCCAGCACATTTCACCCATTGGTCATCCCACACCCTTCCCCTTTGCCCATTCCCTCTCCCAGCACCTTCCATTTCCCATCACCCCAAACACCTCACCCCTTGCTGCCACACCGCTCATCCTTCCCCACACCCTCCTCCCCTTTTCCCCCACCACCACCCCATATCCCTCACCCATTCCTCCCCTTCGGCCAGCATCCATTCCCCGCCCCCTCAACACCCAGCCATTCCACCCAGCGGCCGTATATCAGTGTAGCCAATAGCAGTTAATATCTGACAGGTGGTGTCCAGGGGGGATGGATCATGCATAATACCTGCATCAATATATCCAGCCTCAAATTAAATACTGAATACCTAACTGTTTAAATGAATTGTTCTAAAATAATGCTCGATGCTGGGTATGTAGATTCTAAAAGGAAATGCCAAATATTTAGCTATTACACTCCCATAAAAAGTAGTACAAGTTGATGATAAATACTGAAGATATATACCTGTTAAAATAATATACCGAAAATATAGTTTGATACTGTACGTGTGCGGTTGACAGCAGATATTCACTTCATGTTCCGTGTGTAAGCCTTTGACCTTGTAATAACGCATGGCAATTAGATGTGCTTTACATAGCCATACACTGAATAATAATCACTTGTTGACTGACCTGTAATATACTTCTTGCATGAGGCAAAGATGCTGAAGGAAAACATGAAAATTGAAGGGAATTGCTGCTGTCGACTATTCATTCCTAAAATGTCCTGTTATTGTAAAAGGCTGAATATGTGGGTATTTTGTTATTCAGAGAAGGAGATCAGGCGAAGTTAAATTCTGAACACACAGTTGTTAAATTTGTAAACACAAAACAGTACCAGTTGAAGCTGTTAAATTATTAGGCCAAAAATATTTAGTAAATACTAGAAATGTACGCATTCTAAACACATGCCTTTTAATGTCAATGCCGAATATATAGGTATTACATGTTAGTAACATCTGAAGTTAGATACCAGATACAGATGTTGCCCGAGAGGTGGGTGTTGCATATGTGTCTTAGTTACATCCTAAAAAAAGTAAATTTAAATTCAGTTGTCGAATGAGTAGCTATTACGCTTATACAGAAGAGTACCATATGACGTTAAAAGCGGAATATATAGCGGCTGAAGCTAAATTCTGTAATTACAATTGTTAGAGTTAGTTACTGATTACACAGCACATTAACTTATGTACCTTACAGGTACGTGTTCATATTATTTATTAATTATGTAGCGGGTAATATTATATACCGACTGCATAGCAGATAAATTTAAATACCGGGTATGTAGTTGTAAAAAATGGAGAAATTACTGTGAGTGAATAAAAAGAAGTTTTGATATGATGTTGCAGGTACGTTTGTTAGATTTTATGCGAACACTTTTTGCCTCATTAACTCTCCTACTCATCTGACTCCCTCCAGCGTCTGTCTCGGCTTTGCACTGTTGCAGCTTTACCTCTTTCCTATCGCTACTTCAATGGTCACCGCTTGTCTAAACTGTCTGCGTGCATCGCCCCCCCATTAAGGCGGGCTGATAGCAACCGACTGACAGCGAGCTCTCACCCCTTTTCTGTCCGATTCTCTAATGCAGAGTTGACCGATACTCCCAGTCCTTCATGTAGGAAACAGGTTAGCTCTAGAACTGTCTTTGTCTATATATCCTTCTGCCCATAACCTCCAGTCTTTTAAACGGAATATGTCCAGGCATCCCATAATGAAGGGATCTTGAATTTGGCTGTTATTTTTTCCCTTGTAAGAAACACTCTTGCAGACTTCTAGCATTTGGTTCCTTCTTTCTCGCATTAAAAAAAAAAAAGAAGAAGCTACAGAAGTGGAAGAAGCATGTTGTGAATTTTTAAGGTGGTAGTAATTTGACGCATGTGAAGAGCTGTGTACAGCACATTACATTGCAGTACTGATACCATGGAAGTACAGGTAACATGATACCTAATAGTCTTAAACGACGCTATCTAGTGAGGCAACCTATGTGGTAATCAACAGAGCATCTGCCTGTCCAGTGCATGTGCCGCTGCTGTTGTGGTTTTCTTGAATAAGTTCATGATGAGTAAGCAAATGTCAGCACGGCGACAGCCGATCGACTCCACTGGAGTGGACCATAAGTCTAACAAGCTTTAAATTCTGTATCGTCTCATGTCAGGCGGTGCGGCATTAGGCTGCCTGTTGTATGGTGAGGGGAGCAGCTTTACTGTAAACAGTGTACAGTATATCTGCCATCTACACCAATGTTTCCTATCCATTTTTCTTACACGACACATTTTGTTTTAACCCTAACGTCACACCGAATCAAACTCTGGAATCATCTATCTATCTATCCATCCATCTCTCTATCTACCAGTGTCTGTCTGTCTATATGTACTGTTTGTACTAGTTTATACATACAGATAGATAGATAGATAGATAGATACATACATACATACATACATACATATATAGATACATATATTACATCCCATTTGCGAAATGCTTAGTTCATGAACTGGCTAACACTGTAAAGTCATTACGGGTAAGAGTTGCGTAC
Source organism: Coenobita brevimanus (assembly GCF_032717465.1). Lineage (NCBI taxonomy): Eukaryota > Metazoa > Arthropoda > Malacostraca > Decapoda > Coenobitidae > Coenobita > Coenobita brevimanus. The sequence goes on from NC_136959.1 coordinate 41,728,208, forward strand.
ATGTATGAGTGAATGTGAACTGCATTTGCTGGACAGGAATGACTGACACAATCTCTTATCTGTGACAAGCCACAGTCCAGGTGACACCACATGATAACATGACCAAACTAACACTTCTCATGCAATCAGCCATGACACGCCACGTGACGAAATAACATGACACCACCAACACTCACCCAAATGAAGGATAATATAATATGATCCTCCATACATTTAACACACAAGAACAGTAACAAATGAACACCCATTTGCAACGACAGCAGGAGATGTACAGCTCCAGTTACCAAAGGTGATCATGATGCATTAACAATAGAGTCAGTATCTCTGCAGCAGTCTCAGGCGATGGAGAAGAGTATCATCATCCAGACAAAAGTACGAGACAGAATGCTTGAGAGGATCGTGCAGTCGGCTGATGCGATGTCAGCTCCCCGAAAACATGGTTTACATTAATGTCTATCGATTACACGTACGTCACCTAGGCAGACAAAACAGCCTGCAGTAGTCGGTTTATATCCAGGTACCCAAGTATCTGATGGGTGCACCTGGAGATGGCTAAAATAAACTTTGTCCATGAGTCTGACCGGCCCGAAAATTGAACTCAGCTTCCTTCAGTTGCGAACTAGGTGTGCCAATCAGTGGACCATAGGCTCCTTCTGCTGGGGCTTACGGTGTCGCAAATGGACCGGAACAAAAAGGGTTCGCATATTTTATCTGGAATTGTGCTTGAAGATATTTTGTTATTGTTGTTGTTTCCCAGGCTAAGCCGGACATGAACCTGCTTGACTACAGGCTGAAGCGACCTGCTGTATTCCACCATCCTCCTTCAGGTGGAGATATTTATGTAACTATGCAAAGAAACTTCCCGATTATGTCGGTACTTCCACCTGAAGGAGTCCCTCTCCAGCACCAAGCGAATGTCGCCTGGAAGATACAGTGTAGAAGGTAGTCAGGGACACAAATTCACCTCATACTGAACCACTTCAAGCTTACTTCCCACTGTCCCCTGTAGGCTAACCTTCCCAGGCTGAGAAAGGCTTAGTATCGTTTTGGGCTCCTAAATGATTCACTTTGATTAGTTGGGACCAGGAGGGAAGTGATGGACATGCTGCAGATATGAAGCACACACGGCTGAACAGGAGTCAACCATTTTTCTGATCATCTAGTCAGGTCAGGTGCGGGTAAGGGGATGGGTCTGTTTTGATGTGGCAGGGGTAAACCAGCTCTGCTGTCGGGCCCTGCTGCGGATGTCACGGATTACATTGCGCAGTTGACCCTTGTGCGGTGTGGTGCGGTGAGGATCTGTCCGTTCTCCCCTTTGGGGCAAAGATGCGAATGAATGTGTTTGAACAGATGAGTAAATGGGGAGTGTGTCGTCCTGTCTCGGCTACCTCCCTTTCCTTGGGGGAAGCATCCTAGGTATATAGATAGACAGTATGTTAAGTAGAATACTTTGGGGAAACCTGCTCGCAGTCTAGTGGAGTCTGTGTGCTCCACAGGTTTTAAAGCCGATGATGTTACTCAGAAACAACAATGTTATCGAGAAATAGTACCTGAGCAGAGTGTCTGTGGTGAACAGTAATTTAAAGATGTTATTGCAGAAACATCTGCCTCACTAAACGGTGTTATTGTCTAAAAGGCACCTTCGTTGCAGCATTGCTTGCCAGTCACAGATCATGTGACAGCGAAGGTTAAGAGTTCTACAAAGGTTCCGCTTTTATTTGCTGCCTTTTTCTCCCCAGAAGTAAAGGTAAAGGTGGAGGCGAACACCATGAAACTCTTAGCCTTGGTGTTCATCTCCGTAATTCAGATCTTTGAGCCTGTGACGGATTTTCACCCAATATCCTGGAGTTTAAGGCCACTGTATCATCCAGGCTACCACAGATAGCTCCCTTAGATGTTATCCTATGTACTCATTTTACCTACTACCCCATAAAAGATGGATGGACACCTGAGCCGAGTAACGCAAGCTGCCAGCACCAGGATTCGAACTCTGGCGAAAACAGGCCTGCAGCCTTTGTTTTTGTTTTTCTTTCTTTTCCTATACAGTAGTTTGCCCAGTTCATAGAGTGGACAAAATTCAGCTTGAAAAACTCGCAGTAACTTTTCTCGATGGAGCTTGATGTCCAGTTCTGAACTAGGAAGAGTTACAAGAAGGTCTTCATCCACGTTTTTTATATATTATTTTTTATGAATAAATTTGAAAGGTTAATTTCACTGATATGTTTTCCACATGGAAGTAACAAACTGACGGTATGTGGTTAGATACACTTTTTTTTTTTTTTAATCAGTCTATTTATCTATCTATTGCCAGACGCCTTAATCCCGAAAGGGGTGGCCACAAACAAATCGTCTCCATGTCGCCCAGTTCCCCGCCATTTCATTGCCCTCCTCCCAGCTCATACCCCCCTCTCTCATATACCTCTCCACTTCATCCCTCCATCTCATCCTTGGCCTCCCCCTCCCTCTCCCCCCCTCCACCTCACTCACATACACTCTCCTCGTCAGTCTCTCGCTCTCCATCCTCTCCACATGGCCAAACCACCTCATTGTGTTTCTCCTAGCGCTTCCTATCACATCCACATCCACACCAAAATGCTCCTTCGCTTCCTCATTTGTCAGTCTGTCTCTCCATGTGACTCCACATGCTCCTCTCAAATAACTCATTTCCACTGCTCTCACTCTTGACTTCTGTCCCTCCATCAGGGTCCAAGCTTCACTTCCATACGTTATAGAGTTGGAATCACAATACTGTCATGAAATAGCTTTTTCACTTCCATGCTCACTTCACTGTTTCTTATCACTGCTTTTCAAGAAACCAGCAACCTTTCTTCCCTGTTGCACCCTTTCAAGCACTTCACCCTCTAAACTTACATCCTTACTCATCACACTACCCAAGTACTTATACGCACTCACATTCTCCATCTCCCCCCATCCAGTCTCACTGTTCATTCACTGACTTCATTTCTCTCGAAGACCATAACTTTATTCTTCTCTACATTCACCTTTAGATTCCGTTTCTTACACGCTTTCCCAAACTCATTCACCAAGCAGCCTTGCAGCTCCCTTTCGTCTTCACTTAACAACACAGTACCATCTGCAAACAACAGTACAGGGAGTTTCCAGACACTGCTCTCTCACTAGGGCCGCTCTAACATGCTGAATCTCTGCCCGGAAATGTCACCAGAGGCATGATACTAAATCAGCGTCAGAGTGTGCCACTACTTCTCATGAACAGTAAATTAAGATGAATGTGCGGAAGCAGTGGCCGTTGTCTCCTAACAGGATCAGATGCTGAATATAACTGGAACACAACAGTTACTGTAACTTTATTAATGTCTTTCCCTGAATTCAGGTCTGACTTTATTATTTTTTCTTATGTGGAACACAGCTCGGCACACCAGTAACACCGCCAACACACATCAGCCGCACGACACTGATGTGATGTGTAGGACTGTTTAATCAATTTGTATGAAGAAAATGGTCGTATTAGCGGTAAGAGAATACTAGAGTTGTCCCGAGAATGAGAGGGTTAATGGTGATGGTATTAACATTCTCATGTTCCTGTTTCAGTCACGAATAAATTCCTCTGCTGTTGGCGGGAACAGACTTTTCAAAATCATGACAGGGTTAAAATAATACTTCGGTTTCTGAGACTAATCCACAGCGACCCAGCCGCAATTTTGTCACTACCAGTTCTGTGGAGTGAGGTAATATAGCCAGGGACTAAAGTTAACCCAGTATTTCATCGATTTTACTTCACACTATTTTCCTACGCTGGGAGAGGCTTAGTATGCTTCTCTGCCCTTAGACGATGCTCTTTGATATGATGTATCAGGGACGAAAGTGACGGACATGCCTCAAGTGTGAAGTGTACGCCGTGGACTTACCAACGCACTTAGCCTCTTACAGTCCATTGCCTGATGGGATGGAAAGTGTCATGGAAGAATATCACCAACACTTCTCCACCGATCTTCCGTGACTTGAGTAAGTGAATAGCGGAAAAAATCGGTCTCAGATCGGTCAGGCCATTAACTCGTGTTCCAAGTGGTTTTGGAGATTTCTTAACACACTTTTCTTTGCAGTTCATTCTGTACATTATATCTCAGTATCATCTTGAGTGTTATTGATGCAAACCACGTCGATTTATGTAAAAGAAACATAAACAGAGTGCAAGACAGTGTTTAGGCTTAATATGGAAAATAATTCGTTAAGGAAGAACCGTTACGAAGCCAGTGCCATTTAAATTACAACCCAGTAGGAAGAACCGTTACGAAGCCAGTGTCATTTAAATTACAACCCGGTGTTACTTCGCCTTACGGTTAGGTGAAGCCCTTTTAGATGAGATTCAGTAGTTTATCTTTTGGAGTTTCACAGGTACAGCGCCGAGGCCCAAGAGTCTGCAAAAGTAGAAAAGATAGCCCTCAGACCCAGCCAAACGGATTTACTTTAACCGCGAAGCAACGTCAAGGAGAACTAACTTATTTTGTTGTATTATGGAAAGGCCGCGGATCTCTGTCTTCGCCCGCAGAGTGGTGGTGGCTTTATGAATCCAGAGAATGTGTTTTTAGATGGATATGCCGCGGAGAAATGGTTGAAAAGAGAGAGAGAGAGAGAGAGAGAGAGAGAGAGAGAGAGAGAGAGAGAGAGAGAGAGAATGACGTGGGTATGAAAATGCACATGACAAATATTGCACTTTTTCTATCATCTGACATATGACGGAATGCCAATATCCCACAATTATTGCAAGAAATAAGTGTTCCTGGATTCATCTGGGGTGGAGCAGAGAATATTGAAGGCATGAATGATGAGTACATGGACGTGTGGCCCATTGTCCTCTGGTACTTTGGTAATACCGGTAATTCTGTTGCACTGTATTTTCCTTTTCCTGCATCTGTATTCTGCCACTCCTGTATAATAAGTTCTTAAGTAAGGTAACATTCTCACACTTCTACAATTCACTCGTAGCTGAATAAAACCCTCTGCTGATTGCTGGAGTAAAACACTAGGGCTGTTCCGGGCATGAAAGGATTAATGATGTCAGTATTATAAGTCAGGCTAGTATTCTCACTCTCAGCTGAATAAAATCATTTGGTGGTGGGTGAACTGGAATGCTACAGTTGCCTCGGCCATGAGAGGGTTAAGACGATGGTGTTACTACAGCGACGCTAATACATCAGTTTTGTTTTGTTTTGTTTTTTAAGAGTAAAGCCACGGTATTCCATCCACCAGTATGATGCAGTACACTTTTCGGCATACCAGTACAGTACACACATACAGTACGAGTATACTGCTATTTCTACCCACGCAACGGCATTATTTCATCATATCCCACGTATTGCCGAAACTTAATACGAAGAGTATTGGTGCTTTTTTCTTTAGCACAACACAGCGCACAAAATGTAGGGGAGGGAACGAGAAGAAATATTTGTGGGAATATACCAGCAGTTGTGGATGAGTGGCGAGTACCAGAAGGAAACCTGTACCTGTACCGTCGATGCGAAAACAAAAGCGAGCAAAGTGAGTGCAGAAATGATCGTGGAATAAGTGTGCTGAGAGTTGTAGGGAAGACTAAAGGAAGAATACAGAGGATAAGGACCATAGAAGAATATGTGGCAGATGATGAACAATCTGCTTTTGCGACTGGTGGTGGATGTGTGAAATAGAATTTGACAGCACGGCAGAATGTGGAGAAAGAATGAGAGTCAGGCTATAATATCTATGAATCTGGTAAGAGCGTATGACAAAGTGAAACGGGAGAAATTATGGAAGTGTTACGAATGCACGATGTGGATGGGAAACTGGTGAATGTTGTAGAGTTTGCAGCGACAAATGTGTAAGAGTAGACGGATGTCGGAGTGAAAGGTTCAGTGCATGTGTTGGGGTGAGACATGGGTGTGTGACGTCCCCGTGGCTGTCTATATTATGGATGGGGTTTTGGGAGAGGCAAAAACAAGTGTTACAGTAACAGCATCGAAGTTGAATGAAATAGATGAGCAGTTGGCACAGCATGAGAATAATCCCAAGGTCATGAGTTCGACTCTCACCCGACGGCATTACCTTTTTTGTAGCAGCCGTGGCTCAGTGGGTGTCACGAATCAAATTCGCGACATTTCCCTTTTGTGAGAAGCCACGAACTATTAGTGGAAAACTCACTGTGTATCGTTCAGTTAACCGCTCATTCGGACGGAAGCTTTGTCAAATCAATTTTTCATTGTCATACGTGATCGTCTCTGTGTGAGACATTAGCACTTCCGCTGAGCGATTTGTTTTGGGCGCGTTTCGCTCACTCGACTGTTAAAAAATGCGGCCTATCGCTCCCATTTCTTTCCCACGACTTACTCAGTCGAGTGTTTGTTGTGACGGAGAGGGGTCCTGTGCTCCAGCAGTGGAGAGTAGAGAGAGGTCAGCTAGCACCCAAACTCCACTAGACCACGGTTCTCCAGTGCTCCCACCTTAGTTGGTGATACATAGCATTCATCGACCAGTATTTCTTTTTGTATTTTCCTAGTTTTAAGAGCTTAGTTAAGGTGTTTTTCCTACTAAGGATTTCAGGGGCAGTGTCCAACTGTTTTTTTTAAATAACGTCTCAACAAAGCGTCGGACAAGGATTTAACTTTGGCAGTGCATGTTTGAGACCACGACCTAATTTGTAAAATTATGCTTTTGTACCAAATGTGTATGATTAAGGCATTTATAAGAGTAAATGTAGGGTAAACTTAGCAAAAATCGTCAGAGGCATGTTGCGAGGCTAGCTTCGGTCACGATACAAGCCCCGCCCACAATTCGGAACGTGACGTCGGTGTGACGAGTATATTCAACTTAGGGAAAGCCGCTGGTATTGAAGGGGTTTATTAATGCTATATCTGACTTCCCCAGCTCTAAAAGTCTCAGCTAACAAGATTCCCAGGCGGAAATGGGTGCTAGATAACAAGGGGGAGGGGCTGGGTGGGGTGGGGCTGGGTGTGGCGGGGCGGGGCGGGACGGGAGGGGGGGACGGTAGTAACCATGGCAGGGGGGCCTCATCTGAACAAGCAATCTGTCTCATGTTGTACAGAATCCAAAAAAAAAAAAAAAAAAAAAAAAAAAAAATGGCACGACAATAAAAGATGGCAAGATAGATTAAAAGATAGCAAGATGGATTAAAAGATGGCAAGACAGAGCAATAAAGAGCACGACAGATTAAAAGATGGCAAGACATTAAAAGATGGCAAAGACAGATTAAAAGATGACAAGATAGATTAAAAGACAGTAAGATAGATTAAAGGATGAATCTGGAGAGCCGTTTTGCAGTGACAGACCTAATAAACAAATTAACTCTTCCACCCCCAGTGAAGATACCCATTTTACTCTGGTTTTGGTCACACGATTTTGCTCGCTAATCAAAAACCTCCTGGAATCAGAGTTGTTAGTAGTAGTAGTAGTAGTAGTAGTAGTAGCAGTAGTAGTGGTACTACTACTACTATTATTACTGCTACTACTACTACTACTACTACTAATAATAATAATGGTGGTAGTAGTAGTAGCAGCAGCAGCAGCAGCAGCAGCAGCAGTAGTAGTAGTAATAATAATAATAATAATAATAATAATAATAATAGATGCAGTAGTAGTAGTAGTAGTAGTAGTAGCAATAGCAGTACCCTCAGCATCTGAAATGTGAACCAAGTGGACAGTGGCTCAAGCTGTCATTCTCCAGCAGTCCTCCATCACCCTTTCAGCGGATAGGGAGGGAAAGGAGGGGCATTTGATAACCGACAGCTGTGTGTGAGAGAGAGAGAGAGAGAGAGAGAGAGAGAGAGTACAGTATGTGGGGGGGGGGGTAGAAAGATAGAAATGCCACTTGCGTCGGTGATTACTACTACGTCACACCGACGTCACGTTCCGAATTGTGGGCGGGGCTTGTATCGTGACCGAAGCTAGCCTCGCAACATGCCTCTGACGATTTTTGCTAAGTTTACCCTACATTTACTCTTATAAATGCCTTAATCATACACATTTGGTACAAAAGCATAATTTTACAAATTAGGTCGGGGTCTCAAACATGCACTGCCAAAGTTAAATCCTTGTCCGACGCTTTGTTGAGACGTTATTTAAAAAAACAGTTGGACACTGCCCCTGAAATCCTTAGTAGACGTAAGAATTTAGCTCTTCTGTGAGTGAGTGAGTGCGATCTCATTAATTTGATTTGAAATGTAACGTTAAATTTATTTTTGTAATCAATAAATTTAACAGTTCTTTTTCTTGAGCTTAATGTAATGTAAACTCTTGTTTCATTTCTCCACAATTAAGCTTATTTTCCATATAGCTCCTAGCTTGCATAAACGTTTTGCTATTCATAACTGGTACTTAGGCCAGTCTTGTATTAAACTTAAAATCCGTTGTGCCTCCTAGGAGTTAAGCACCAGCAAGAGCCTGATATTATTATTAGTATTAGTTATTTATTGTCAGGGGTGAAGTAACTTTCTCCAGAGGCTAACAGTACTAAGAAACAGCAATTGAGTAATTAGTCTCTGCTGTGTACTGTTGAGGAAGTTTATAAATTCTCGTTCTTAGAGAATCGTGCGAAGAAGTCAGCGTAAAGTAATCGTTGCTTGATTTAGTAAGACAATCATTGTCCCTGCTCTTCAATATTTTTGAATATTATTATCAATTAAATAATATTTAGCATTTATTTTAAAAACCCCGTGATATTTTAAAAAACCCGTGACAATTGGCGACCTCATTCCAGGATATTAACTCCTAGCTCTAAAGCTATTCACGAGATAGTACTCACTCGTTCATATTTAGGTATTTATCATTAAAGTCTATAGGCACAAGCTTACTGGTGTTTACCGTTAATTTAGCAAGTATATTTTTGCTTTATTAATCCATAGAGTATTTAACTCTATTTAGTACTTTATTTTTGGTAACGCCAGACGATTTTATTCGCTCCTGGGTAGCCGCCGTACCCGTTGTGTTAATTATTGAGTTCTCAGTTATTTGCATTTTTGCTTTATTCTTTTCTAGTTAACTAGATAAGACTGGTCACCACTAGCTTGTGTCTGTACTCTTTACTTGTGTCATTAGCATTCGTTTGCGAAGCAGTCAGTACTCAGTTTCTTTTGCTTAATAAGCTAGCATCATGGCAGCCAGTGCTTATGTACAGGAAGCCAAAGATATGGCTCTCACAGACCCAGAGAAAATACAGAGTTACGTTCTCTCACGGTTTAATTACGAGCAAGAACGTGAGAAAGATGCTCGTGAAGAACGTAGAATTCAACACGAACACGAGCGAGAACAGCGCGAATACGAGAGAGAACAGCGCGAACACGAACAGAAACTGCGCGAACACAAGCAGAGACAGCGCGAACACGAACAGAAACTGCGCGAACACAAGCAGAGACAGCGCGAACTCGACTTAGAACATGAGCGAGAACAGCGTGAGGAACGAGAGAGAGAACGTCAATACGAGTTACAACAACGCGAGAGAGAACGAGAGCACGAACGTGCCGAACGTGTGGCACGAGAAAAACATGAACTTGAAGTGCTGAAGCTCAAGCGAGATTCCTTGGCTTCAGACACATCTGGTGCAGTTGGTCAAAGCTCCACGAGCGTTCTCCCTGCACATGTCCTGGCGACCCCACGCATCAAGCTTCCTTCATACAAGGAAAGCGAGCGAATCGAGCCGTACATAGCTCGTTTTGAGGACATGGCAGACATGTATCAACTGGATGAGGCAGCTAAGTGGATCCAATTTCTTAGTTTATTTGAGGGCCCTGCCCTCGATATTCTCCACAGAATTCGTGGAGATAATCTCACATATGAGATGATGAAAGCTGCACTCATTAAGGCGTATGGTCTCACAGTAGACGACGCCAAAGTTCAGTTCATGCGAGCTCGTCTCCAAGACAAGGAGACAGTTGTTCAGTTCCTTGATCGTCTCACTGCATACTTAAATGAGTGGATGGAGAAAGATGAAACTCCTTCCACGCGTGAGGGGATAATTGACCTTATGCTGCGTACACAGCTAGAGAGGTCGTGGCCTGCTGAGCTCATAGCACAGCTTAAGATCTGCCAGGTGAAAGATGCCAGCCAAATGGCAGAAAAGGCTGACGCATTCTTTACTGCATACGGGTATCAAACTCGTAAGCAAAACACCTGGAACAGAAAACCTGATAAATATGAGAAACCGTCTCAGATTGAACCCCAGCAAAAAGGCCATTCTCAGAATAATGGCCAAGGTCCAAAACCGCAGTGGAAGGACCAGGGGCAAAACACTCAGAAACCTGAGTGGAAGAGGTACAACAAGTACCCTAACCAGCAGCAGTATCAGCCACGCAACCGACCGTTGGGACAAACTTTTTCACCACCAGCTCAAAAGAGGCAGGAAGCGAACGCAGCCTTCATTCCTCAGCAGCAGCATGGTGGTCACGTCCCTACCAGTATGGGTACTTCCCCACAGTTCACTAGTCCCACAGTGACAGTGAACCCCCCTCCACAGATGGCCAATGTTCCATCTTCCCAATATAATTCTCAAGGCACAATGTTTGCCGCATCAATTCAGCAGCCTCATGAGTGGCTAGCTGCTTCCTCCACAGGCCCTACCACAGGTGACAGTACCTTCCTTGTTCAGCCAGGGTTTGTGGGAGACATTCCTGTGAAGGTCCTGAGAGATAATGGTTCCTCAGGTTGCTCTGTCAAGCAGAGTCTAGTTCGGCCTGAGCAGTATACAGGTCGACAGATCCATGCAAAACTTATTGATGGATCAGTGAGATTGTTCCCTGAGGCATGTATCCAGGTGGCATCTCCATTTTATACTGGTACGACACTTGCAGTTGTCATGCCAGAACCTTTATTTGACCTAATTGTAGGCAACATTCACGGAGTCAAGGATAGTTGCTCCGATGATGACGCTACTCAGACTTCGGCTGCTGCGGTAACACGAGCCATGGCTGAGGCTCCAGACTGTGTCACCCCAGTGATCATTGAATCGCCGCAAGATCTGATGTGTAGTCAACTTGTTGTACAAGAACAACATTCTGACCCGACACTTGCTGCCGTGCGGAACAAACAAAAGGGTCGAGTGATTAAGTATTCACGGAGAGGTCAAGCCAAGTTCCTTCGCAAACAAGGACGGCTCTACCGTGAGTCACGAACACCTGAGGGCGAGGTTCGACTGCAGTTTGTCGTTCCCGCCAAGTATCGCCTAGCAGTGTTACAATGGGGTCATTGTTCAGCCTCAGGAGGTCACATGGGCAAAAGGAAGACCCAGGGCCGTATCCAAGCTGACTTTTTCTGGCCAGGGATGGGACGAGACATAGATAGTTTTGTCCGTTCCTGCAGTGTGTGTCAAAGTAACACCACTAATCAGGGACATGCCCTTCCTGTGCCGTTCATAACCACACCTGTAATCTCTGAGTCAGTTGAGAGACAGGGTGGTGGTGAAGTGGGTGCAGACCTAACGTCTCGCCCATTGGCCCCACAGGACACATCATGTCCAGGGCCTGTACATACATATTATGTACCGTAGGTTAAGGGGGAAGTTCGAGAGAGAACTCCGCAGAGGCGACTCGAGGCTATGGAAGACCCGAGTTTGCACAAGGATTCTCAGCTCCCCGATACTAATATAAGTACTGTAGTTTAAGGGGGAAGAGAGAACTCCGCAGAGGCGACTCAAGGCTATGGAAGACCCGAGTTTGCACAAGGATTCTCAGCTCCCCGATATTAATATATGTACTGTAGGTTAAGGCACAGGTTGAGGACCCGTGTGCAGTTCGAGGCTACGGAAGACCCGACTTTGCGCAAGGATTCTCAACTTGCTGACACTAATCGTGTGCTATAATTAATGGCGACCTCGAATGTACGAAGCTTAGGCTGTCACTTGTATTTTTCAGCTAGAGCGTACTTTTCGTAGCATGTACTGATTGCTAGGCAGAGAGAGTAATTGTAACGTAATAAGAATTTTGTCTCATTGACACTTTTGATGCTCCACCTTAATTGGTTTTGCAGGTACAGCAATGGGTGTAGCAGTTTTGCTGTGCGGGCCAGCTGATCGTCTGCCGCATGCTGCCGCCTCTTCTCCTCTGCCTTCGTCGTCGCCATATTTTTATTTATTGTGTCATTTTACACGTAGGTACAGTTACACTACAACTGTCACACCTACACCATGTATTACATACACCACGCTACACAACATTTAGTTGTCAGTGTAAATGTAGCGAAGTTTCACTCAGTTTGACCTGAGTACAGGATTTTCACCGTCGTCACGGAGTTTTTTCCCTCAAGCTTGCTTCTATTAACGTAAATACGAGGTTTTTTCGCTCACTGGCGACTGCGACTTTCTCCTGTAGCAGGATAGCACACACACCACAGTGTGAATCTTGTGTGACTGAGTTAGGATGTGCACATATATATATATATATATATATATATATATATATATATATATATATATATATATATATATATATATATATATATCCACAAATTTTTTCCCATAAGGAAAAAATTTAATTTTGTAGGGGCGTAATGTCACGAATCAAATTCGCGACATTTCCCTTTTGTGAGAAGCCACGAACTATTAGTGGAAAACTCACTGTGTATCGTTCAGTTAACCGCTCATTCGGACGGAAGCTTTGTCAAATCAATTTTTCATTGTCATACGTGATCGTCTCTGTGTGAGACATTGGCGCTTCCACTGAGCGATTTGTTTTGGGCGCGTTTCGCTCACTCGACCGTTAAAAAATGCGGCCTATCGCTCCCATTTCTTTCCCACGACTTAGTCAAGTGTTTGTTGTGATGGAGAGGGGTCCTGTGCTCCAGCAGTGGAGAGTAGAGAGAGGTCAGCTAGCACCCAAACTCCACTAGACCACGGTTCTCCAGTGCTCTCACCTTAGTTGGTGATACACAGCATTCATCGACCAGTATTTCTTTTTGTATTTTCCTAGTTTTAAGAGCTTAGTTAAGGTGTTTTTCCTAGACGTAAGAATTTAGCTCTTCTGTGAGTGAGTGAGTGCGATCTCATTAATTTGATTTGAAATGTAACGTTAAATTTATTTTTGTAATCAATAAATTTAACAGTTCTTTTTCTTGAGCTTAATGTAATGTAAACTCTTGTAATATTTCTCCACAATTAAGCTTATTTTCCATATAGCTCCTAGCTTGCATAAACGTTTTGCTATTCATAACTGGTACTTAGGCCAGTCTTGTATTAAATTTAAAATCCGTTGTGCCTCCTAGGAGTTAAGCACCAGCAAGAGCCTGATATTATTATTAGTATTAGTTATTGTCAGGGGTGAAGTAACTTTCTCCAGAGGCTAACAGTACTAAGAAACAGCAATTGAGTAATTAGTCTCTGCTGTGTACTGTTGAGGAAGTTTATAAATTCTCGTTCTTAGAGAATCGTGCGAAGAAGTCAGCGTAAAGTAATCGTTGCTTGATTTAGTAAGACAATCATTGTCCGTGCTCTTCAATATTATTGAATATTATTATCAATTAAATAATATTTAGCATTTATTTTAAAAACCCCGTGATATTTTTAAAACCCCGTGACAGTGGGTTAGAGCGCTCCGCTCTGACCGAAGGGTCGGAGGATTAAATCCACCCAAGGGTCATTGGTAGACATCAGGAAGGGCATCCGGTCATAAAATGCTACACGCTCCAATCCAAAGTCCTCTACTCAGGGGCAACGCCTTAGCCCTTCGGGGATACCAGGCGTAAAACCCGAAAAAAAAAAAAAAAAAAAGTGAAAGGATTTGAGTGAATGAATTTGACGATGAGAGATTATGTAGAAATCCAAAAAAGATAAATATAGTGATGTATAGAGCAGCGAGGTTCAGACGTCGAGAAAGTTCATGTACTGACGTGGGACGGAAACATAGCTGGTTGATGAACATTTTGCATGGAGATGCTCATTAGAATGGTTGCACCTCATTTTGAACATGGTAGTCAATGGAATGACAGTCATACAAGTATTTTCGATGCACACTGCAAAACTCTTTCAATATAACTCGCTGAGAAGGCGGCCTCCGCTCGATGTCGTCACTTCCTATCTTAAGGAATGAGTCTTAACTCGGGAACCGGTGGCCCAATTGGACTGGAAGTTGTTTTATTCTTCGAGTTAGAGCATTTTAGCGGTACCTTGCTCTGACAGAAATTGTGCTACAGTGCGTCGTTTTTGCTGTGTTACGGTAACGACTGGACAAACCAGCAAACATACAGAAACGGATCATTATAATATAGGTATCTGAGTGACATGGTAAGCTTAAACTATGTTTATAAACATCATACCTTTATGCTGTCGTTCATAATTATGTAGATGATTCATCGCGACATGCGCAAAAGTTGGGTGGGTGAGAGACACAGGTTACATCTCTAACCTGTCTCTCTCCCACCCAACATTTCCAATTCTCGTATTGTTTCCGGATCCTACCCACCTCATTTTGTCATGGGAACTGGAGATAGAATAATGATGAACATCATCATGATGCTAAACTCAGCTTAGACACGTATGCTATCGAATAATCTTTCAGTGTTTTGCGTATTTGTGTTTAGTATTCTGGTTGGAAAACGAAGAGTGGGATGGCGTGGAAAGCTTTCCACATGGCTATTTGTGCTAGTACAAGAGTATTTTTGTTCAGTATTTTTTTAAAGTTCACGTGTAAGGATTGTGTTTCCAGTTGATTAGCAATGATGAGGTAGAAACTGTGTTACATGATGAAGTGTGGAGTGTAGGGGATGTAAGATTGGCTTCTCTGTTAATCTGTCGTAGGTATGGTGAAGTGTGATTGCCAAGAAGTGGAAGCTCTGCTGAGTGTTTACGGGGTTTGGGGAACAACAATTTTAACTAGTTTCCAGATATTGGGCATTTTCATGTGTTCATTAGAACACATCTGTAATTGTGGTCATGACTTGTACCATGCTTTTCAGCTGATTGTTAATGCATTAAAATAGGAACCAAAGGTAAGGCGTCTAATAAATGTATTATTTTCATATAAAGTCGAGCCATTCAGGCAGAGGGACAGACCGACAAGGGATGACTGTTATTGAGCTGAACAGTTGTTTACATAAAAGGTTTGGAATGCATGGGTAGCTCTAAAGCTTAGACAATGAGTTAGAAAAATGGGAGAGTAAGTGAGGCTAGACAGGTGTTGTGTGGCTGTCGTAATGATAGAACAACACATCCAGAGAGTCCATACAAGCAATGCCCAGTGTAAACGCAGCAGTAACGAGAAAATGATGTCATAGACTCGAGCAACACAGAGAAACTGCAGTGTCAACCAGGAAGTGGAGTGGAATTATCGAAATGATGTGCCTTTGACACCATCCTATTTAGAAGTGCTGCGTGTGGTGATTACCTACCCACTTGACGATTGTTCTCAGTGTGGGGATAATAAGGCACCTGTCAATTAGCAACTGCGCTGGAATAAAGAAAGCATGGAATCAGTTTAGCACATACAACACCTGAGGTATTGATTTCAAGAGAGAATCAATGAAATCCTTTCAAAACCAATTTTTCAAAAAAAAAAAAAAAAAAAAGGATTTTGAGAGGTGATAAAGGGCTGAGCCATATATTAATGAAGACTTCTCGAAGCCAGGTCAGAATGTTTAAGATAATTACGAGTACTTTCGCTAAGTCGAGAGGTGTTCTTCGGTTTTGTCTGAAAGTTTTTCCGCGTCGCGTTTAATCTTTCTGTTTAGTGTAATAGGGAAGGTCAGTGAAAAGGTTCTGCCCGACAGGGTAAAATTAATAGGCAACTGTGTAGAGCAGTGTAGCATCGCTGAGGACAGAGGGTGTGTGAATTATATAATGACTGAAGATGTTGGCAGAAAAGATTTTTTTTTTTTTTTTACAAATATCCAGGACGTAAAGCTGTATGGCAGAGTGAAGAGACCAACATTAAGAAGGGTGCTCACAACGATATCTGGTTGCTTGGTGAAGTCAAACAAAGGATGAGAGTGGATGGTACAGTTAAGTGAGAAGATTTCTACTAGCCAAAGGGCTAATGTAAGTTATGTTTAACCTCTCCAGTTCTAGGAGTTTCTTCCAAGCCGGTGAAAGACAAAAATTAGTCCCCCAAGGGGGGGTGGGGGATCACACCAGCCGCGAGCCGATACGTATCTAGCGTGGCTCGGAATATGACCTTGACTTTGACCTACTTCCACCATTTTCGAACTTGTAGGAGATTTTCATCCTTACTACACACCTGTAAAATTTTGTGATGATTGAGCCTATGCGAAGTTGTCGTGGTAACAGACAGACAGACCTTGACTTACTTTCACCAAGTTCGAACTCGTGATCGCCTTTTTTTTTTTTTTTTTTTCTACTACACACCTGTAAAATTTGTAATGATATATTGAGTGGTTGCGAAGTCATCGTGCTAACACACACACACACACACACACACACACACACACACACACACACACACACACACACACACACACACAGATAAACTGAAAACAATAAAAGTTTCGCTAAAACTGCTGGTAACCAGTTTTGCTATCGCGGCTGGTAACAAGACAAAGGACATCATTGACCGCTGCATCAACCCCTGCAATATTGCAGTTATTTATGGGTGAGGAGGAGGGGCGAGCCCCGGGGGACCCACGTTCGTCAAATTCTGGTCTGGGTAAAAATCTACTACAATGCATAATTCCTTGTGTCATCGTAGAAACTATGGCTTTGTTCTCCTTGGGAGCTGTCCTCTCGTGGGGTGTGACCAACGGGGGCCAAATCCTGCCGAAAACGTGGCAGGGGTGAGCGTAAACCATTATGCGAAATTTCGTGTTCCTGGGTTAAAAACCATGACAATGCATAAAGGCTTTCGCCAGGATTCCCGGGGGCCGCCTCCCCTCCCCAGTAGGGGGTGGCCTTTGAGGGTTTCACCCTGCCTAAAGCGTGGGCCCAGTAAAGATGTACCATTTTCCAAAATTTCATGTTCTTAGGTAAAAAGCTATGGCACTGACCCCTCTGGGGACCGTCTCTTCCCGCCCGTGGGGGTGGTCATCGGAGGTCCCACCCTGCCTAAAACGTGGCTGGGATAAACGCCTACAGTTTTCAAAAATTTCGTGTTCCTAGGTTTAAAACTATATCCTTGCTTAATGACAATGCCAGGATCACCGGGGGCAGCGCCCACTCCCATGAGAGGCGATCTTCGGTGGTTCCTCGCTTCTCCAGAACGTGAACATCTATCACAATGCAAAATTTCATGTACAGTACTTTGGTTAAAAACTCTGGCCGTACATAATGACTTTCCCTTAGATCCCCCCTCGTGTGAGGCAGTTCTCGGTGGTTCCACCATGCTTATAATCTGACGCAAGTGAATCTACTATTTTGCAAAAAATCGTGTTTCTAAGTAAATAACTGGCGATGCCTAACTATTCTGAGTGGGACACCAGGGGGCAGACTCCCTGTGGTGGGGGGAGGGGGGGAGGCTGCCTCGGGAATCCCATTCTGCCTGAAACCTGGCCCGGGGGTAGGTCTGCCATCGTAATGTACAGCACAATATGTCGTTTTCCTAGTACTCCTGCCATAAGGCCTGGACCCAATTTTTCAGGAAACACAGTAACCCAGTGAGGGAGGGAGGGAGGGAGGGAGTGACACAGTTAGGGACGACCACTTTATTTGGTCGCCCCTCTGGGTGGTATGGACACTAGGTCTACATTTTTTTTTTTTTTTTTAAGTGAGGCAGCACTAACCCCTTAAACCCAGTGGCGTCTTTTTATTTTATCTCACCATTTCCCATATGATTTTATTCAGGTTAATAGAATCCCGTAGTAGTCAAGAGATTAATGATGGCTACATCTAGCCTCACTCCCCTCCCCCTGCCATGTTTGAAAAGTCTCTCATTAACTGGGATGAATTATTAGGTGGTAACAATACTGTAGTGAATAAAACGCCGTCAGGCTGAAGGGATTAATGACACATGAAGAAGTGAACATTAAGTACTTGACAGGAGACTTTGCGAATGTGTGTGAAAGAGGAAAATTATAATGAGTGTAGGTGATAGCACTGTAATATTTATTAATTTAATTTTTCAAAAGAGGATTATGAACACTGAACGGTTTTGGAGGTTTCGTAACATCCTCTGTGCTGCAATTATTATATCCGTATTTGGCTACGCCTCAATATTTTCTTGTATGTAAGTGATATAAATTGTTCCGAAGGTGAAAAGATATAGAAAACACACAGCAGCGTATTAATGGCGTAGTATTAATCAAATCACTAAGGAAGAAGTGCCAATACGGTCAGGCATATACATAATGTTGTCAACACATATACTGATAGCTTAAAGAATGAAATTATTGAAAGATTACAAGGAGACATGAGAGTTGTTGAGGTTTAGAAGGGAGTGACAAAGAAGAGAAATGTGAGTGTGAAAACCAGAAGAGTTATAAATGACAGTATGCACAGTTTTGATCCTGACAAATACTAAGAAACCTCGACGACACATACCCTTTGAGTTAGATGGTCTTTCGTTTCGTTTTTCCTATAACCGGATTATTTAGTTTAAGTTGAAAACTACCAAGGAGAGAAGGGATTAATAAAGGTACTATTCAACTTCACCAGTCAAAGAGAGAGAGAGAGAGAGAGAGAGAGAGAGAGAGAGAGAGAGAGAGAGAGAGAAACTCATTGACTGAAAATCGTCTGGAGGTAACAAGAATTTAGATAAGTCAAGTGCTTGATGGAGTCAAGGAACAAGTCAGAGTATGGAGATGAGCGGAAACAAGTTATCTTTGAAATGGAGTGACGCAGTTGAACAATTACGGGGTGAATGGTGAGGGGAGAGGGGGCACAAGACAAAGAAGACTTAGGATTTGTGCCCATCTACTGCACGACAGTCATTAAGGCAGAGTGTCAAGCTTTGCTAGTAACCAGCCTTCCCAAAAAATACTTCTTGCAATAGTTAATGTTATATACAGGTCCCCAAATGTTCTGCTGGGTGAACAGGGCCGAGGGGGAAACAAAGTCACTGAAGCGAGAATCAATATAGGGGAAACTCTGCGAAGCATTCTGTTAGGTGATCTGGTCATACGGAGTGAATGGGGAGGGAGGGACTGATTAATAAAGTTTCAGAGAGCTGAGTGGCTGGGAGGATAATATATACAGTATGCCAAGACTCTGTTAGCAGTAGTTAGTGCAGTATATGAGAGGTGGTGGAGTATATGAGAGGTGGTGGAGTATGAGAGAGGTAGTGGAGTATATGAGTGGTGGTGGAGTGTATGAGAGGTGGTGGAGGATATGAGAGGTGGTGGAGTAAGAGAGGTGGTGGAGGGTTGTGGGAGGAGGCGTTATGGAGTAGACAATATGAGAGACAGTGAAATATAAAAGGTAGGATGAAATGTAGAGGGATGTGTTAAAGTAATGGAGTATATGAGTGTTAAGGTTGGAGCTTAGTGGAGTACATGACGGGCGGTGGTGTGTGGTGCGATAAGGGCTGACTGACGTAGTGTTGTGGAAGGTGGGGGGGGGGGTCGTTAGTGTGTAGGGAGTGAGATGTTGGGACGTCCATTTAATGAGATCAGATCCAGACAAGATGCAGCGTCCGATAGCAGTAAAAAATAATAATAATGATAATAAAAATCTGCAGTGAAAATACATCGCACTGCCTAAAAAAAATAGTAGTGTTTGAAATATAATACTGAACAGCTGAATATATCAGAGCGGATGAAATCAAATATTTAATTCTCGGTGCATTAACTGTCACTAATAAATCAACAACAATCACATGACTGTACTGGTTAATCTCTCACCCAGAAAACAATTAGTGCATATTTTAACGTCCAAATTATTCACGCACGTTTAACATTATTTCTTTTTAAGTACAAAAAAATTTACTCCTGTTCTAAACCAATATAAAGCCAAAATAGAATAAAAATTTCGTATCTACAGTCAGTCAACAACCATCGACATGACAGGAAACTATAACAACACTGAAAGCATACCAACATACACACCCAGGATTATAAGAAGCTTTGTTTATACTGTAGGAAATAACTAATAAATATGAGTCAGTTTTATAATCCGTTATATGGCAAGTGTATGAGTCTTTGTTGGAAAGTGAATTATATTTTATTATGCTTTAAATCCCCGGTGGTCTGGCGGCAAAGTCACAGGTTAGGGATGAAAAATGTTAAAGTGTCGCGGTTCATCCAGAAAATGCCAGAGGGTTTTCTATCATATAAACGCTGCCAAAAATGTAAGGTGTTCTCCCAAGGCTTACCGTAACTGATCTGGGGTTGGGGTCACAGGTAGATTTGTGGTAAATTCTCAGTCGTAACCAGGATATGCTTTTGAAGGAACGACAAAGGAAGGAGTGATCCAGTCTTCTCATAAAAGGTAATAGTAGTAGTAGTAGAAATAATAATAATAATAATAATAATAATAATACCAACTAATAATAATAATAATATTAATAATAATAATAATACGAAGAAGAAGAAGACAAAGTAGAAAAAGAAGCAACAACAAATAGAGGAAAAAATTAGCCTACTCTTACTTACGAATGGAAAATCATGGAAAGTTATTACTGTTTTGTGCAGGAGGAACAAGGACAAGAGAATGGAGTTTCTTTCCATGAGTCTAGTTCTTGCTGAAAAAAAAAAAAAAGTTAAGTTACGACAAGGAATCGATTATAAATATATCAGAGAAATTCACGCGTGGACTAGTATGCTTCAGCCTTGGGTCCAACGCCTCTCTCTCTCTCTCTCTCTCTCTCTCTCTCTCTCTCTCTTACTTCTTAATACTCTGTTTTTTTCATTTAAATTCAGATTTGCTCTCTTCTGATCATTTTTGCACTATATTTTCTTTCTGTCATTTATTTCATATCCCTCCATATTTCCTTTATACTTTTTCCTCCTTTTGTCTTCTAAACCACTCTTACTTCCTTACTCCCTTTCCCTCCCCCTCACTTCCTCCTCGTCACTTTTACTTGCTTATCCCTTTTTTCATATCTCTTCCTCCCTTTCACCTTTACTCCTTTACCCCTTTTCCTCCCCCATTCTTACTCTCTTACCCTCTCCCTCTTTGCCTTCCCTTTTCCTTTACCTACTTACCTCCTTATCCCATGTCTCTCCCCCTCTCCATCATCACTCTCTTTTTCCCTTCTATTTTCCTCTTCCTCTGCGTTCTCCGACTATTCCCATATATTCTACTTCTTTAGCATTGTACTGTCTCCCTCTAACTTTTTTCCGTCACTGAACTCTTGTCTCCTCTCATCCCTGTTTCTTTTCCTCCCTCTCTCTTCCTTCATCTACTCTTACTTCATTATTCCCTTTTCTACATCTCTTCCTCCATCCAATCTTACTTCTTTAGTCCTTTTCCTCCCTCTCTCCGTCTCCATCCATCCTTATTTCCATACCCCCTTCCCCATCTATCTCCATACCACATTATAATATACCCTACCTCATTTCCTCCACCTTCTTCTCTCCCCCAGCGTTAAATTCTCTATCCACTTTCCTCCTGCATTTTATCTTCCTTCTATCCTTACATTATTCTTCCTTTACATTTTCCCGCATCCCCTTCTTTCACTGTTTCCCTACTTAATTACTCCACGAATTTTCCTATCTCCCTCCCCCAAATCTTCTCTTCCTTCATACTCACTATTCCTCTTTCGTACGCTTTTTCTCCTTTCTCTCGGTAACGCAAATTAATCCATACATTTATACTATCTTCTGCGGACTTTGGCGCTGACCACAAATAAATTTAGATGTAGCGGGGCTGAGGCAGATCAAAGAGTGACGTCAGCGGGTAGAATCAACATTTCATTTGTGGAGTCACTGGCCATCAACAACAGACTAAATCATTATACCAGGCGGGAAAAACTTAAACCTAGAAATTTGGCACTGATGGAGAGGCTTTTTTTTATTTCAGTCCTTTCATAACTGGGGGAGCTGGAATAATCTATTCCAGGTTATTCCATTTGATTTAATTCAGCTGACAGGAAGATAAATTATTATAATTCTGCCCTAAAAAAAAAAAAATGAAATCGGGCCATGACATACGCACCTATTTTCTCGTTTAACTCTCCTATGGTCGGGGTAAATCTAGTAAGCTGGCGCTAGAAGGATTCATTCAGCTAACAATAAACTAGAAGATTATACCGGTGAAAAAAAAAGGACAGTTGAAACTTGGCAGTGATGGATTAATAATTTTTCCTTATTTCTCTCTCTCTCTCTCTCTCTCTGAACGAATCTAATATTCTGTTCCACTAACGCCAGAAAAGGGAATGGACGAAACTACTACTTTTACCTCAATATCAAAACGCACTTGACAGATTTCCTTGCAGAGTTATTATCAGTTTGTTAACCCTTTCATAGGCGGGACAACTCTAGGACTCTGCTTCAATTACCGACAGACAATTTTATTCAGGTGAGACTGAATTATGGGACCTTCTGAAAGTTGGTACTGTCACCGTTAACACTCTCATGGTCGGAGCAACTCATGTATTCTATTCCCTCTAACGCTAGACGAGTTTATTTACCTGACAACAAACCATTGATTATACCGGGGGGGAAAAGGTGGAGGCGTGGGTGGGATGAAATTGCTAGTTTTACGATCAAATCAAACCTCACATATTTCATTCTTGCAGTCACCAAACGCGTTTATTCAGCTTAGGGGAGATATGCCGAGCAAAATGGGTAATATACACCCTTCACGGACACTTTCACTACAGTATGTCTCCCTAAACTGAATAATTTCTCTCAGAGGTAGCAAGGAGACGTCAATGGATTCAGGAAGATAATCACTTCGTTAGCTTACATGCCTGTACATATCAGCTTTGTTCACTTGTAGTGGCACTTCAGGTACAGGATCTCCTGCAACATCTCTCTTCAATCCCTTAACGCTGAGGTCATTCTCTAGGCCCTCTAGGGCCTCATCTCGAGTCTTCTTAGGTGTTTATAGATTCTTCATCTATTGTTCATCCTCCGTCCTCTCTGTATGACCAGACTACCCCAGCACCTTTCCACGCATCACATCAACAATACCTTTAGCTCCTAATCCATCTCACAACTGCTCTGTTACTTACAGCTGTGTCATTAAAGGAAGCACCTCACATCCATCTGACCATCCCCATCCTTGTACACTCAGACTCACGCGCTTCCTTATCCTCTTTTGTCCAACTTTCACTGCTATAAAGCTTTATGCTTCTCACATATGCAGCATAAAAGTTTCCCTCAGTCTAAGGAGAAAAAGTCTATTCAGTGTCAGGAAAAGAAACAGTTCCCTAAACTTCTTCCAGTCACACCTAATCCTAGCACAACACACATCATCACCCAGAATACACACTCCAAAGACAAATCTACCAAGTCAGTGCTGAACTGGCAGTGGTTCACAAATCACCAGTAAAGCCTGTACTTTTCAGCCAAAGCAAATACTTCATTAATGCTATTGTGTGAGGTGATTTGTTTGGTCTTTCATCGGCCTTGTTGTAGTGTTCAGTTAGGCAGAAGCCATCCATATTGTACAAGGCATTGTGTAAGAACTGAACTACTAGTACCTGTTGACCACAATGATATACGAGATACTGCATACTTTTTACTTTATTTTTCTTATTCGTACATTCACATGATTTTTTTCAGCTAAGGTAAGACTATCAGAACTGGAGGGTTAGAGAAAGTCATTCTCAGGTCTCTCATTACTAGGAGACTCCTAACAAGCTGAATAACATAATCTAGAAGAAAAAGGAAAACAGGAAGGAGCACTCAGAGCGCACAACACCAGTGACCATCAAATGATTTAAGGGCCGAATATTTGACTTTGTCCTGCCACCTTGACCATCGACGGATTACTCTCAAAATCGAACTACTTCATTCTTGCGTTATCCTTAATATTTCCACCAACATTTTTTCAAATAAGATCAAATCTCTTGGACTTGACTTTGTCCATTGACCTTGACCTTTGACCTTTCCCTGGGTCCTTAACCTTTGACCGCTTTTTCGCGCGCACACACACACACACACACACACACACACACACACACACACACACACACACACACACACACACTCGATAAATGAGTCGCGGATGTAAAAATACAGACTAGGCTACGTCATCGAGCTAAAATGGTAAATGTTAAACGTAAGCCGTATATTTTGCAGGAGGTACTCGGAAAGATCAGAATTATTTATATCGTTTTCCATGACGCGTTTTGTCCTCTGTTCTTTATGCCTTCAGACGATTTTATTCTGCTTGGCAGAGACTTTTTCAAACTGGAGGGGTTAGCTATGTCCTTCATTAATCCCTTCAGTGCTGGATGTCTTGCCAGTGTTGAATACAAGCGTCTGGAGGTAGCAAAAATAGACTCAGATAATACGTCATCGTAGTGAAGGGCTTAACACTGGAGGTCCTTCTCTCTCTTTGTGAAGGTGCGATAGTGACTGAGTAGCCAACAGGTGTATGAATGTTATCCAATTAGAAATGGATAAAAATAGGTTTCACCCTCTCAGTCCGATGACATTTCTTTATCTTTATCAGGTTATGTTGTTTGATTTACGGGAGACCTCGTGTGGTGGAGAGGTTAATGAAAAGATCCATCCTAAGCTGAATAAAATCGTCTGAGAACTGCAATAACAAAAAAACAAAAGACGTCACCGTATTGAAGGCCTTGAAAGACCGACCCAGCACTTACCGTAATCACCATAATCACCACAATTGCCCACGCATTTGTAGGACTAAGTATATGTACATTCTTTTGCTCTATTATTCCCCATCATCAGATGTAGTGTACTCCGTTTTATTATTTCTACCTCCATACGATTTTATTTAACTATGAGAAATCGTCTTCCAGTGAAGGGGCCACAGACGATCCCCACTCAGCTCCTTCACTGTGAAACTTCCACACAAAGCAAAATATAAGCGTCAGACGGCAGCAAGAACAGAGCGAAAAGGACGTGCTGCTCACTGAAGATATTAAACATGTACATCAAACACATTTTCTACTCGTGCTGTTTCTCGGTACGTGGGCAGGCTGCAGCAAATGTTTCTGTGGTTTTACTGCTGCACGGAAGACGCGGCTACTTTGAGTATAACAGGGTCAAGGGCCTAATATGTACACGTGGAAGATGCCACCCACTACCACCAGTCTGGGTTAGGTGTACGTAGCTTATTTATTGATTGACTCATTTACTTTTTTCATCATCACCATACTAATAATAATAATAATAATAATAATAATAATAATAATAATTATTATTATTATTATTATTATTATTATTATTATCATCATTATTATTATTATTACTATTATTATTACTTTATTGAGTGTGTGTGTGTGTGTGTGTGTGTGTGTGTGTGTGTTTTCACAGCGCCTTGAGTTGTTCAAATGGGAAAATGATTCCTTTCCACACAAGGAAAAGCTGTTCATTCTGATGATACAACGGATGTCAACAGGTCTGACCAACGCTACAGTATTTTTTAAAAATACAGCATTTCCATTTGCAGGTATACTTTTTCCAATATTTTGTTCCATTGCAGATTAGCTAGGTAGGGTATTGTGAACAAAATGTCTTGAACATTAACTGAGTTTCAAGGAAATAGGGAAACACTACCAGACTCACCAAGTACATAGTATCATCACAGTCCTTTTATATACATGGCTTGGAATCTATATTTTATGGGGCAAAATGGACGTGAAATACAGTACACCCGACACAACATTGCATGACACTGAGAGATTCCGCGTTCGATTCTCGTCCAACCACGAAACCTTTGGCCAAACCCCAGGCTATCGCACTTAAAACTAAAATAGAGACCTTGTTTGGTAAATTGATTGTTGTTTGTCGTAGCCTGGGGGAATGTTTGATGCTTGCTTTCCTTGTTAGCTAAGTATAATCTCAATATTCACTGTAAGCTGTGTCGCTATATTATTTTCACTTTAACCTGGCTTACATTTTCTTCCTTTTCCGACTTATTTATCATACCTCAGTGGCAGAAAAAGACAATACTACGACTCTACATCCTTCCCATTGGTATTCTTCGTGACTGGCACTGTATTTCAGTACTGTTTCAGACCAGCATTCAGGATGGAGAGATGTCAATTTCAGATAAAGTAATAAAAGTATAGGCTACCTTGCAGCGTACGTTGTCATGTATTCATTATCCCTGGAGAAATGAATAAACTCAACGTCGCAAATTCTTTCATGTAGTAAAGATAGCTAAAAAAAAAAAAAAAAAAAGGCTGTGATATATCGCCATCGTCTTTCTTCCTGCCGCCATAACTTCAGCAGAAAGAAACAGGTGTTCAGTGTTGGCGGGAGATGGACGCTTGTAAACGGCGATGTATCATGTGCGCCCAGAACTCATCGACCGCCCAGGCAAATGTAGCCACGTCACGCATTCATAACATTTCCTGAGCTTAATGTGTGCGTATAAGACTGCTCGTTTATGCTTTCATCTTGTCATACACCCACCAAACACTTCACAACCAGGCTAGTGTGGATAATATAGTGACAACAATACGATCGAGCAATTATATTTCCGTTATCAATTCACTGCCATGGGGGCTTCTTTAAACGAAAAACTTGGGTAGGAACCTTATGAATTCAGAGCCAAAATTAACTGGACGCTGTGCTGAAGTCCAGTCACAAGTAACAAAACACAGATTATGTCTTATGGCGCCTGGGGCTGGGTATAATGGGAGGTGACATGCACTCTACACGTATTGTATGGCGTAGTTTGTGTTGCGGGTCTCGTGTACGTGTATGAGGCACGTGAAGTACTAGAACAGCGGAAACACAACTAGGTGGCGTTCAGAAGTAAGAAAACACAATTATATCTTACGGGGCCGGGAGCTGAGTATAGTGGAAGGTGGCACGCACTGCAGATGGTGTTCGGGTGTGTTGCGGGCCTGGTGGATGCGTGTGTAAGGCGTGTGGAATATTTAGAACAGCGACAACACAACCAGGTGGAGTATGGAGCACGGAGCCAAGGTACAAATCCCTCCCGTGACGGCGGCCGAAGCAACACTGACACGCGGACTTCCAGCGGCACACAGGTAAAGGCGGCAGGTGCCAGATGCCAACTACACGTGGACATGACTTGCCCTCCCTCGTGTTGATTTTCTTTTTTAACCCATTCACGGTTGCGCCTTCTATAGTATTTTATTCAGTGTCCTGGCGGCTTAGTGGTTAGAACTCCTCAGTCGGAATGTTGGTCTTGCATCGGTTAGGTCCCCAAGAGGTGACGAGGTTTTCCGATTATCTAATGCCACCGAGAAAGTAGACCGGCCATCTACTCTTAAATCTACTAGACTACGATAGTCTAGTCTTGGGCCCCTATAGTGCTCCTCGAAGTGGGGAAAATGAAACTGCCTGTTTTTGTGAATATTATGTAGCACGTAATGCCAACATAATCGGAAAAATACACACCTTTTGAGGTGGAGATCTGAGATCTGTACTGAGAAACAACGTTTTGCTTTACTGAACATTGTTGTGTAGCTTGACAAAGTTCAGCAGAGTGGAATGTTGTTGCTCAATGAAGATATCCACTTCACAAGATATTCATTTTATTGTATATCTATCCTTTTTTTTTTTTTTTTTTTTTTTTCTCGACCATTGCTGTGTCTTACTTTCTCTCTTATGTTTCTTGTCTAATCCTGCCATAACCGCGTCTTCTTTATTATTTTTTCCATATCCTGTTCCATGTTGCATTTAAAGCCTCTCAAGGTTGTGTCTGAGTTGTTTAATCCAGCTAAAGCCGGACGATTATGTTAATTTCAGATATTCAAGGAGGCTTCAGAATGTTAATATTACTATTGTCAATCATAACAGGGTCGGGACAACTCAGTTTTATCCCAGCTGGCAACAGATAATTTTACTCATCTGAGAATTAGACACAGGAGGCTGAGCGTGTTTAATGCTAAATTACAAGCCTTATAAGCTCAGTTTTACTAAAGGTACATAGTTTTGTTACACGCAGGATTTATGAGTCCTAACCACTGACTGACTGGGGTATATTCAGTCTTGGATAGTAACTTCGTTCCAGTTATACAAACCTTGTGTAATATTCCATAAAATTGAAGTGGGGGGGGGGGGACTCTGAAGATTGCATTACGGGAATTTGACAATGATTGCTCACTTTCTCGCTTATTATGGTAATGAAGTATATCAGTATCTGTATCCGTGACTACTTCGACTTATCTCTTCTCCAGGATTGCTGAATCATGTATTTACAACACCATGTCATTGGGCAATCGTTCTGCCTCTGATGACCGTTTTAGTCACCGCTGTAGACAATACATTTTGTCGCATCCAGACGGGCGGCCAAATATATTGTTTGTCCCTGACTATGTCACTGACTTACACACCGACGCATTGAGTTACTGTAATTTTTTGAAGGATGGGTCCAGGTATTAAGAGTAAGAATGTTAGGAAAACTAAATGCTGCACAGTGGTAGACCCTTATCAGGTTTTCGAAGAGGTGGAACCCTCGAGGATCACCCCCACCTGAGGATCATGGCCCTCGTTGGTTCCGGCCAATCCCATTATGTACGGCATAGGCATAGTTTGGCACAATGGTAGACCTCCTCCCGAACCAGGTTTCAAGCAGGGTGGGAGGGACACCCTGACCCTTACAAGGCGACGGCCCGGGGGGAAGGGGGGGGAAGCCGTAATTTTTTACCTACGAACACAATTTTTTAAACAGTAGATCTCCACCAAGTTTTAGACCTAGTGAAACCCCCGAAGGTCTTCCCTTTCGGGGGACGGCCACTGGAGGCCCCAGGCAACGCTGGTATGTATGGCCTCATTTATTTTTACCTACGAAAAAAGAACTTTGCACAGTGGTGCACCCATGCCCACAACGAATTTAAGCAGGGTGGGACTTTTCCGGCAATCACGGAAGACCCCCCCCCCAGGGCGGGGGACGCTGGTTTAAGCATTTTTTTTTTTTTTTTTTTTAGGGAAAGTTAACTAGGGTGCGACCCACAGAGGTTGCCTTCCCACAAATAGCTAACTGTTTTTCATATCAGACTGTTGCAGGGGTGGATGCGGCTGTCAAAGGTGCCCTTTGTCTTGTGTTTCATTCATTCAACATCAGTCTTTCATTGCCTCATAGGAAGCGCAGGGGCCCAGGGCTAGGCCACTTAGTCTCATCATTTAAGGCGAGAATGACCAGTCTAACCGTTGAGAGGCATTACAGTAGATGAAAAATAAACCCTAACCATCCCTGGGATATGAACTCTTATAGGTTACATCTGGCTGGTCGCCTCAGCTCATAAGTCTACAAGGCCTCCATTTGGTTATGTGGTTATCAAATAGTAAATGGTTTCCTGAGCTACAAGAATCAATTTGGCTCAGTGTATAGTCGCCTTGAATGAGTGAATGGTTGATGTCAGTCAGTACGAGCCTCAAATACTCTAGGGAATGATGTCGCTGAAAGCCATGTAAGAATGATTAAAATTGCAAGTAAACCTTAAAGCACATTCAAAGTCTAACTAAACCAAAGTTGATCATATGAAGGGATAATGAGAGAGAGAGAGAGAGAGAGAGAGAGAGAGAGAGAGAGAGAGAGAGAGAGAGAGAGAGAGAGAGAGAGAGAGAGAGAGAGAGAGAGAGTTGCTGAAACTAGTGTGTTTTACCAGGCACATTCAGGGGGAAGAAGCTGTGGCCTTAACCCCTTCAAACCGAGGAGGTCTATATATTTTCTTGCTATCTCCAGACGATTTTCTTTAGTTTAATAGAGACTTTCCTTTTTGTGGGGGTTTGATACGGCTTGCATTACCTCTTGAAGAAAAAAAAAATATCATAACATGAAAAACATAATCTGAGGCAGCAAGAATAAGCAATAAAATACGTCGCCTGATTTAAGGAGTACATTTCTTCTGGTAATAGTGCTAATGTAGCTATTTAGTACAATTATCCAGCCAAAATATATTCCGCCAGAGCCTTTAGCCATTTCATTCCGAGGACGTATTTTTCATTTTGATCTTGCTACTTCAGACTTCATTCAGCTTGAGAGACAATTTTGAACTGGAGTATTCAGAACGTTCTATATAGCCTTCATTACTATCATCTGGAGATATACCAGTAATGTTCTTGTAAAAACTCATCACCGTACTGAAAGGATTAATATCCTTCCTCGTAACGCATGACGAATTGATCGATAAAATATTACTAAACATCGGAGAATATCAACAATATATATATATATATATATATATATATATATATATATATATATATATATATATATATATATATATATATATATATATGTTTCTCCCTTATTCTTGTCCACCCGGCAGTACAGGTGGATGTAAAGTAGATTGATGCGTGTCGTATTCTAGAGGAAAATTTAAACTTATCGATTAATAATTATCTGCCTTAATGATCAATGTGCAGTCGAAAAGCAATTTTCCTAAGCCTTCCCGTACATTGCTTCCCTCATCACCCTCTCCCGCCAAGGGTTGAGGAATGACGGGGTAGGCAAGAATGATATTATTTTCCTTAACACACAAAGGAAACCTCACAGACACATCCTTAGTATGTCGAGGGTAAAGGAATGAAGCAGCAAAATAATACTTACCCCCAATTCTAACACACAGATTCGGGGAGCTTACGTCCTTTGCTTCAGCATATATTAGTCTCTAGGGATATTGTTCAGTTGATAAAATGAAGAACGAAAAAATAGAAAATAAAAAACCGAAAATATGACATACGTCACCTCCTGTAGAAGACCAAGTTATTTTTATCTTATTTGTTAGCAAATTGAAAGCTTTATCGGTAAAATCATTGTTTTTTACCCCATATCAATCAAGCGTGACTGATAACGTCCACAATTGCACATGTGCATTCACTGAGGCAAGTTTGACTGAAATCAGATGATGATAAGGAAACTTATCGCAAGGAAACCAAGGTGTGACGGACAGACTGACGGACAGACGGACGGACGGACATACCTGAATTAGTGCTCCATCTTCCACGTTTTCGCGAAACAGAGGACAAAAGCATCATGTAGCCTGCACCACACAGTTATGCTAAATTAACAGCTTTTTGTCATACCAGTTGTACCTTCTTGACCAGATCTCTTTTCTTCCTAATCACAACCCCGAAAGAACAAGACAAAGAACGCCTTTAATAGCCAAACACACCCGTG
The DNA here is from genome assembly GCF_032717465.1 of Coenobita brevimanus. NCBI lineage: Eukaryota > Metazoa > Arthropoda > Malacostraca > Decapoda > Coenobitidae > Coenobita > Coenobita brevimanus. The sequence goes on from NC_136959.1 coordinate 41,759,280, forward strand.
TCGCGTTATAAAGGGAGAAAATTATTTATGGAGGAGGAAGGGGGGGGAGGAATCGGGGATCTCACCTTAGCTAAAACCTGGTCTGGGTAAAGGCTTACCAAATTAGAAAATATTGTTTTCCTAAGTTAAAAAGGGGGTGGGGGACGTTGCCTCCTCTGTGTGGACTGTCCCCAAGCTGAGGGAGGGGGTGGGGAGTCCCATCCTGCCTAAAACCCGGTTAGGGTGGTGATCTGTAATTGTGCAAAAATTTTTCATTTAGATAGATAGATAGATGTAGATAGATAGATATAGATATATCAAGGATAACGATATTAAGCACTGGTATTATAATGCTCTTGTTATACTCTGACGAAGACCCCAGTATCCTTTTAAGCTCAGTTGATGGCCAGGTTTTGTCAGACTGGAGGATCGATTTAAATAGTTACCAGGGAGATTCACTCTTACCTCATAATTAAGCCAATACGACTGAATGTGACCACTCTTTAGTACTGAAGTTGTGGCATTGTCCCAGTCCCGTCTTTAGTGTGAGTCAGCCTCTATATCAACCTATCTTACTTCTGGAGCAATCATTATACGTCCAATCCACTCCCCAGCCGAGCCATAATTAAAATCAGAATAATTCATCGCCTACTCTTCAGACGTATCGACCGTATAATATGTGAATGGCTTTATCGGAATAGCCTTTGTTTGTGTGTGTGTGTGTGTGTGTGTGTGTGTGTGTGTGTGTGTGTGTGTGTGTGTGTGTGATATTCTTGGTAAAACAGTCACGTTCGCCTCCATGACTTCAGTGCTTGTGTTTCAAGGAAGCTAGTTCTACTCAGACTAGAAAGCAAATATTTTTATTCTTATATGATTGCTGAGATGTAGGAAAGAGATGAAAAACAAAAACAAAACAGAGAGAAGAGATGAAAAAGAACACAAACAAGAGATAAAAACGTACAGAAACAAGGAAGCATTTGGGATGGAAGGAAAGTCAGAGTTTTGAATCTGTTATTATTTCTCACACTACACTCAAAACGTTTGTTGCTGGTGGAATGTATCAGCGGACAGAGAGCTCTGAACCTTCTCCCATCCACATACTCTCTTGTTTCTGTGCCCTTTTCATCTCTTGTTTCTGCATTTTTTTCCATCCCTAAATATTAGCAATCATTTTAGAACAACATTTTTGTTTTCTAGATTATGGCCTGGTTACCAGATACACATTAGTAATACTATAAAACGATTTTCAACTGTATGGTAATCGCTACCACGACTACTCATACAGTATGTATACGTAAAATGCGTAAGTTGAATGTAGCAACAGGAATCCGTAGAGTTTTACATTCTGAGAAGAGATCTGAGTGCAGGAGAATGTGTTTAGGCTGTGCTGTACCTGGCGTACTGAAGCTCGAACGCTGCTCTATGCTTGAAAGGGCACGTCCCCGGTTGTTACAAAGCGTTTGGTACGTAAAACACTTAAGTAAACCTTTTCTTTTTGGATTTATGACTGATGAAGGAAGGGAAACAAAAAGAGAGAAGAAAAAAAAGAACAAAATCTATAATTCTGAGGTACGAGCTCGCGATTCCTTTGAAGGTCAGCGGGGCTTTGTGAGTAGCTGAGCACTTAAATGGCAAAGGTCTTTTAGTCTGCATTCTTCAAGTTGGCCTTTGCGAGCGTTTTGGTGCGCGGGCCCTTATATCTTAGGTGCGTGACGTCATTTGAACCTGAACCATCACGGCATATTAAGCACTACCTACTGATTAACTCTCTTAGTCTCGATGATTTTTTAAAACTTAATTCTCGCTACTTATAGGCAATTTGCGTCATCATGAAAGATTTTTCAAAAGCTGGGGATTAGACAGCCTCCCTCACCTCTTTCACAAAACTAAAGACAGTCATCCGGAGGCAGCAAGAATTAGTCAATAAAACACGTCACTGCAGGGTTTAAGTAGAAACAACCTCAGTACAGTAGTTTAGTATTTTATTAACCATTGATAATAAGCTTTCTTAAATTTTTGTGAAACAATTAGGAAAATATGATCGGTACGTTTACTCTCGGTAGTACGTCCAACTGCAGTAAACCTTTATTTCCAGGAGCACACACACACACACACACACACACACACACACACACACACACACACACACACACACACACACACACACACACACACACACACACACACACACACACGCACGCACGCACGCACGCACGCGCGCGCGTTATATATGCACTCTGCTGCTACACGACTACCAGATCTATACCCTAGAAATTATTAACGCGCTGACCTGCATGGCTCCACAGAGAATTTACACCACGCTCTCTACACATGCAAAGGAGGATGTACAGTAAAAATAACCCAGTAGTTCCAACGGACGGATACCTAACCTCTTTAATCCTATGACGTTTTATTTTATTACAGTTCTCTCTCCTGATGATTTTATTCGACTCAGGAGAATTTTCAAGCTAGAGGAATTATATAGAGCCTTCATTGACCCTCTGGCAACTCGGGTCTCGGATTCTGGGCCGGGATATTCAAACGAACTTACGACCGCCTCCCTGTCGTAGATAGATCTGTTTACGTAGGAAGGACACATAAAAAAGTGTGCAGAATGTTTCCAAGTCTCTAATGAATCCTATAAAAAAGCCGATCTTAGTTACGATAGGAAAAATTGTCGTAGGTTGCAACTGTCTCTTCAGAAAGGACAAAGAAAGAACATTCAGAATCTCCCCGGGTCTCTAGTTCTTCCTGGAAAAATGAAGTCATAGTTACAACAGCAAATCAATCGTAAGTACAGTATGTTGGAGTACCCCACCCCTGATTAACATCTTGTGGTGTTTGCAAGAATAAAGTAAAAGGCAAGCCCTTGGGCTGAAGTGGTAATACCTTCAATCTCATGACGTATTTTCTTACTCTGTTCCTACGTGCAAATGTTTTTATCCAACACTAAAAGGACAAGTGGTAGTTCAGGAGTTTCTGAAGCATATGTCCTATTCCTCCAGTCTGAAAAGTCTCTCCTATGCTGAGAAAGCTATTTGCTGCCGAACCCTCGGGGCTCTTGACCCAAAGAGGGACATAATAGGGCCTAAAATGGCACGTTTTGAATCTCAAACCATATTCATAAAATCTTACTGTTTTTATAAACATTTCAACTCAAGATTCAGTATGAATACGGTTTAACATGATAATTTTTATAAATATGACCCAAGAATATAAGCATACGCCCTTCACCAAAGGTAGGTCTAAAAACGTCACTCTATGAATTTTACTTTCATAACCATAAAAAATCATAAGTCATTTATTAATACTCTCAACACAAGGATTTTTATGAATATAGCTCAAGTCTCCGTGTATCATCGATGGGGGTCCCAGGATGGCCCCTGTACCTGTCCTGGAGGCTGTGAGAGGTTCAAGAAGGGTTAATTTCAGATACATCGATCAGTGCTGTTCCTCCATCGACGTTCTGACTGCCTCATGACTGATGTTAAAATGTCTTCAGGTGACGTGCTTTCTGCCCTCACTGGCCTCAGTACAAACAAAGCGAACGGGACTGGTGGGGCCCCTCCTGTTGTTCTCAAGAACTCTGCCCAAGTACACTCTCACCAAAAAGTTCTCGAAGCCTGTAAGCATCATGCATTGCGGGAAATAGGAACGAAGAGTTTAGATACAACTCTCAGTGTGTGTAGCAGGTGGTGGCTCTGATTAACCATTCACTAGGTGATTGGAAGAGTTGCCAGTGACTCATATCCCACGCCTGTTGTGTAATCATAATTCTGTTTCGTCTTTGTCGCTCAGTGGACATAATTCATGGCCATTATAATGAAGTGTTGAAGTGTGGTAGTAATAAATATTCAGATTGTTCCACCGTAACATAACAAGTTGGTTGTATTTGACGGGAATAATCACGTATTGCCTCAGTACGATCTTTCCCTTCAGCTGGATAAAATAGTGTACTGTTAGCTAAAACGATTACTTCTGTATCGTAATGACTGAATGATACACGGACATCGGCTTATGGGAATGGCTAATGATATAGTTGTGGTGTGTGGTTCCTTTAAGCAGCTCATGAACTCGGATGCAACGCTCAGTATTGTCTTGAAACTTGTGTCATATGAAGGTTGCTTCATGGAGGCCTGATATCCACATGTGGCACCTCACCTCTCTGTGGTTGCTCATTCATTTCTAACACCCTTCATTTTCTTAGATTAATAGTAATACTTGGCATATCAGTAGTAAACCATGCCACATCAGTTCATCTTCCAGTTTCAGGAGTATATTGCGACACAGTTTACTTCATCAGATGTGACTAATACGCCGATATGCACTAGACGTCACTGTAATGGCTTGGCATTGCGTCACCAGAATCAGGCATGCAAACCATTCCAAGATGACTAGCTTTGTTCTGATCATTCTCACATCCGTCGTGGCCCGAGCTTCGAGAACGTTTTGGTGAGAGTGTATATTCTTTCGCCTTTGTCGTTCTGTATCTTTTCTCATTGCTGGTAGTCTGCTCTCATTCAGCCTATCTCGAAGAAGGGTGACTGTTCCCAGCCCTACAATCACCGACCAATTGCTTTAACATCCTGTATTTATAAATATCTGTTCCACTCTTAATAACAACTTTTAAAGCTACTTTCCCACCATAACCATTCCGACCTCGAGTATGGGCTCCATCAGGAATCTTCCACTGGCGATCTTCTCACTTTCTTTTCAGACTTCTGGCCAACCTTATTTTCGGGACTTTGGCGAAAGCATCGCCATTGCACTTGACATCTCAAAGGCTTTCGACGAGTGTAGTATAAATCTTTAATTTCCAAACTGTCCTCTTACTGTTACTATCCTTCTTTCTGCGCCTTCAGCTCTAGCTTCCACTCTGGTCGTTCTGTAGGTGCTGTTGTAGATGGCCTCCGTTCTCCTAGAGCTATCAATAGTGGTGTTGTTGTTCTATCGCCAACTTTCTTCTTTCTAACCATAAATGACCTTCTGAGCTGTACATCTAACCCTATCTACTCATACACTGATGACTCCACTCTTCACCTTTCCATCCCCTTCTCACCCCGCCCATCACAACAATTGCTTCATTGGACATGGGACGAGGCTATGGCACACCTAATTTCTTTCTTGGCCCAATCTGTGATTGGGGTAAAAGTAACCTTGTTTTTTTATGTATCAAAAGATCAGTTCGTAAATCTTTCATCCCGACAAAAATCTTTCTCACACGAGTATTCATTAACATTCAGCAATACCCATCCCAATCCCCCATCATCTCTCAATATTCTTAAGGCTTCATTCTCTCGGGATTTTGTTTGGAAAGATCTCATTACCTCTCTCGCAAAATCTGCTACCAGGAGATTAGGTGTGCTAAGCCGACTCCGTATCTCCTTTACCTCCGCATAGCTATTGACTTAATACAGGGATTTTTTTTTAGCCCCGCCATGGAGTACGACACCAATGGGGGGGGGGGATCACCACATACAGTTCTTTTTCACTATGGTGGAGTCAAAGGCTTTTCGTTTCATTAACTTTCCGCCTCTTACTGATTCCCTTCAACCCCTATCTTCGCCGCACTGTTGCATCTCTCTCTCTCTCTCTCTCTCTCTCTTTTTCTCCCTTACGCTACTTCAATGACCACTGCTCTCCTGATCTATATATCAATTCCAGCCCTCTTTCATTACGGAGGGCGGGTAGCACCCATCTAGCAGCAAACACTCACCCCTTTTCTGTCCAGCTTCCTAATGCAAGAGTTAACCAGTACTCCAGTCCTTCATGTATCCTACAGTTCAACTTGGGAATTGTCTTCCTCTGTTTGTTTTTCTTTCTGCTTGCGACCTCCAGTCTTTTAAGGGCCATGTGTTCAGGCATATCGAAATGAACGGATTTTGAATTTGGCTCTTTTTTTCTGGAGCACATGATGATAAGAATGCGTCTCGCCGCTTACAACATTGTTCGCTGCACCATACAGTGTGGGATGCAGGCTCATCAGATGTAACAACCGTAGGCGTTCCATAAATGCCCATTAAAAAAAAAAAATGGTCTTCTCACTTTGGGTTGTAAGTTTTAACGTGACAGATACAGCTTGTTCTTCCTTGTTGTTCTGAAGCACTGTTACTTTCCGACCATATTATTCGACACTGGAGGGATGCATGACAGTACAGAAAAAAAAAAAAAAAAAAAAAAAGTCTCTACGGCTAAATAAAATCGTCTGGACACCTCGAGGTAGCAAGACTAAATAAGCAAAAACCGTCAATGAATTCATGGGGTTAGGAATATGGCCGTACGTCTAAGTCAAGCACAGTCAGTCACTACAGAAGATAGCTTAGGATTAACACCTGTCGACTGCACGAGGTTTATATGCAGGTCTCCATCGGTACTGCTGGATGAACAAGGATACGGGAAACAAACCTTATCCACAAGTCTAAGCGGCACGAAAATCGAACTCGGGTTTTTTTTTTTTTTCAGTTGGGGACTGGATGTACTACCAATTGCACCTCACCACTGTACCCTATTTACTCTAACTTGGCCTAAAATTGCAGTCTCTTTATGTTGAATTATCAGCTGTTTCAAAAGATTAACAGTAGAATATGGTGCCAGTCACAAAGTAGTGCTTGGAAATTAGAGCTGGAGTATTGTCTTTTTTTCTGCCGTTGTATCAGTCAGTGGGGCTATACTCTCTCTCTCTCTCTCTCTCTCTCTCTCTCCTTTCATCATACTGCAGGACACAAGCCGAAAGAGGACGAAAATCTCAGCCAAGTTCAGGTGAAAGAAGTACAGCTGTTTTCAGGGTCGATCGTCGCTATGTGCAATAATCTCGTCTGGAACTACACTTAAAAATTCTCCTTTGTTTTTTCCCCCTCTCACTTTTCTCTCCTTCTAATTCTTACATAATGCTTCTCCATTAGTGGGCCGAAGATCAAAGGTGGGTCGTTAAGTGGCAGTTGCCCCTGGGAAAAAAACGAGTCACTACATCATCCTGTGTGACTCAAAAAGCTAGTAATGAGTTTAAAGATGACGGCGACGATACTGATGGCTTGGGCGGGGCGGGGCAGGGAGGAGGGAGGGGGAGAAGGGAAGCAGTGGTAAGAGGAGGGACTGGAGAGGCGGAGGGATAGGAAGGAAGAGGACTAGGGAGGTAAAGGGAGGGGGAAAATGAGCCACAAGGAGAAGGGTGAGGAAGAGGGAAGAGAAAAGTAGAGAAAAGACAGGGAGAACATGAGGAAAGGGAAAGGGAATAGAGGAAGAGAAGGAGAAGGAAGAGGAAGAACAGGAGAAAGAGGAAGTGGGTGTAGGAGACAAAGAAGACGAGAAGGGAAAAGAAAAGGGGAAGGCGAAGGTTATGGAAGAGGGGAAGAAGGTATCGGAGAGGGGAGGAGAGAAGGGGAGAGAAAGAAAATGGAGTGAGAGGAAGGGTGGCGGCAAAAGGGGGAAGAGTAAGAAAATGAAACGCAAGGAAATGGAGAGACGAGAGGAAAGGGAGGGAGGAGAAAAAGAAGAGTAGGGGAAAGAAAGGGAGGGGAGTAGAGGAATGGTAGGGAAAGAAGAGAAGTGGAGGAGGAGAAATGAAAGAATAGGGGAAGAGAGGAAGAAGAGGAGAAGAGGAAGGGTATGAGAAATGACATTCCTAGTGAACCAAAAGCAGAGAAAGATTTACATGAGATGATTTATGTGAAGGCCATAACTGCTAGAATTTCTCTTCGTTGAACAAAATCGTGTGGTGTTTGCATGAATAAAATACTCTAGTGCATCAACCGGGGGAGGTGGCACCGAAGAAAGGTGATCTGTGGTCTTCATGGACTCTAGTTTGATTTCTGACTGGGGTAAGGAATAATTTGAATGTTTTAATTTCGCTAAAAGAGGTATTGCTAATGTACCACAAGATCCACCGACATATCTTAAAAACACCCCCGCTAATACCAGTACACCAGTCCCGTATGAGATTGTCCTGGCATGTATTCAGTAGGGATGGTGGGGGTTAGCGCCAAAATCGTAACATGTGGAGGTGTGTGTGGTACTTAGGAGGATGGCTTGACCTCAGAGAGGTCTGCTACCTCTATGTCCAGAGTCGGGAACATTAAAAAAAATAATAATAAGGATTAGGAGAAGATTTAGAGAGTAGGAGGAGGTGGAAAAGCGAGGAAGGATGGGAGGGAACGACAGAAGAGTTACATGTCGCAGAAGGGAGTGAAGGAGAGAAAAGACTGGGGAAAGAAAATCATGAACAGACGGATGATGATAAGTGGAAAAGCAGTGAAGGGAAAGGGTAAAGTTGAACTGGAAAGCAAAGATAATGTGAGAAATGGCATAACGTTAACTGACACATGACGGGGACAAGTCTAGTGTTTTCTTCCAGCTTACGTTGAATGGGTTTATCCAACTGAGCGAAACACAGGAGCCTGTTAATACTGTTACCATAAACCCAGTTACGGCCGGTACAACTCTTATTCGTCTAATTCTGATAACGCTAGACGATTTAATTCCACTGAGTTATAGGAAACTGAAAGTTAATACTGATGTCATAAACCCTCTCATGGTCGAATCATCTCTAGTATTTAGGTCCAGATAATGTCAGACGATTTTAACCAAATGGATGCTCCACAGGAAGTTAAGAGCATTAAGAAGATACCTATTACATAATGGCAGATAATGACAGCACGTGATAACGATGTTGATACACAACGTTGGAGGACATGGGTACTAATCTGTAACTTCATTATCTTTACACTTCCCCCCTTCCCATTTCCTTGCCGCTATCGCCTAGTTGGGAGGGGGGAGGGCGCTTCGGAGATAACGACTAGGATTTGATGTGTGGGAGAAATCTTTCTGTCCGTCTCCTCTTACCCTGGGTCCCCTTTGCTGCCCCAACTAATTTTGCAAGATCTTTCTTCTTCTACTGTTGCTTGTGTCTTCCCTTTTCTCCTCTTCCTTCCTTTCCATCTTGGGCACTGAATTTTATGCCATAATGTACTCCTCTCCCTATTTCGACTTTACATCTCGCCTTTCTCGTTATTTACTTTTTTTGTCCGTCCTCTCTAATGCTTTTTACCTCCTACATTCAACCCCTTGCACCCATCCTGTACCACAAACGATCCAAGTGTGGTTGTTCCGTTTATCTGTTCGTCGTAAATCTGTCCAGTTTTGTTGGATTCCTGGACATATAGGCATCCCAGTCAGCCATTTCCCTTCACACCTTGCTCATCTACCCAGTTCCATGTTCAGATGCTTTCCTGCTTTTACAACCTTACTTTTACAAAACTGGCAGTCCATTTGGTCACAAGTCACTCACACAGCAAACTACTTTTTGTAAAACCATTTGTCTCTCCATCGTCCTCTCCTGGACACAAGAACAGGCGCCGGAAAATAGCACATGCTCGTCTTTGAATCGGCTATATTCAGTAGTCACCTACCAATGATCGGCCCCCCTTTTGTTTAACCTGTCAGTCACGTCTCCGTGTTTCCCATATACTTCTACACAGTCCACTGCTCGATAACATACGACAGACCTTCTTCCCACACCTCGCTCGACTTCGCTGGACTCCTGACATCAGTGACGTCCTATGCAAATCTCACTCATATCCCATTGCTCGTCTTAGGTCTTTCCTCAGTCACAATAATGTCCTTTTTAGTTGCTATCTCATCTTCACCTATGTACATCAAATAGTTCGCTTAGTTAACCTTTAATTGTATCTTTTTCCTCTCTGCCATTACCTGTCTCTGCCTTGGTGCTGTGTGGCCTTTGTCGCTCGGCGCTAGAAGGTTCATTCAATCAGTGTCATCATCCTTGCTTCCTTTGGACATTTTTATTAAATCTAGCGGAGCTCTCTGATAAGAAAGGGGTGAACTAAGCTCATGAAGGTGGAAAAGTCTATCAAAAGGTAAATAAAATCGAGTGAAGATACATGGAGTAAAATAATAAGATACGTCCTCTGACTACAGAGATAAACCTCTTTACAACCATAACGTACTTAATGTTCTGTTCTTGCTGTATCCAGACGACATTCTTTTATTCTGGGAAGACTCTTCAATTTGATGAGGTTAGACATTGCCTCCATGAACCCCTTCACTTCAAAATGTGTCCCCCTAAGCTGAAGAAAATTATCTGAAGGCAGCAAGAACGAAATATGGAAATAAGTCTTCCGATGGAATATAGTAAAGGTTTATTAGTTCTGTACCGATTATATACCCTACCTTGATTATACAAATTCCTCTTAGCTACTTCCCTATCCCCCATCCTCCTCTATCCCCCGATAGGAGGATGGTGAACTATTTGGAGATCATCTTAAGCCACTGCGTTTACATTTCAGATGAACCTTGGGCTACAGCAACAACTACTACTATCCAGGGAAAGGGAAACCTAAGGTGGGGCTGAGGTATTGGGCAGAGAGGTAGATGAATGGGGGTAATGTGAACTGGAGAGGGGGCAGCCTAATATCGGAGGACACTGCAACATGGGGGCGACTTGCTCGTGGCCACCCCCTGTGGAATTAAGGCGTCTGGCTGTGCACAGATACATAAACTTTTTCCAGTTACCTGAACTCCCTAAATCAGATGATGGAAATTATTGTTTATTCCTGCAACTTCCACATGATGTCATTCAAAGCACAAGAGGAATTTCACGCCTGAGGAATTAAATACATCCTTCATTAATTCCTTCACTACTATTGGTTCTTCCCGAATTGAATAAAATAGCCTGAATAAATATTGCGTCAAATTATCACCAGGATCACTGAAATAATTAAATGAAATTTTCAGCTATTATAATATTGCGTTTCTTAATAAATTCTTGAAGTGTGATTATGAAATGTCTAGCCAAGTAAACAAGGCCATCAGACAGACCTTCGTTAATGGTGAAAATATAAACCAGAAGCCATCTTACGATGGGATCTCACCACCCGCGTTGCCGGAGTGTTTTTCCTCGGCAAATAATTTTGCACCTTCAATTCTGATTTGGCGCAAATACAGGATGGAAAACACACGCAAACTAGAGACTCCCCACAGGGGGAATCACACCAGCCGCGAGCCGATGCATATCTAGCGCGGCTTGAAATATGACCTTGACCATGACCTAGGGAGGCGATGGCAGAATTGGTAGAGAGGTGGCCTGCTGTCCTCACGGACCCAGGTTTGAATCCCAGCTGGGGCAGGGAACAGTTTAAGGATTTGAATTTCACAAAAAACAGACTTTTCTGATCTACCAGATGGCCCGCCGACATGTCATAAAAGTACCCCCGCTAATACCAGTACACCAGTCCTATATGAGACAGCCCTAGCATGTATTCAATATGGATGGTGGGTGTTAGCTCCGAAGTGGTGACATGTGGAGATGTAGGAGGACTACTGGGCCCCAAGGAGGACTTGGGAATAGGCACTGAAGCCTTTGCCCAGAGTCGGAAACGTATTAAAAAAAAAAAAAAAAAAAACACCATTTTCGAACTCGTCCGAGATTTTCCTTCCACTACACACCTGTAAAATTTTGTGATGATATCTTGAGTGGTAGCGAAGTTATCGTGCTAACATACACACAGACACACTGACAGACAGACAAACTGAGAACAATACCAGCTTCGCTATCGCAGCTGGTAACAAAGCCAGCCCGCCAACCTCACAACTAAAAACTTTCGCACTCCGCTCACTTCGCAACGCGGATGGTAAGCGAGCGGAGTGGTAATGTTTTCAGTTGAGGTTGGCTGGCTGGCTTTGTGTGTGTGTGGGTAAACAAGATATCTCATGAATGGCTTCAGCTATCAGCATGAGACTTTCAGGGTATCAAGATATGGCCAAAATCTAGGACGAGTTCGAAAATGGACACTCGGGGTCAAGGTCAAGGTCACCAAAGATCAAGAAATTGACCTTTGGAAGCCATTACCACTCCGCTCGCTTTGCAAAGCGGATGGTAATTAGAATTTCTGGACCTTCAAGCATTGATTGAATCTTTCTGTACTGAAAAATCAAGAAATTCAAATACAGTACATCATAAAACAATACTAAAACTAGGCTTGTCAGGACTCCATAAATAACAGCTGGTAGCATAGATGTAAGCTAGAGGCTAAGTGAAAAAGCTACGATGCACACACACACACACACACACACACACACACACACAGGTTTCTAGAACATTCGACAACTGTGTAGCCCACGTGACGGAAGTTCTTATGCGGAAGGAAAGAGAAGAAGTCAGAAGGATTTAGAAGGCAGGAGGAGAAAGAGGCGAGAAGGAATTGCAAGTATGAGAAAGGGGTCTAGACTCGAGAGCGAAGCACGGTGGTGTTAAAAAGGGGTCAGGCTCACGAAGTTAACTTAGTGTAAATATTGTGGTATCCCCTTGAAGAAAATAAAACTACAGTCAACCCCAGACTCATATTTATCTTCTCCTGTCACCGACTACAAGTGAACTGAGGTTATCTCCTACAAATTAAATCACTGTCTACTACAGCTCAGCTACTACTACGATTTAATCAGTTACAGAGCTGAGAGGCTCGCCAAACTGTAGGCAGATAAATGAGCTTGTAATAAGGGTAGAGAATTTGTAACCACATAGTTACAAAAGGCAGAACGAAAACAGAGTAAACTAACATATCAAGACGGCACTGATTACTCTTGGGCAGAGAGAGAGAGAGAGAGAGAGAGAGAGAGAGAGAACATTAAAAACCAGGTAAGAAGTGATGCAGAAGGAAGAGCATATACCTACTGGATGAAGAGAGAGATGAAAGGGAAAGAAGGTCAAAGAGAATAACTAATCCTGTTAAATGTGACGAAGATGAAAGCTGTTGATCGCCGAGTAGACGCCAAAAACTGAGAAGCCGGAGGAGTGCCAGAAAAATGAGGGAAAATGAGATCACTTGGTAGGGACGAGAGGGGTGAAAAATGAAATGAGAGGTGGAGGCCGAAATACATACGGAAATACGTAAACATATATATGAAGTCTATATAAGACATCTGCATATAACGATAAACTGAAGCTCAAAATTGAAAGTTAAAATTAAATCACTGGGATATATTAGGTAAACAATATGTTAATAAAAATCGTTTGGTGGAGGCCAGAATATAAACTACTATACTCTTTTCATCTTAACCTGACTCGGATTTTCGTCCCTCTGGAACTTATTTCATGTGGCTCAGAGGCGGAAAAAAGAATGCTGCAGCTCTGCATCCTTGTCGTAATACCTTTTCATGACTAGCACTACATTCTAATATTAATCTTTTGTCAATTACTCGGCACTGAAGATGGAGACATAACAATTTTTTGCCAGGTTAGAGTAAAAGAGTTTGAGTGGTTTCCTGCCAGAGAGTTCTTATGGCCTGCAATGTCTCACTATGAGTAGCTCTAGGCAGTGGGATAAGTTAGGTGCAGCTGTTCTCAGTAATCTTCGCCTGGGGTTCCAAAGTGTTGATGTGATATTGCATGACTTCCATCTTGCTTGAGTATTGCTGGTCAGTTAAAAAAAAAAATCTCCATAGGTGTTGAAGCAGTTTCGAGACAGAGTAAAAGAAAGATTGGTCGTAATTGTGCCTGAATCATTGTATCAGTCCCTCTACCTCCAAACTTCATTTCACATCCAACGGGCCACCCATCGTTTTAATCATACATAGGCCTCCATCGTCACTTTCTTCACATTCCACCTTCCCTTTCCCTTCATCTCTTTGCCAGCCAACATTTGCCCTCCACCCACCTACATCCATACTCCCTCTTCTTTAGTCCCTATCCCTTGTCTCCCCTGCCCTTTCCACGTGTTATCCCTAGGTCACCCAGCCATGCCCCCATCCTTCACCTCTCCACGTACCTATCCTTCAGCCCCGGAACGTAATTCAAATGATATTAACTTTTGCTCCCTCTGATGATTTTATTCAACATAGGAAAGATGTCCCATAAGGAACAGGTTAATGAAGGCTGTATTTAACCCCTCTAATTCGAAAAGTCACTTCTAAGCTGACTAAAATGATCTAAGGGCTGCATGAATAATGTGAAAAATACATCATGCCATTAAAGCTTTCAACGCTTGTTTCTCCCATGTCTTTCTCAAGCAGCAGCATTACTGCCCATGCTCTTAACTACTTGTATACCCTTCTGTGTGTGTGTGTGGGGGGTGCTACCGAATAACGATTTTATGGACTTTGTGAGACCTATATTGCTGTACAGATTATTGAAGGCTATAACTCCTCCAGTTCATCTGATACAGACATCTGAAATCAGCACTAATAAATAGAAAAATATGTCATCTAACTGATGGGGCTTAACTTCCTGTCTTTATGTCAGTGTGCGATGAAGTAAAGATTTATTTCAGTCGAATCCCACAATAATCTGGCCTACGTTTCCACGTCTCTTACACCATGGGGAAAGTGAAGTATTTAGGACCACTTCTAGCTGAACTGTAATTCTGAAATTCTGAAAGAAGATACTAGAGGCCCAGACGATTCGTTTCGAGCCAAGTAGAGCCAGTAAGAGTGAATCCAGTCACATTAAACACATTAAATTTTTTACACTGGCATTGAAGAATTAGACTTTAACAACAAAGATGACTCGAGCTTAGCCTGGTTGAGCAAACTCGAGCCAGTGCGTGCCATGTTCAATGCAGTTTGATTCATAAATGATTGAGCTGATTCATAATATAATAAAAATGGTTAGGTTCATCACGCAAAATACTTTGTGAGCAGCGCGGAATTAACCGTTCCTACCTTCAGAGCAGATGACTTTATCTCACTGAAAAGATACAATGGCTTCATGTCAGCCTGAGGAGGGCCCAAGATAGTTCGATAGCGATTTATCTTCCCAACAAACAAGTTTTCCAAACGTGATGTAATCTTCCGTTGAGCTTCCACCGTTCCTTTTCATCCCTGCGATCCCACAAGCTATTTCTTCCCTTCTTCCTTGGACAGCCTGGCACAGAAGTTCGTCTAATGTTTAATTTTCTCTGTTTGTCATTTTCCTTTGCTGGCGAATGTTCCTGTAGTGGGAGAATCTTGGAATGTTTATTTGCCCATACATGATTCTCTTCGACATGGTGGGTCAGAGAGGGGACAGATACAGGTATGTCACTCAGTGTACGGTAGACGTAGCACAGAAGCAGGCGAACTTTACCCCCTGATTGTAAAATACTTCTATATCTCCCCTCCCCCTCTCCCATTCCCTTTCACAACCTCCAATATTTCTCTTCTCCTTTCCCATTTCCCCTTCTGTCTTCTAATCCCTTCTGTCAAAAGACCTCAGACGATTTATTTATTTATTTATTTATTTTTTTCACTGGAGAAACTCCGAATGGAAAGGTTAAATACAGCTTTCAATGGCTACTTCACTCCCGAGTTGTGTTGTTCATTACATTTTTGCAGCTTTCAGACGATTGCATTCACCTTAGGAGATATTTTCCGATATTTAAAACATACTAAATTCCTGTTCAGCATAATACACCGTCAGAAACTTCATTCTGAGTATTGATAATCGTCAATTTCTTTACCAGGGTCTACAAAAAAATTAATCTCAGAATCTCAGAATGTAAACTCCAAAGTCCTCAGACTTCGGAGTTCACATTCTGAGATTCTAATAAGCAACTGCGCTGCACCCTGGACTGGCAACTCACTAGTGTGCTGCATTGTACTTCCTAAATTTTCATCGCTTATACAAACAGCTGTTTTTTGCTTACATATATACATATCACTATCATCTCTCACTAGAGGAACTGCCAGTAAAAAATAAACTTAGGCAAATCAATTATAACTGAAAATAAACGAAAAACTTCCCCTGAATGCTGAGACCGTCGCCACACGATGCTGATGAGGTAGACCATTCGAGATTAGGGGAAAAATAATTTATATTTTAAGTATTTTTTAATATCCATACGAAATGAATGAAATCTCACACAAAATACCGAGAAAATAATATTGTCTTACAAAGTCGAAATAAAAGAAACAAAAGATAACTTTAAAAAACGAAACCAAAGGCAGAGATAGTGAGATTTTTTTTTTTTAACAGCAATGTAGATAACACTGATCTCTGTCCAGAATATGAAGTAATTAGCCATGGTTGCTACGGATTCACCAGACTGATTTTCAGAATCCATGGAGAGGGAAGCAGGAGGGAAGACAGGACTACTGCATCGATAACGCAGTATAGGCAGCGGGTAATAGTGTCACTGGCTAAGAAGGCTTCATAACAGATTTTTATTTTTCTGAAGAGACGGTGATTATATTCTCCCGTTTGCTAATTATGTGTGTCGATAACTGTCTGGCCCAGTCCATTGAGCATGTTGTTGATAGTTCTTCCTCTTGCAGTACACTCTCATTGCTTCTGGGTCTTGCCTCAACCCTCTCTAGGTGGAAAAAGTGCTCAAGTTGGTGATGATATTGCTGATGTATAATATCGACCTATGCTTATTTTAGTATGGTAGACACTGCATACAAGAGGGTAGTAAACTGCAGTATTCGAAATAAACTGCAAATGGCAACGTACTATGGAGGTTCTATAATCCACGAAGAAGCAGTTGATATAATTTGCTGGCATCGATGACCGTCAGTTATTGGAGTAAGGTGTATAATTAGAACAACATTATCCTAGTCCTCACGAATTACTACAAGTAGCTTAATCATGACTTTGGTGGCTGAAAAGTCGGTGAATGTTGGTCAGAGGCAAGGAGAAATGAATAAATCAGGGTAGACCTTTCAGTTAAACTGCACGCTCCGACAACTTCTTTTCTGAAAAACCAGGTGCGACAAGCTAGACGCATTTTTCAGTACACACACACACACACACACACACACACACACACACACACACACACACACACACACACACACACACACACATACACACACACACGCATTGATAGGTGTGTGCGCTTTTCTTCTCATTCCTTTTAACAATCCACCTCAACGCTCCTGCATTTCACGGCTTAACTCTCTTGAGACATGGGCGTCATTCAGATACTTCATTCTAAATTTTATTCAGGAAATGGTAACCTCTGCCCTGCGATGCATTAGGGCGTCCATCAGTGAATATCAGACGGTTATTCGAGGTATTACACATTTTCATACCTACAAAGCTCTCATGTTACGAATATAGTTATCTAGCTTTACTATCTTATCTCCAAGTAAAGCAGAAAGTTCTCTCACTCACCTTATTAAACCAGCGGCTACTAACCGTACAGGAAATAACAGAGTAGGGTCTGGAAGGACTAAAATGAGACATAATTCTATTTTTTGGAAATACTAGTTAACATAAGCCCGCCAAGTGCCTTGTCCTCCGCAAAAGCCACACATCTACCCAGTCACCACAAAGTTCACCAATCCACGACTACCCATCTACCCACGCCACATCCCTCCACCATGCCCCCACCTTGCCCACCCATCTACCCATCCACCCACCATGTTCACCCACCCATCCACTTGCCATGTTCACCCACCCATTCCAACGCCATCAATCCACCTATCTTCCCCATCTACCTGCCCACCTATCCCACACACCCACGTCATCTGCTGCTGATTCACCTACTCATCCCACTCACCCACCCATCCTATACCACCCAGGCAGGCATCTCACCCCACTCCTCACACACCTCACCCTGACCAAGCACTTACCCCCACACACCCACCCTGTCTGACCGTCCCACCCATCCCCCCTCTCCCCATCCACTTATCCACCTAAGCACCCCGACCATCCAGTTCACCCCACTCCACTCCCTCCACTCACTCTGCTTTTCCACCAACCCGCCCACCAACCTACCCACCTAACCTCCAAGCTTCACCACCAGGATGACTTAAAAGTTTCCCTCCTTCCCCCACACACATACAGTACACACATGCATAGGTAGAGTGGCTTTTAGTGTACAGATGAGATGAAATTAGGTGATGAAACTATTAACAAATTAAACTCCCGGGTAGTACTCTTCATTGATTGTTCCGTCTTCTGGAGTGTATTTGTAATGAACAACACCCTGGTAGTCGGGGAAAAAACAGGAAAAAAAAGGTAAGCATGAGCTTCACCTTGCGTCATCTTGCATAGCTTTGCTTCATCCCCCAAAGCATCTTCCTGGTGGTTTCAGATTGCGTGTCACCAAGTTTTTGACAAAATTTGATGCAATAACGTTACTCGATTCGCTCGGTTATCGCGGCACAAAAAAAAATACGACGAGCAAGAAGAATGCGTCCTCAAACACACGCTGCTCGGCAGCGACCGGGCTGGGCAGGAGCAGTAAACATAATCGAGCATGCACACAAAGATTCAAGGTCACGCTCCACTGAGCTGAAGCCTTCCTTCTACTGGTTTAAAAGAAAAAAATATGGTTCGACCAGACCTTGTGTCTGTGGGGGATGGAGTTATCCCCGTACCCTGAAGATTGGGTCTATGAATGTGCGTGGATGTAGTACGATTGAGGCTAAAAGGGAGGAGATTGGGAGAATGTTTGTGAGAAGAAAGTTGGATGTGTTAGCTTTGAGTGAAACGAAAATGAAAGGGAAGGGTGAGTCTATGTTTGGAAGTGTGAATGGAAGATTGTCAGGTGCTGATAGAGGAAGGGCAAGAGAAGGTGTGGCCTTGTTAGTGAGTCCGGAAGTACAGCAGTGTGTGATTGAACGGAAGGAGGTGTCATCGAGACTGATGTGGGTGAAAGCGAAATTTGAACGTGAGTTGTGGGTGTTTGTTAGTACATATGGGCCTGGTAGTGAAAGGGATGAAGAAGAGAGGGAGTCTTTCTGGAATGATGTTGATGAGTGTCTGCAGAGTTTTGGAACGAATGTGAATGTGGTAATGATGGGAGATCTGAATGCTAGAGTGGGAAATGTAGCAGTTGAAGGTGTAGTTGGTATGCATGGTGTGCCTGGAAGAAATGAAAATGGGGAGCGAATGATAGCGACATGTGTTGAGCGAGAGATGGTGATTGGAAATACGCTGTTTGAGAAGAAAGATATTTATAAGTATACATGGGTGAGACAGGAGGGTGGAAGGGTTGTTGATAGAGCTTTGATGGACTATGTGGTTGTGTCTAGGAATGTAATAGGAAGATTGTTGGATGTGAGAGTTCTGAGAGGGGAGGGTGGAGGTATGTCTGACCACTACCTGGTGGAGGGAAAGTTAAGAGTAGGTAAGAGATGGGTGAGAGCTAGGAGGGTTAGGTGTGGCAGGGAGGTTTTGAAAGTGAGTGAGTTGGATAAAAGAGAGAAAAAGATAGAGTATCAGGAGAAATTGAAAGATGAGTGGAACGCAGTGAAAGATCGGGAAAATGGCAGTGTGGAGGAGGAATGGCAGTTATTTAAGAGTGCTGTGGTGGGGCATGCAGAAGAGGTATGTGGTGTGAGACGTGTGGGTGGTGGTGCAAGAAAAGGAAGTGAATGGTGGAGCGAGGAAGTAAGTATGGCTGTGGCTGAGAAAAGACGTGCATATGAAGTGTGGCTGCAGAGGAAGGATGAGATGTCATATGAGAGGTATAAGGAAAAGAGGAATAAGGCGAGAAGGGCTGTACGTGATGCTAAAGTGGCTGCAGACGAGAGGTGGGGTAGGCGGCTGACAGAGAATTTTCAACAGAATAAGAAAATGTTTTGGAAGGAGGTGAAAAGGGTGCGAAAGGGAGACTCTAGGAAGGAAGAAAGAGTAAAAGCAGAGGATGGAAGGATGTTAATTGAGATGGATGCAATAAGGAAGAGATGGGCAGAGTATTTTGAAAGATTGTTAAATGTAGAGGAGGAAAGGGTGGCTGAGCTTGTGGCGGATGGAAGGGTGCAAGGAATAAATGTGTTGGGAGAGTTGAATGATTCTTTGATCACGAAGGAGGAAGTGGAGAAGGCAGTAAAGGAGATGAAAACAGGGAAAGCTGCAGGTATGGATGGGTGTGCTGTGGAATGCCTGAAGGGTGGTGGAGTGACTATTGTTGACTGGTTAGTAAGATTGTTGAATGTGTGCTTTGTGAAAGGTATGGTGCCAGTTGACTGGGCATGTGCTTGTGTGGTCCCGTTGTATAAAAGCAAGGGTGATAAGTATGAACGTACTAGCTTTAGGGGTATAAGTCTGTTGAGTGTTGTAGGTAAGGTGTATGGTAGAGTGTTAATTATGAGAGTTAGAGAGGGTACAGAGGGAGTGATTGGTGATGAGCAGTGTGGCTTTAGGAGAGGGAGGGGATGCGTGGATCAGGTGTTTGCGGTGAGACAAGCGTGTGAAAGTATTTAGCGAAAGGCAAGGATGTGTTTTGGGCATTTATGGATTTAGAGAAAGCATATGATGGAATTGATAGGGAGGCTTTGTGGAATGTTTTGAGATTGTATGGACTTGATGGTAGGTTATTAAAAGAGGTGAAAAGTTTTTATGTAAATAGCAGAGCGTGTGTAAGAATGGGAAATGCTGTGAGTGATTGGTTTCCTGTGAGAGTGGGGCTGCGACAGGGATGTGTGATGTCGCCTTGGTTGTTTAATATTTATATGGATGGTGTTGTAAGGGAGGTGAATGCAAGAGTTTTAGGTGGAGGTATGAGTCTGGTGAATGTTGATGGTGGAGAGTAGAATCTGAAGCAGCTGCTGTTTGCAAATGATACTGCACTGGTGGCTGATTCAGAGGAGAGATTGAGACAGTTGGTAGAGGACTTTGGAACGGTGTGTGAAAGGAGGAAATTGAAAGTAAATGAGAATAAGAGTAAAGTGATGAAGTGTACGAGGTTGGTAGATGGTAGGGGGATGAATATAGTTTTGAATGGCGAGTTGCTTGAGGAGGTAGAGTGTTTTAAATATCTAGGGTCACATGTTGCTGTGGATGGAAGAATAGATGCAGAAGTGAAGTTTAGAATAAATGAAGTAGGAAAGGTGCTGGGAAGAATGAAAAAAGTGTTTAGATGTCGTTCGCTTAGAATGGATGTAAAGAGAAGACTGTATGAGACTGTTGTGGTACCGACTGCAATGTATGGGGCTGAAACATGGAATATGGGTGTAGCAGAGAGGAAAAGTTTGAATGTAATGGAGATGAGGTGTCTGAGGAGTATGTGTGGAGTGACACGTATGGATCGAGTGCGGAATGATGAAGTGTGAAGAACTGGAGTTGTTCGGGAGATGGCTGGTAGAGCTGAGCAGAGGGTGTTGCGATGGTTTGGGCATATGGAGAGAATGGATAATGAGCGATTGGTGAAAAAGATAACTAGATCTGATGTGAGAGGTGTAAGGCTGAGAGGAAGACCACGAATAGGATGGATGGACAGTGTGAAGAGAGCGCTGGATGCGAGAGGGATGTCTGTTGAGCAAGGAAGAGTGGCTGTGCGTGACAGAAATAAATGGAGAGAAATTGTGAATGAATAAGTGATGACGCAGCCCTGAGGGGATATTCTCCCCCATTTGGTCTGATCAGTTATTTCAGGTCAGGTGTGGGTAAGAGGATGAGTCTGTTATGATGTGGCAGGGGTAAACCAGCTCTGCTGTCGGGCCCTGCTGCGGATGTCACTGATTGCATTGCGCAGTTGACCCTTGTGCAGTGTGGTGCGGTGAGGATCTGTCCGTTCTCCCCTTTGGGGCTAAGATGCGAATGAATGTGTTTGAATGGATGAGTAAATGGGGAGTGTGTCGTCCTGTCTCGACTACCTCCCTTTCCTTGGGAAAAGCAGCCTAGGTATATAGATAGATATATATAAATATATATATATATTTATATATATATATATATATATATATATATATATATATATATATATATATATATATATATATATATATATATATATCCTACGTTGCCCCATAAGGAGCGTAGGAGCCCGGGGCTAGGCAAGTTGGTCCTGACATTGAAGATAAGTGTGACCAGCCTCACTTATCCCTGAGGGGCATTACGTGAACAATAAACCCCAACCACCCCTTGGATATAAAATTGCACCGGCTCAATCCGATTGGAGCGCCGTAATTACCCACTAAATCACCAGGCGCCAAAATCTGGTTATATGGTTACCATCCAGCATAGTAAATGGTTTCCTGGAGTTCAAGAAACCATCTGGCTTGTCCCTCAGTGTAGAGTCACCCAAAGGCAGAAGGAAGAGGAAAGAATGAAGGAAAGATAGACAGAAGAGGGAGTGTAAAGCCGCATGTAGGCAGAAGGACAAGGAAAGAATGAAGGAAAAAAAGACAGAAAAGGATGGAAGGAAAGGAGGATGGAGGAGAAGAAAGGACAGACACTCGAAAGCAGCACTACATCGAGTGAGTGGAAGGTGAGCGCCACCACCTACCATATATATATATATATATATATATATATATATATATATATATATATATATATATATATAATATACCTATCTATATATATATATATATATACCTATCTATATATATATATAGATATATATCTATATATCTATCTATCTATATATCTATATCTATATATCTATATCCATCTATCTATCTATCTATCTATCTATCTATCTATATAGATCTATATCTATCTATCTATCTATCTATCTATATATATATTTTTTTTCACAGCCGGTTCCATGAAACCCGAAAGTCCTTCTACGTATCTTGTACCTCCACACGCCACCACTTCTGCCCTAACATCCAAATTCCATAATGAAGACATGCTAGGGCTGTCTCATACAGGATTAGTGTATGCGTATTAGCAGACGTATTTTCACGACATTTCGGCTGATCTTACGGTAGATCAGTAAAGTCTGCTTTAACGAAATTTAAACCTTTAAACTGTTACCTGCCCCAGTCAGGATTCAAACTTTGGTCCATTGGGACTGCAGGCCACCTATCTATCGACTCGGTCGTATAAAGATTTCCCATGACTTTATATGCTACTGTAACTTCAGGTAACTGAATGTCTAATTCTGAGTTTAAAGATGCCCTAAAACATGGGTCCAGTTCTCAGCCGTTACATGGTTACATTTATTGATGACCTCATGGCCATAAATGGTTTCTCTCATAATACATTTATTAGGTACTGGCAGGAGTACCCCGGCTTTGCCGGGACAAAAAGACGAACACTCTAATCCTATTTGATCTAGTTCAATCTTTCTTTGTACTCCATAAAGACCATGTATGAAGAGGGATTATGAGAGGTCCAGGAACTTTCAATTTCAGCTTTCGCAGACTAACTCACAGTATTTGTGCGCACTTGTTTACTATTACCGGTGACCTCAAATATCCTTCGACCGGTGACCTCAAATGACCTCGGAGGTCAACCTTACATAGCCTGTGTCCGAACTGGAGGTCATGTGAGTCTCCATGCCAAAAATTGGGCTGCAGGGGTACCCGGCGTTTCCCGGGCCAAAAAAGGCGATCACTACCGGTGACCTCAAATTACCCAGATCTGAATTTTGACCCCCCTAAAATCATCCTTGGGTCACCCTGATTCAGAATATATATGGATCTGGGGGTCCCTGACCCATGGTTTGAGGAAGGGCAAACAAACAAAGTAGCAACGCGGCTCATTTATAAATATAGATTCAGTAACTGTAGCTTCATAAGGGATGGCAATTGGACCCACGTTTTGAATAGCATTTTTATTACAATTGGTTAAGGAATCGCCTCTTGCAGTGAAAGTTCCCAGCTTATGGCCCTGAAAGTCCCTAAGCTGCCCTGACTGAGCCTGAATGTATGTGAAAATCCTACCTGCATCTGCTGTAAATGACTTGATTGGACCTAAATTCAACTGAATGACATAACTGGACCTGCAACGGCCTCAGTGGTCCTGAACGGTTCTGAGATGACGTTATTGAGCTTGAATGGATGTAACCGTCCTGAGTTAACCCACTTGCCCTGATCAGGTCCAGTGCGCCTGAACTGCCCTGAGTCGACTTAGATAGCTCATTCGGATATAAATGGGCCTATATTACCCTGAGTTGACCTAAGTGGCCTGAATGGGTTTAGAGAGGCCTGAAAGGACCTGAACAAATCTAAACTGACATGGGTATAGCGATATGGTTGTGTACGACCTGCGTGGCTTCAAAATGACCCTGAAGAGGCTAATTACACCTGAACGATCCAATAATGACGTGAACAAACCTGACAGCCCGAACGGATTAAAAAAAAAAAAATGGATGGCCTTTAATGATCTAAATGGATGGAATTAGACTTGGATGAACTTAACTACAACTGAATTGGGTTAACTGTTTGAATAGTTCTAGACTGACCTGACAGAACCTGTGTAGATGTCAACAAGCCAAAAGGGCGTATGGTTGCCAACAAAAATCGATTCACTCTATCAGGATAAATGAGTTAACGGAGAAAAACTACATTTGCAGTCCCGTGATGCCATCTTCGGAGCCCAGCAAACTTCTCTGATTATTCGTTATTGTTCGACTAAAAAGTGGATAGATTTTTGTGACCACGATAGTAGTAGTAGTAGTAGTAGTAGTAGCAGTAGTAGTAGTAGTAGCAGTAGTAGTAGTAGTAGTAGCAGTAGTAGTAGTAGTAGTAGTAGTAGAAGTAGTAGTGGCAACAGCAGCAGCAGCAGCAGCAGCAGCAGTAGTAGTTGTAACCCTGGACTCATTTTAACACGGGCTCAATGGACTGCAGTCTGAAGTTGCCCCTCTGCCGCAGTCGACCATCCACATTTCGGGGGACAGGGACGGAACGGGGGTACAGTACATAGCCTGATTGGGCAAGTCAAAGATTGTTTCACTAACCGGTTCTCTGGTATGCAGGCTGAGGGTTATGCTGGCTAATAGGTATGCTGGCACGAAGCTCAGTGCATGGTCGACGAACGTGCTTGTTTCTTTAAACTAGTAGCAGTGACAAGTAGAATAAAAACCAAACTAGCCTGTCCAGCAGATGACACAAAAAACTTTATTCATTACCCACTGGAAGATACATGGTAGTGTGAGCAGACTGCCAAGTAAATATTACGAAATACTCGTAAACATCAGCAGTTTTAAGAGTCTGGAATATTAAACGAGGAACCGCAAGTAAACTCATGTACAGAAGTGAATTTTGCTGGGGTTGGAAGTGACTAATTATGAACAGTCGGGGAAAAAAGATCTGTAGTATTTCACCTCTTCTTTTTCTACCTCTTCTCTGTTGACTAATATTCCTAAGTTGAGTAAGGCTTAATTTATTTCTCTGTCCATAGACGCTGTTTGATATGATGTGTCAGGGAGGAGAGTGATGGACATTATCTAAGGATAAGGTAAACGAAGTAGAAACGTATAGATAGAACTTTTACCTCTGGCTGTACAATGAAAGAGTGAGTTGCAAAGGAAAGAAGTAGTCTTATGTGCTGGTGGGAGGAGATTTAGCATGATGATGAAGATGATGATGATGATGATGGTGGTGACTGTGATAATGATGATGATGGTAGCTGTGATGATGATAACTGTGGTAATGATGGTGATTTTGTGATAAAAATGGTTCTGATGATGGCGTTAGAGAGGATTTTGTTGATAATAATGGACACTGATCGTAATGATGATGGTGGGAGTGATGACAATGGTGGGAGTGATGACAATGGTGATGCAGTTGATACAGTAGTAGTGTTGATTATAGTGATGACGTTCATGATGATAATGATGGTATTGATGATGATAATGACACTGACGTTGGTATCGATTACAATGATGATTGTTGCTGAGGGTAATACAGATTACTGTACAGTATAGTGATGTAACTACTGATGGTCATGATATTGTTAGGAAAATGACAATGATAGTGATGATGATTATGGTGGTGAAGATGGGGTTGTTAATGATAATAGTTTTGTTTACAGTGATTATAATGATGGTGATGGTTTCGACGATGATGATGATGACGATGATGATGGTATTGATGGTTATGGTAAGGATTATGCAGGTGGTGTTGCTGTTGCTGATGGTGGTACTGATGATAATGATGCCGATGGTGATTATGATACTGATGACGGTGTTGCACATGAAGGTGGTGATGATCATGATACTGGTGTTGATGATTATCGTTATGATGCCATGACAGTGAGGATAATGTGGCATGATGATGTTGACGGTGCTGTTGATATTGATGGTGGTGGTGTTGATGGTGGTGTGATGGTGTTAATGGTGTTGATGGTGGTGTGATGGTGTTGATGATGTTTATGGTGCTATTGATGGTGGTTTTGATTATGTTGATGGTAGTGTTGATGGTGGTGTTGATGGTGTTGATGGAAGTTTTGATGGTGGTGTTGATGATGTCGATGGTAATGTTGATGGTGTTGATGGTGGTGTGTTGGTATTGATGGTATTGATGGGGGTGTTGATGATGGTGTGATGGTGTTGATGGTGGTGTTGATAATGGTGTTGATGGCGATGTTGATGATGGTGTTGATGTTGGTGTTGATGGTGTTGATGTTGGTGTTGATGGTGTTGATGATGGTGCTGATGGTGTTTATGGTGGTGTTGATGGTGTTGATGGTGGTGTTGATGGTGTTGATGGTGGTGTTGATGGTGGTGTTGATGGTGTTAATGTTGGTGTTGATGGTGTTGATGGTGGTGTTGATGGTGTTGATGTTGGTGTTGGTGTTGATGTTGGTGTTGATGGTGCTGATGTTGGTGTTGATGGTGTTGATGGTGGTTTTGATGGTGTTGATGGTGGTGTTGATGGTGTTGATGTTGGTGTTGATGTTGGTGTTGATGATGGTGGTGTTGATGGTGTTGATGTTGGTGTTGATGGTATTGATGTTGGTGTTGATGGTGTTGATGGTGGTGTTGATGGTGTTGATGGTGGTGTTGATGGTGGTGTTGATGGTGTTGATGTTGGTGTTGATGGTGCTGATGGTGGTGTTGATGGTGTTGATGGTGGTGTTGATGGTGGTGTTGATGGTGGTGTTGATGGTGGTGTTGATGGTGCTGATGGTGGTGTTGATGGTGTTGATGGTGGTGTTGGTGGTGTTGAGGGTGGTGTTGATGATGTTGATGGTGGTATTGATGGTGGTGTTGATGATGGTGTTGGTTGTAGCGTTGATGGTGGTGCTGCTGTTGATGATGCTGACTGTGATGTTAGTGGCTATGATGACTGACAAAATAATGATAGTGATGGTCCTGATACCGTTGTTAATAATGATGATGGTGATGTCATGAGTGGTGTTGATTATGGTGTTAATTCCTTCAGTACGGTGAATTACTGTTTATGTTATCCTTGCCAGCAGTGAACGATTTTTATTCAGCATAGGGAAAATGTGACGGAGTGCAGGGGTCAATGGAGGCTTCACAAACCCCTCCAGTCTGCCAAGTTGAAGAAAAGCGTCTGGAAACCGCAAAGATACAATAAAATACTGTACCATCGGAGCCATCAGATTATTGAAGGTTTCAGTGAGGGAGGTGATGACGAATATGATGAAGATGCTGACAGCTCGAAGTGGATTTTTATATGCAGTTTTCATCAACCCTTTTTACCACCAGGGGTTCGCCTACGCCAAATACAAAATTGTTTGTTTGAGGCGAGGATATAATGAAGATATCATTTCGTTCGTAATTTCTATCTCCATTCACAATCTTACTATCCGCAGCAGACTTCCTTCTCTATCACTAAATAAAATCGTCTGGTAGCACCGCGAATAAACTACAAGAGTGTGCCATTGTGTTGGAGTGGATCATCAAGTAACCGCAACAACTGAAAAGACTTAAAAAAATAAACATAAACTTGAAACTCGTAAAATGTATCCGCCAAAACCCGTGAGAGACGCGTTCCTCCTCCACAAATGGGTCAATTACAATGTTTCCTAAAGCTGATCGAGAAGTTGAGAAGTTTAATAGCATCACTGGAATTCAATTTCAGATAGAAAATGACCCGGGGTTGGCGCGCCCAAACTGATCTGGAAGTTGAGGGGAAGTTGAAGATGTTCCTTAGACGACTTTATAAATTAGCTCTCCTGGGCTCACAGTCTCGCCGGTCAAGGAGGCTCCCTAGCACCTCTTCCTTACCGGTTTATTTCTGTTGATGCCACGCTAATATTCCATTAAGTGTTAATTATAAAATCTGTGTCCGTCCTAAGCCCTTCGATCACATGGCGTTTTTTGTACTTTAATTTGGCAGTCCCCAGACAATGTTATTCAGCTTTAAGATAGGCTGTTCATCTCCGTCATCATTTACCTATGCAATAAGAAAAGCCTGTCTGAAATGAAATGAAATGAAGGAAAATGAGATTAAAATACAAAAATACATCGCCGGATTTATACGGTTAGCAAGAATTAAATACCGCACTGTATATGATAATATTAAGGTGTAGTTGTCAAAATCCATCGCCAAGCAAGTGGTGCTAGAAATCCACTTCAGCTCTTCAGAAATGACCCCTACTGGCTCGTATTATCGTCAGTTTAAGAAGCATTCTAGCACATTGTCCTTACTACCGCTGGTTAACTTTCATTTGACAAAGCTGGGCCACGTTCAGACTTTGAATACAAGTCATATATATATGAAATATAATGGGCCTTAGTTATGAGGTAGGAATGACTCTCCTTGGTTAGTAGTAAAATTTATACTCCAGTCTGACTACAACGGCCATCATCCAAGCTGAAAGAGATTACGGATCTCTGTCAGATGAAACTAAACGTACTATAATTTATTGCTACATAAAGTACCGGTCTGTTAATATTCCCTTGTAAATTATTTTAGGCAATCTACGTCGGTATTAAAATACATAAACTAGCACATAAACCCATCTCTGGTTACATCCTCTAGAGGTCAACCCACCAACTACCTATTTTCCTCCAGGATGCTGCTCCTGCTTTAACCAGTTTCACGCCATAAATATACTTTCCCAGGGACCTATATTCCCTAATGGACCTACATTACCCATGCAGTTATTTTCCTTCATGGACAAAATTTCGCCATGGACCTAATTTTCTTCCACAGGAGTATTTTCCCTCAATGGACTTATTTTCCTCCCTCGGACTTTCTTTCATCATGGACGTATTTTCCCACATGGACCTGTCTTGTCATAAGGAGACACCAACTCCCCACATGGCTATATTTCAACCCATAGACCTATTGCATTAATTCCACTATAGTTGCAGTGGCTGTAATGGTAGGCTCCAGTTTTCTCAGTGCTGGGTAATCAATAGAGGTCCGCTGCACGTTGCTCCGTCGTCATTGAGGGATTATAATTACAACTGACAGGTCTTGAAGCACCACAACCCCTCACACGTTCTTTCAGACTGACTTTCTCTTGCCCATCAACAGGCGAGAGAGTGGGGCTTTTTTAGTATGTTAGGCTTCGACCAGCTGAACAAGGATATTTCACCTTTTCTAGTGGATGAGAATTAGAAGGGACAATGGGACAAAGAGCAGACTGACTACCTTGACAGAGAGGACCAAGCATCACTGATTCAGTCAAAACATATTTTTTTCATATATGTATAGTAAATCTCTCTATCAATTAACATCTGTTTAGGTTATTTCTCTGGTACCAACGATTATAATATGCAGTGTAAAATCAGTATCTTATAGAGTAAATAAATTGGTAGAAAAATGATCTTAACATAGATTTTGAAAACAAATTTGATACACTGACTTATCACGAACTGAATACATTGTCATAAAATCAATATACAGGGGTAACAGTGCAACCTAAATGTGAAAAATAATATATTACATTACGCTGTTTCCCACATGGGCCTACTGTACTAGACCCATGTTTCCATTTAGGCCCGTTTCCTCAAAGACTCGATTCCCCCTGGACCTATTTGCCCACACAGACCCATTCCAGCCATGAACCTATTCACCCCACGGATTTTTTTGCAATGGGACCTTTTTTTCCCATTCAACTACCCACCCACCCACCAACATACATACCTGCACTTACTACACTAGGTCTGTCTCAGTAACAGCACAGTGGCTTAACAAGTTTACACACACACACACACACACACACACGCACACACACGCACACACACACACACACACACACACACACACACACACACACACACACACACACACACACATACATAGAGAGAGAGAGAGAGAGAGAGAGAGAGAGAGAGAGCGGAGGGAAGGGGGTACAGCAGGTTTAATTACCCTCGCCAAGGAGGTTGTTTTACCTCACGTTGCTTTGTTTGTCTGTCTGTTAGCTGGATTATTCAAAAAGTTATGAGTGGATTTTGATGAAATTTTGTGGAAGGGTGGGCCATGGGTCAAGGAAGAAATTGTTAAATTTGGGGAAGGATCCGGATCAGGATCAGGAGTATCCCGCACAATATCTCCAAAAGTTCTCAGTGCATTTCAATGAAATTTTGTGGAAATGTGGCCCAGAACCACGAAAGAATTGATTAACTTTGGAGGCAGATCCTATATCCTATATCCACGGATCCGGGTCCGGATCCTTTTTAATGGCAATGGCATTGGCGGAGGAATATGCTCTCTGAGTGCTTTCTAGTTGTATATGTATCTTACAGGAGAGCAGCAGTGCGTGGTAAGCAAATGACTGATGTGTAATTTCAGGGTGAACTGAAGACGTTCCTTAGAGGACTATAAATTTATGCTTTAGAGTTGAATGCTTAAAACAGATATGTTCCTGTCGACTGCACAATTATCATTAAAACAGATGACAACTATGGGTTTAAAAATTGAGGAGGGGAGGTTCTGTGACCACCATCCTCCGAGAGAAGGTGAGGCAGAGTGGAGCTGAGGGTTAAGAAAGAGTGAGGGGGGAAGGGGCTGTAAAGAAACTGGGTTAGAGTAATTCTTGTCGACTGCACCAGGGTAATTGAAATACAAAATTAATATCTGGTGTAATGGTCGGTCGTCCTCCAGAGCACGACCCACAACGTTAAGGTCTCAAACTGTGCTTCCGGTTAAACAAGGTGCCACCAACAGTCAGACCGACCCGAGAAAAAAAGAGGGAGAGGAGGTAGGGCAGGGTGGTGGTTGAGGGGGGAGGGGAAGAAATACTGTACGTGTGGGCAAACTTGAATGTTGAAATATTGAAGGAGCCTGGCAGGTTGGTGGTCAGCGTGAAGGGTCAGTGAGAACTCAGTGGATCGGTGGCTTATAAAATATTACATCGCTGTATCGCAACACGTCGTAATGCCAAAGGTAACTTGCTGGAAGGACTACATGTTCCCGAAAAACTGGCTGGAGAATATTTGATGGTCTCTGTTGTGGACACCTGGGTATATAAATATAAATATATATATATATATATATATATATATATATATATATATATATATATATATATATATATATAGAGAGAGAGAGAGAGAGAGAGAGAGAGAGAGAGAGAGAGAGATAGATAGATAGATAGATAGATAGATAGATAGATAGACAGATAGATAGATAGATATAGATAGATAGATATAGATAGATAGATAGATATCCATCCATCATCCAATCCTACGTTGCCCAATGAGAAGCATAGGAGCCCAGGGCTAAGCAAGTTGGTCCTGACATTTAAGATGAGAGTGACAAGCTTCATTCATCCCTGAGTGGCATTACGTGAGCAATACACCCCAACCACCCCTTGGATATAAACCTTCAACGGTTCAGTCCAATTGGAGCACCGTAATTACCCACTAAACCAGTGGTTCTTAAACTTTCTCGTGCAGCGGACCCCTTTTATTAAAACTAATCATGTGGCGGACCCTTTATTATAAGTAGATATTCCTCCTACCCTACCTTTTGAGTTTAAAGGTGTTTGTAGGCTATAATATGCTAAAATTGTTACTGAATTATTTATTAATGGCTTAACTTGAACATAACTGTTCAAATTTTACCTCACATAACTGTCATAACATTATTCATTTTACATATATTTTATCTGTTACTTAAATTAGCCTGAAGACCCCTTGGAACGTTCCACGCACCCCTGGGGGTCCGCGGACCACACTTTAAGAAACACTGCACTAAACCACCAGGCGCCATAATTTGGTTATATGGTTACCACCCGGCGTAGTAAGTGGTTTCCTGGTGTACAGGAAACCATTCGGCTTGTCACTCAGTGTTGAGTAACCCACAGGCAGAAGGAAGAGGAAAGAGTGAAGGACAGAGAGACAAAAGAGGGAGTGTAAAGTCACCCGTAGGCAGAAGGACGTGGAAAGAATGAAGTA
>NC_136959.1:41793692-41877294 GCF_032717465.1 Coenobita brevimanus
TCTAGTTCCCTTCATGTCTAAGGGGACATTTGAGGGTCTTGCTTGGCCGCCAGAAGCAACCACAAATAGAAGCATCATTTTTTTTTTTAGATATGCAAATACTAAGTACGTGTATAAGTGGTCATGTATTTCAATATCCAGGCAGAGCTTGTGATTGGGCTGAATGTTTCTCTTTTACTCCTTGAATCCGACTACGTAGTTTTCATTTCTTTAGACCACCATAAGGCGATTCTCTTGAGCTTACATGAGATATCTTGTGCTTTTGAAGGATAAAGCTGACTTTTTTCAGTTCGACAAGTCTTCTGGAAGCCGAATAAAATCGTCTAGTGGTTGCAAAATTTAACTACAGATTGCGTTGCCGGATTCAAGGACATCAGTTCGTTGTGATCAGATGCTACTACTGCTTCCTTGTATTCGGTATCATCCTCAACAATATCCTCCCTGAATCATCAGACGAGGACCCGTCAGTCGGGTCTGATTCTGTGTGTGTGTGTGTGTTTTTTTTTTTTGTGGGGGGGGGTGTTTTTACTTGATGAGGGAGCGCTTGCCTTTATAAGGGCACTGGCAACTCTGGCACAGGATCTTGGAAATGCAATGTTTAAAAAGTGTGTTTGCATGGTGTACATCATCATTCACTGTCTGGGTGGTGCGGGGTTTGTAACTCTTGTTCCGGCTTCTTGGGTTTGCTCTCTCTCTCTCTCTCTCTCTCTCTCTCTCTCTCTCTCTCTCTCTCTCTCTCATTGTCAATTGCCGAGCTGAACACTGACGAGTGATGAGTGAATAAGGAAGTCAGTATTTTACCACCATGATTATAATGTGTTTGTCAGTAGAAAGTCCTTGGCTTGATCGTCACTTATTTACCTCATCACCATAAAATTAATATCACCTACAACCCACTGTTTAATTACACCCCTACCATTACCAATATCTTCACCTGTTCTACGCTGACTACAATACTACACCAACGATCATCACTCCTGCCATCAAACTAATAAAACCAGGTGTATTTATCATCCATAATGATATATACTGTACGTTAGCACCGGGTTCATTGTCTTACCCCTCCATCCATCTACACTATGTTGTGAAATGCTTTCCTGATGACCAATAACTCGAAGATCAGAGATGAGTTACCGTTGTGCCTGTACGTTTGGAGGGTAAGCTGATTTTTTTTCTTTTCTTTCTTTATCACTTGGTGAAATCCGATATCCTGTGTCAACAACCTTTTGATTTTAAATGTATCTGACAGCACATGTGAGGCTAGAAGAAAACGCTTAGTGTACGTAATTTCCGACTAAGTAGTAATATAAATAAAAAAGTACACACACACACACACACACACACACACACACACACACACACACACACACACACACACACACACACACACACACACACACACACACACACTGACATTTTTCATTTCATTTTGTTGCATGCATAAGGATATGAGAACATACAGTTTACTAAAAATTTTGTCTTGCTCATACTTAGCTGTGTGCTACATGCATGCCTGAGCATCTAGAATGTAATTTCTATTTATCTGGCTATCTGGGTATCGCCAGATGCCGTAATCTGCCGTCACTTACCCAATCGGCGTCGTTAACTGAAAAATATGGCATCTTTATCATCATACACCTTCACACCAATCTCATAATATGAATTACAGCCAAATTTGTTTAACTTTTGATGAGAATCTGGTCTCAGAACGTATTCTTTCTGTCAAGGTGAAGACTGCATGTTCTCCTTCAGGAAATAGAGATGGGTACACAAGGCTGTAGTATGTATTGAAATGTTTCAGTTTTTCCCTTTTCATACTTTTTAGACTCTTAAACAATATATGAAGAAAGAATGCTACAACACCCTTCCCCCCAGGATTCGCCAAGGCCCATGCGTGTAGGCCTATATTTGTGTGTGCATTTCATAAAAACAGTTCTGTAATAATCATAAATACTTCCTGCAATACTTTCATGCATATTTCGGTCTTGTTTTTAATGTGAGGAAACAGACGCCATGAGGCGCTTAGCCGCGGTGCTCATCTTCGTAACATAGGCCTTTGAGTCTGGTAGGTAACTCACCCAAATTCCTGGGATAGGCTACGAGGCCACTGCATTATGCAAGTTACCAGTTTCCTTCCGTAGGTGTTACCCTTGGTACTTATTTTACCCACCAACCCACAAAGGGTGAATGGACACCTGAGCCGAGTGACGCCAGCTGCCCGCACCAGGATTCTAACCCTGGCGCTGACGGGCGGAAGCTTCTCAGTCAGCTACCCATTTGGAATTATTAAACCATAACATATAAAGAGTCTTCACCTGAAAATTCGCACTAGGGGCAATGTTCAAAGATGATTTAAACACAATGTGGACTAAAATTAACACAACGGGATTTGCATGAAGTATGGCGGTAAAATATGTCATAATATTTTGCAGTTAAATGTGCCGATTCGGCGCTGATTTGCTCACTTTGTTCCGACTCGGAAACTGACTGTCGATTAGGTAATTCTTCGTACCCCCTCCATGACATCTTGTCATCTGCCCTCTCTCTTTTACGAGTGCACCTTGTACCCCTATATAATTATGTCCTTGGTTTTCCCCTCCTCCCCCCTTCATCTCATTCACATACACTCGCATACTTAGCCCTGCTTTTCAACAGGCAACATCTCCTCCTCCATAGTGAACCGTGGGTTCCAGCCTCCATAGACTTTCTCAGGCACTTCATCCTCGCATCTCACAGAGCTTTTTGAGTCTGTCTTGGCTCCAATCGTTAATCCCCCGCTCTTTCTTTTCAGTTTTATTTTTCTCTTTCTCTTCCTTTTCAGCTACTGTCCGGCTGCCACCTTAGAGTCCCTGCCGTGGTACGACGCTGAACCCTGAAGGAATACCGTTAGGGTATCTCCATGAGGGGGGCCTTAGAGGCCTGGTTATAGAAGGCGGCAAGGGTTGGCACTGTTAGGGCTAGGTTAGGTAAGTCCCTCACGTGGCAGTGACGGGGTCTTCTTCGACGCCCTCTAGAGGGTGGGGAGTTTAGGCCCCGTCACTATGGGGAACCGCAGGAGAGTTTGCATTTTTTTTTTCGTTTTTTCTTTTTTTCCTTTCTTTCCTTTCTTTCTACCTCTCTCTCTCTCTCTCTCTCTCGCTCCTTTTTGGCTTTTGTTATTTTTTCAGTTCTCCTATCCCTTTACCTATCCCCTTTTGCCCACCCCATTATTTTATTTCATTTATTTATTTATTTTTTCACTTTTATTTTACTTTTATTTTTCAAGCTCTGTGTCTGCATGTCTGTGTGTCTGTAGCATGGAGCCTCCACCCAAGACTGCTCTGACGTCTTCCCCTAAGATATCCCAGGCCAAGAAACCCCGTCTCACTGGTCCAGACTATGATCCAGACGATTTTTTCGACTACCCCGGCTATGGATACTGACCTAGACTCTGACAAAGTGGATCGTGCCTCTGCCTCTGCTATAACTTGCAATCCAGCGCAAGACCCAAGCCACACCCCCAGGGCCTCCGAGACCACCGCCTTAGACTCTGCTCAACCCACTGACGATGCCGATGGCTTCACTCTGGTACTAAAGAAACGCTGCTCTGCTGCCAAGACCACGTGCCCCCTCGGGCCCCCCACTTCCTCATCCTCTGAGCTCCACAACCGCACCTCACCACCCTCACACCCCCACCCCCGGGCCTCCACACGCCTGCGGATGCCGCCCCCTCCTGCCACTCCTCAGCCTCCTCATCAGTACCCAGCCTTCATCATCACTCCCAATGAGAATTTTTCCTCCACGTATGACATCACCAACGCCATTGCAGCAGCACACCCTTCCCTGAAGTTCAAGATGGTTCAGCTCAAAAGTCAGGACACTGCCACTGTTCCCCTTGATGATGCCTCTCACGACATTCTCCACACTCTGGCCACTGTTGCCGGAAAACCCATTAGCATTCAGAGACGAGACCCTAACCTCACCCTGCACAAATTTGTCCTCACTAAATATCCAACAAATTTTCCCATAGAGGCAGTCCTAGACCACAACTCAGTCGAAACTGCCCAGCGATGCAACGTACAGGGACAAAATACAGGCAAGTTATTGTCGCTATCAGGGGAACTGTCCCTCCACTTCTTGTCCTAGGACGATGGGACTCATACCACCTACGTCCCTATATCCCAGAGTCCCTCCGCTGCTTCAATTGCCAGCAGTATGGACATCACCAATCACGGTGCTCCCGCCGCCTGGTTTGCGCCATGTGCAGCGGCCGCCATGCCACCCAGGACTGCCTAGACAAATTCAAGGCCCAGCAGCCGGTCGCTGCACGTTGCCCAAACTGCGGCGGGAAGCACCATGCTTGGGACAAGGTTTGCCCTGGCAGGAAGGAACGTGTGCAGTGGGGGATAGAGAGGGAGACGCGTTAGGTCCAAGATCACCTCCCTGCACCCCTAGCTCCTCCTACCACCAGCGCTTGGGGCGTGCCCCCCGACACCACCTAACCCTCGCCTATCCCTCCCTCTCGTCCACAGCCCACCCCCTACGTTCCTCCACTCCATCCCCCCCGGTGGCTCCCCACCCCCGGGGGAACCCACCTCGCCAATCACGCACTTCAACTCCGCAGCCACCTCGCCACCCTACCCCCACCCCACAACACACCGACTCCAGCACACAGACCAACCTAGATTCCTCCACCCAAACCTCACCAGACACCACTCCTCTCCCAGGCCATGCCACCATCAGCATAGAGGACTTCAGATCCCTAAGCCGCCATCTATGCACTACAGTAGCAGAGGAACTCGGAAGGATCCTGGGACAACAGATCGACCCCAAACCCGTCCTCCAGGTAACTCACCAAGCTATACAACAATGGATCGAGCATCCAGATTGGACCAACACCACCCCCGGAGATCTGCCCCCAGCCACCCACACACCACAGGTGCCACTCCAACCCCCATCACCTCCATCCAACCCAGCCACCGCCCATCAACCACGTCACCGACGCTACCAAAACTCACGATCCCGTGCAACACTTACATCACAGGACCCCAGAAACAGAAGCCGCTCCATCTCCATCGTCAGGTCTCAAGAACACCTAAGCAAACATGCAGGAGCCCCCAGTCACCGTCAACACTCCCCCTCCGGGGAGAGAGGGAGACCTCGATCCAGATCACCACTCCCCACATCCACTCCACCAGCTGAAAGGACCTGAGCACTGCAAGCCACCCCTCTACCTCACATCAAATCACCTCCCCTCCCACATCTCTGCATACTGCAGTGGAACATCAACGGTGCCTCTGCAAAACGTTCCCTGCTCGAGGAGGCTGCCCACAGAGACAACATCGACGTCTTCCTCCTGCAGGAAACTCTCTTCAATAAGCGCCAACCACTGCGGTTGCGGGGTTTCACCCCCCTCCTTCTTCCCAGTGCTCGCGGCAGTCCCCGAGGCTGTGCCATCCTTGTCAAAAACCACATCCCTGCAATAGGCATCGACTCCCTCCCAGACTGCAGATCCAGAGCTGAAATTCAGGGAGTAGAACTTACCTTGGCGAACAGAAACCTAAAAATTTTCAACGTCTATCGTTCGCCAACAGCCGACCTACACCTGGGGGAGCTTTTCTCCCTCTCATAATCAGAAGAAATATTTAAGGGGGGGACATGAATGCCCACCACATGTGCCTCGGATCCCGCAGTCCAGCCAACCCAACAGGATGCCACATAGCTCTAGTTCTCGAAGAAACCCCGACCATATCCCTCCTCAATAACACCAACACCCCTACACACCTACAGGGAGGTAGGCTGGATCTCTCCCTTGTTTCCTCCACCCTCGCTCCTCAATCCACTTGGGAGATCCACCCCACCTTAACATCAGATCACCACGCCATCCTGTGCTCCCTAGGAATCACTCCATTCCCAAAACCCCCCGGGCCCCCCAGCAAGATGGAACACGAAACGAGCAAACTGGGGTTTATTTACAATCACCCTGGACCACCACCTGCCTACCCTAGGCCCCTCACCTGACCTCGCCAGCCACGCCAACCAAATCACTGAGGCTTTCCAGGCCGCAGCAGACACAGCAATCCCCAACACCGGTCCTCCAAAACACTACCACAAAGACCATTGGTATTATAGCCCTAGAGTCAAAGAACTCAACCACCAACTAAACAGGGCTAAAAAGATCCACCGCTCCACCCCCACCCCCGATGCACTAAAATATCTCCAGAGTGTTATCAGGCACTTTATAGCAGAGAAGAACAGCATAAAAGAGCAGAAATGGCTGGAGTGGTGCCAATCTCTGGGGGCTGACACCAATCTTGGGTCTACTTGGAGGAAACTAAAAGTAGTCTCTTGCCCTACAACTGCCCGCCCCCCGACCCACACCGACCTCCGTGGGAAGGCTGAGGACATGGCTGAGGCCTTTGCCCTCGGAACTTCCCCCCAGCAACTCCCACTCTCCACCAGACGCAAACAAGAAGACCTACACCAACACAGAGCACACCTGATCCACACTAGTAAAAACACCCCAGCCGAGACAGACTGCCTTTTCACCTTACACGAGCTAATGAACACCTACAAAACTAGCACCGACACCGCTCCAGGTTCAGACTGGATTACTTACACCATGCTTTCACATGCAGGTCCAGTGGCTGAGAAGTCCTTCCTCGACCTGCTCAACCACTCCTGGACCCTCGGCCGTGTACCCTCGCAGTGGAAGCGTGCTGTGATCCATCCCATCCCTAAACAAAACGACCCCAACAACCCCTGTCCTATCTCCCTTCTCAATTGTCTCGGCAAAATTGCTGAACGGATGGTTCTCCACCGTCTGACATGGTCACTACCTCCCCCACACAGCCACATCTTTGCCTGCATTAAGGGCATAGGTGCCTCAGAATGCCTCAGCTCCTTCCTGTCTGAATTCCGAGGAGGCAAATGTCCAGCTGTCTTCATAGATCTCGAGAAATCTTTCGAGCTAGCATGCCCAGAGGCTATCCTTGCAACCCTGGCACGCAGGGGTGTGAGGGGTCGCCTTCTTTGCTGGCTCGAGGACTTCTTCCGAGATCGTGAAGCTGCTGTTCGCTTCCATGGATTCACTTCTTCCCCCCACAAACACCAAAATGGCACTCAACAAGGCAGTATTCTCAGTCCAACCCTGTTCAATGCCCTTGTGGAGTGCTTCCTACATATCGACTTAGGACCCAGGATCAGACTAGCGAGTTATGCCGACGATCTAGCCCTCGCCATCCATAGAGGCCCTTACCATTCTCAAGCCCAGAAAACCCTCCCTAAATTACACTTAGTGTGCCAGGAACTCGGCCTCAAAATTAACGTCTCAAAAACAAAGGTCCTTCCTATCGGCATCAGACCTCCTATCAATCAACTGAGCCTCGGTCAAACGCCCATTGCATATGTAACTACACACAAATACCTGAGCGTGATCATCAATTCCCACCTCTCCTTCAGACCCGAAGTTGCACGCCTGAGAGATAAGACCAAAACCCGGATCTCAGCACTCAGAGCTCTAGCGGGTAAAGCGGGAGGAGCCACCTTTAAGGTCCTCCGCCTCTTTTACATGCAGACTATCAGATCAGCCGTTGACTACTCCGCACCTGTTCTCCCGGCCATCGATCCAGGACAATCCCAAAAGCTAGAGGTCATACAGAATGAAGCCATGAGGATATTGTCTGGCTTGTCAACCTCCGCCTCGAGTGTGACCTCATAAGCCTCGACCTCTGCATCAAAACTCGTGTTGCTACCCTTGCCACCAAACTAGCTCGCAGTGCATCTCCGCTCCCCCTCTTATCGCGAATCAAAACATTAATAGACCTCCACCTGATATACTCACAGGCAGCTGGCTCCACAGCACAGCCAGAGCCATCCACGCCCTCAAGACATCCTCATACATAATCAAGCTCCTGACTCTCTTGCCCCCCCACTGTCGCCCCCAGGCCTCATGGGACCCCCCTCTATGCAATACATTCATCACCAATCCACCTCCTAAATCACACACTCCCACCCAGCAACTCCACCAAGAAGCCCTACAGCGCATCCACACCATCACCCCAGAGGATGTAGTCACTTATTATACCGATGGCCCTGTCTCTGATGGTCGAGCTGCTGCAGCCTTTGTCTGTGAACAACGAGCACAGGGATTCCGTCTAACCAACGGGGCCTCCATACTACAAACTGAACTGGTGGCAATAGTGGCTGCACTAAAGAACATCCTGCTCCACAACCCTTCATCCACCATCATCATTGACTCTATGGCAGCCATCCATACCCTTAGACAGCCTCTTCCCACTG
Organism: Coenobita brevimanus; assembly: GCF_032717465.1. Taxonomy (NCBI): domain Eukaryota; kingdom Metazoa; phylum Arthropoda; class Malacostraca; order Decapoda; family Coenobitidae; genus Coenobita; species Coenobita brevimanus. Next base: position 41,801,973 of record NC_136959.1, read on the forward strand.
ATAACACGTTCATTATCACAGACGTACTTGCCACCACCCAACGAATACAGGATGCAGGGGGATCAGTCACTTTACATTGGATCTCCAGTCATGCGGGCATCAGGGGAAATGAAAAGGCAGATGCTGCTGCGAGGCAGGCACCATTACGCCCCAGCGTTGACATAGAGATAGCACTGAGCTTTTCCAGCATCAAGAAAATAATTCAACACCAAGCAGCAGCCCGCAGCAGAGAAGATCACAGACAACAAGTACGACTCGGCTCCCCTTCTGCAACGTGGTTTGCTTAGGCCACACAATACGCGCCACTCAAACCGCCTCTGCCAAAAGATAATCTGCTACTCACTCACCTCCGCTGCCTCAGACTGGGATATCCCAGCCTCTCTGAATTAGACACAGTAAGCGACCCCCCCTCCAACAGAATGCGAGCACTGCCAAGCTGGCATCCCTTACCCACTGCTCCACTACCTCCTCTGCTGCCCAGTCACATCCTGCCTTAGGGCAAACCTCCCCCTATCCAAATCCTGACGTTCCTAGAGCCCACACTGCAGCAATCCCGCTCAGTATCCTTCGAAACACCGCAGCCAACGTCGTTGCCACTGCCCCACTCAGTACCCTCCTTGAAGTGATGCAAAGCGTGCACCCTCCACCCTAATTAAAAAAAAAAAAATGCAGGAAAAAATAGTGTGAACAGGGCGGCACGTCCGCCCTGTACAGCCTGCCTTCCCCCTTCATGTCAAAGCTTACTCCCACCGACCGGGCTAATGTATGGCCCAGCCTCCACTACAGGTGGAGGAAATCTTCAAACGAACGAACGATATACACTCTCTGCCTCTCATTATTCATTCTCTCCTAAGGGCCAAACCATCCCAAAGTATTCCTCCTAAAGTTTTCTAGTTAGCATATCCACATCCACAGCGCCCTTTCACTTTCCCATTTTGTCTGTCTCTCAACGTGAGGTAAACATCACTTGCTCATCTCAGATAACACATCACGTTCCCGAATGTGTAAGACAGTAGGAACCATCTTTTATATATCATTTTATCATTGGTTATTCTGTAATATTTATCTTACCCGATTTTTTTTTTCACCATTGGTATTCAATAGAAGCCCCAACACTCTGGGGAACGTTGTCGCTGAATCGAAATTATAACATGTTGGTAATAATTTATAAATTCTTTCGAAAAGTAACTTCGTAGAAAATGATTCTTACGGGTACACAAGTGTATTTTTTGCAAATGAGAATCTAGTCTCATAGTTTCCACTTCTAGGTTTAAGTGCATGAAATTAACCTACCACATTCTGTTACTAAAGGCTGGTGGCCAGCTTACGCCCCTGGTGGTATTATACGATCGAATAACAGCCAACCTCCTCACGAGGATGCGATCAGTTTGGTTGAATGGAACACAGAACCATCATCATAACCGACGACTTTACACCATTAGACCACCAGAGCCTTTCTGCAAACGGTGGATTGTTCCTGGGGAGTGAGAGACGGGGCAAGGATGACAATGACCAACAATCTGTTGGTCTATCTCTCGTTGTAACCTCGCATGGTATGATATGGACGCAAAGCACTGACTGAAATAACGGTGCGACGAATTACCGAAGCGGCAGTCATTTATCGAATCGGCACACAGTCGGCACGAAAATATAATTTTATCACCATATAGGTTCAATCACACATAATTATCTTAAATCTGGTCCAAATATTTTTTAATTAATAAAAAAAGATTAGGATTCAGAGAGAAAATGTGCTGAAGTTTAAGTGTTTCTCCTTTAAATAGCCAGCTCATCTTAACAGACTTCTAGCTTGCAAATACACCCACGATCCAAAGTTTCAGTACCCTCCCTGGTCGGAAGAAAGTCGAAGCCAGGGTTACAGAGCGGCCAGGCGAGCTGACATGCGTGAGTGGTAGTTTGCTATTGAAGGCCAGGCAAGTGGAAGCCACACCCCCAGCCACCACCACGATCATCACTACCGCCATCCTCGCAGACAAATATTACCATAGCTATGGAATATGAATATGTGGCATTGTTAGGGTGATAATCATAATTTGTAAGGTACTGTGTAATGTTAACCCACCCCATGTTAGGTCAAAGAGAGAATGTGTAAACAGTCACGCAGTCGCAGTATTATATCTCTCCTTGGTCGGGCCTAAGCATATGTTGTTATTATCATCATCATCATCATTATCATCATCATCATCATCATCATCATCATTAGTAGTAGTAGTAGTAGCAGTAGTAGTAGTAGTAGTAGTAGTAGTAGTAGTAATAGTAGTAGTAGTAGTAGTAGTAGTAGTAATACTATCAGCAGTAGTAGCACTATTAGCAGTAGTAGTAGTACTAGCAGTAGTAGTATGGAGGGGTACCGAGGACATTCAGAATTAAATGGGTGAAGAACATGCAGTGCTGAGCAAGAAGGAGGGGGAGGACGTCTTGTATCGAGAAGAAGGAACACCAGCGCTGATGGAGGCAGATGGGGGGGGGGTAACTGAGACGGTAATGGAGGTGTAGCGACCAGTTAGACATTAGCTCAACAGTGTCATCCTCAGACACGATTGCGGTAGGGTTCAGATACCGGCACCACAGAACAGTCTCACATGAAACGAGTGATCAGAAACACCGAAACAGGATTGGAAACAGTGGCATAACATGCACCTGCAGAAGAGTATGCATTCATAAGACTGCCTAGTTATAATATACGTTACTTTGTTATAATCAAGCCATGTGGAGAATGGTCCAGACTCAAACCTTCTGTTCCGTAGATATGAAGGCGAGAGAGGTATGGGACAGCATCAGACGTCGTCCAAACATCTGCACAATTTGGTGAACTCCTTGCTCGTCCGCCTGCAGGCAGTCACTGATGCGCAGGGGGGTTGGGCAAAGTATTAAGCCCTTTAGTAATGAGTAGTGATGTCATTAATGAAACACAAACTTTAGCTGATGCTCATTTATTCCATACCTTATGCCTTTCATGTGTTTGTTGCACGTAACGATCGTGACTGGGTTATTTGTCCATGATGTAAGATACCTACTGTAGTTACAATGATAATTCGCCTGGGCGTTGAGAATCGGCCACGAGTAGTTGCAGTAGTTGCGATATTGAGAAATGTGGACTAATAAACCACACTGGACGACAGGCAAGTGCATTCACCGGTTCTAGAAGATAACTTGATATAAAGAGCTGATAAGCCACATGATGAGAGGCGGCATACAGCCATACAAATGCTTTCTCCAGCACTCCCTCTTTCACCAACCCTTTCCTGCATTATTTCTCAGTTTCACCTCTACTCGCATTATTTCGCATCAACCTCTCCCTTTATGACTTTTTCTCCCCAGTCTTCTCACACTACGTCCTATCACATTTCCCTTCTTTTTTCTAATGCATCTGTCTCAGTAATTACTACTGCAGTGACTGACCACCATATCGACAGTCAACACTACTGGGACTGCTTCCTTTATAATGTCACTGCTGCTATAACTACTATGTCTTCAAATAATAATCTACATGCTTGTACATCTGTCTATGTGTTTCTGTTTACCATATTTTCCCCAAACCCCCTTGGCTTCGTCAAGAATGCTTAACATTCTCCTCCGTCTATGGGCTACTTACCTCCCATCTCACGGGGCCGGTGGTCCTACTAGTTCGACACTAGACGACCTTTTCCCTCCTTTAAGCTCCTACTGCATGTTCTTCACCGTTTTACCGCGGAATTCTCGCGGTTGCTATTAATAATAATAATAATTAACTAAATAATGAACAGACCAACAAAAAGAACATATTAATGCTAGTAATAATAATTAATAATTACTAACACTAATGGTAATACCCACACGTGTTTAGGCATGACAAAGGAAATAAATAATTATACAACTGTATGAATGTGTTTACACATTCTTTATCTGACGTAACATGGGGGAGGGTTAACGTTACACAGTAACTAATAAATTATTACTATCACCCTAACAATGCCACATGTTATGGTACAGTTTTGTTTCATATTCCATGGCTATGGTGACATTTGTCTGCGAGAATGGAGGTAGTGATGATCGTGGTGGTGGTTGGGGGTGTGGCTTCCATTTGCTTGGCCCTCAGTAGCAAACTACCACTCACGCTTGTAATCTCGCCTGGCCGCTCTGTAACCCTGGCTTCGACTTTCTTCCGACGGGGGGGGGGGGTACTGAAACTTTGGATCGTGGGTGTACAGTACATTGATTTAAAATGCAAATCAATTTATTGACAGGTATATTTTAACCTACTTACCGATATTTTGATACTTGTCCGTACTTACTTTCCAATATAAGATTTTGAGGATTTAAGGGATGTGTTTTTGGACTATATTTAGAGCAATAGCGCGACCACTGGGCTATTCCTTGGTGTCTGGGATAAACTCTGGCATTTAAATAAATAATGTTATTTGTACTGTTTAGTCTGTGTTACTAAAACTGTGCTTAAAGCAGGAAAAGAAAGCGCACTTAGTTGTGGTGGTGATAGTGGTAGAGGAGGAACTCAAAATTTGTCCTGGAGGGGATCGAGACTCGCCTCGCCACACCACATTCTCTCTCTCCCTCCCTCCATCTCTCTCTCTCTCTCTGTCTCGTGTCGGACAAAGCTCACTATGATAAAAGCCCCATAGTTCAAAAGCCCTTAAAGCAAACCCCCTTAGCACACACACACACACACACACACACACACACACACATTCACACACAAAGACTTATATACACATATATGCATGCACACACGTACACACAAATGTATGGGTGCACGCACACACATCCAAGCACACACACATGCACACATACAAATATATTCACGTACATACACATGCAGGAGCCTCTTGAGAACAGTCATCTCACACACACACACACACACACACACACACACACACACACACACACACACACACACACACACACACACACACACACACACACACACACACACACACACACACACACACACACACACATATTCACTCACCGCTCGCTGGTTCTGTGGTAACGTTCTCGCTTGCCATCTGGTAGACGGGAGTTCGCGCCTCGCTCAGGCTGCGAAAAGTTTCACTGACGAAGTCCGTGGTTACTGTCCTCCTTGAGCAAGGGGATGGGTGTGTGCTTGTGTGAAGGTCACAGCCTTGCCCTTAGATCGGACTATATGAGCTCTCAGCTCCCTTCCGGGAGGGTAAAAAGCTGACTATCACGACCATCAAGTGATCCTGACCGACCCGGTGAATTACTAAGACTCACATACACACATATACATGCACACACGTACACACAAATGTATTGGAGCACGCACACACATCCAACACACACATTCACACATAGCAATAAATACACGTACAGTACAGTACACACAAATGCAGGAGCCTCTTGAGAAGTCATCACACACACACACACACACACACACACACACACACACACACACACACACACACACACACACACACGCATGCATGCACACACGCACACACAAATATATGGGCGCACGTAGACACAAATGTATGGGAGCACGCACACACATCCAAGTATACACACATGTACACGTACAAATACATACACGTACAGCACACACACATGTACACGTACAAATACATACACGTACAGCACACACACATGTACACGTACAAATACATACACGTACAGCACACACACATGTACACGTACAAATACATACACGTATAGCACACACACATGTACACGTACAAATACATACACGTACAGCACACACATGCAGGAGCCTCTTGAGAACAGTCCTCTCGAAGAAACTCCAGAGACAAGAGCCCGTTTTCTCGTCGGTTAAGGAAGCTCCCTAACACCTTTTCCTAAACGATTTATTTTGCTCATTACACATAGCTCTTCTATTCTCTGTTACATAATAATAGGAGTTAAAAATGACGTCAGCATATTGAGTGCGCTGTTCTAGGCGCCACAGATCGAGTCCCGCATGAGGCCAGATGTTTGTTTTATATCATGTAGATGTTTTATACTTTATTTTTGATACCCGCAGACGGTTTTATTCAGCTGTGGGTAGCCTTGTTTTATGGAAGGGCTTCGTGAAATTTGTCTCTAACTCCTCCGCTTCGAAAAATATTCTAATTTCCCGAACTTACCTTAACCTACCGTGCCAAAACTACTTTTACTGACTACCGTACCGACATTACCCTACCTAACCTACCTTTTCTGACTATACCCTACCCTAATCTACCCTTCGCTGCCCTACCAAGCCTAACCTACCTAGTCTGACTACCCTACCCTACTCTATCTCATCTACCCTATCTGATTCTACACTACCAATCCTAACTTACATGGTCTGTCTATTTAACCTTCCCTACTCTACTCTACACTACTCTCCTCTACCCTGCCCTGCTTTGCCCTACACTACTCTACCCTACCCTACCCTACACTACTGTCCTCTACCCTACCCTACCCTACACGACTGTCTTTTGTTCGACCCTACCCTACTCTTCACTACTTAACCCCATCCTACACTACACTACTGTACTTTACCCTACTCTACATTATTATACTCTACCCTACCCTACCCTACATTACTTTACTCTACCCTACCCCACCCTACACTACTTTACCCTACCCTACCCTACATTACTTTACTCTACCCTACCCTGCACTACTTTACTCCACCTTACCCTATCCTACACTAGTGTCCTCTACTCTACCCTATACTAATGTCCTCTATCCTACCCTACACTACTGTCTTCTACCTACCCTACCCAAGCGAACCTACCTCCCTACCTCCCCTACCCTACCTCACGTCTGAAACCTACCCAACACGGCATCCCCAGGCCACCTATCACCCATGCAAGGGATAATTTTTTTTTAATCACGCTGTTTTAAGATATTTTTTCAATAGATTTATTAATGAAAAATTTTTGCATGAATTTATGAGGCTGGAGGGATTTCATCATTTGTATTTATAGTTTCTGTTTTTTTTATGTCCATATCGATTTATGGTTTGAATTTGTGCAAATGTCTGTCTGTCTACCTGTATTTATGTATCAGTGTTTATGTACCCTTTCTACTTTGACTTGGCATAAAATTGCCACTTTTCCATCTTGATTGCCGAGTTGTAACGAAAGATGAACACCAGAATCCGAACTTCTCCCTACCCAACCCTATCCTGCCCTACCCTACCCTACCCTACCCTACCCTACCCTACCTTAACCTACCCTAGTCTGCCCTTCCCTACCCTACTGTACCCTACCCTATCCTACCCTGTCCTATTCTGTCGTATCCTATCCTATCCTATCCTACCCTACCCTACCCTGCCCTGCCCTGCCCTGCCCTACCCTATCCTATCCTGTCCTATCCTATCCTTCCCTCACCTGCCCTTCCCCATCCTACCTTACCCTGCCCTACCCTGCCCTGCCCTGCCCTACCCTACCCTATCCTATCCTGTCCTATCCTATCCTTCCCTCACCTGCCCTTCCCCATCCTGCCTTACCCTGCCCTTTCCTACTCTTCTTTGCCCCACTCTTCTTTTCTCTACCCTTCCCTACCCTATGCCACCTTCCCCTCCCCTCCCCTCCCAAATCCTACTCATCCCTTCCCTTCCCTACCCTTCCCTACCTCACCCTACCCTACCCTACCCTACTCTACTCTTCTTTGCCCTACTCTTCTCTACCCTACTCTTCCCTACCGTAGTCTGTCCTACCCTACCCTACTCAACCCTACCCATACGAGTATTTAATCTTTACAACTTTTTTTTTTTTTTCCAGTTTCTTCTTTCTACCATCAGACAGTTTTGTTCAGGGGTTGGATGGGGTGCAGTGGGGTAGGATCGGGGATGGGTGGAGTGCAGGGAGTTGGAGTGGGGTTAGGTGGGGCGTGATATTAGTTTGAACAAAGGTAATAAGTCGTTCTCAGCCTGGGAGTTAATGAAGACTGTATCTTTCCCATTATCCTGAGAGGGTTTTCGTCTGAAGCAATGAGAGAGTAAAAAATGACGTCAGCAGATGGAATGCGCTGTTCTAGGCGCCACGGATCGAGTCCTGGAGGTAGACAGACATTTTAAAATCATGCATACGTTTTATATTTTATTTTTGATACCTGCAGACGATGTTATTTAGCTCCAGGTAGCCTTGTCTTATGGAAAGGTTCAGTGAAATTTACACCCCTCCATTTCGAAAAAAAACTGAAATGCGTCCTCATACTGAATTGGCATGTAATTCTCGCATTCCACGCATTAGATGGCGTCACCGCTGCATTATTGCGATGGGAAGAGGTCGATACCTTTCTTTTTCTCTAACATGACCTTAAATTGCCTTCTCTGTTTTGAATGCTGAGTCGTAAGTATAGATTAACTGGGTGGATAGTATCCATATTTTGTGGCTTATTTCCCGTAGCTCAGAGGCAGAGTGAGACAATACTACGGCCCTGCATCCATTTCATAGCATTTCTTCGTGACTAGCATCGTATACTAATGTTAATGTATTGCTACAGGTCAGAAATCGAGATAGGGGAAATGGCAAGTGCATTTTTAGCCAAGTTAAAGTCAGTGAAGTATCGTGTTATCTCTCCCAGGCTTCTATGAATCTCTCTCAACCAAACGTCATAGGCACCCCGTCTGCTGGACATAGAGTACTTCCGAACATTAAAGGGTTAGTTTAAGCATTTATTAACTCCCTAATGCTCGGGAGAGTTCTATTGACATTCCAGTTAAACCAGACGATTTTACCGTGCTGAGAGTGAGACATAGGAGCCCTATAGAGTTAATACACTTTCAGCATTAACCCCCGCATGATTGGGATAACTCTAGCATCTTTTTACAGCTGACAAAAGGCGATTTGACCCGGCCGAATGTCATACGAGCCTGACAGAGTCGGGAAATAAAAATAACACAGTGGAGGTAAGGAAAGTATTGTAAATTATTAAAAAAAAAAAAATAAAATAAAAATACTGTCCTATTTTTATTTGCTCCCTATACTGTATATAAGTAGATACACGATATTCTTTACTTCTTTGTGACGAGCATTAAATTACTGTCCTATGTATTCTAAGCGGTTCTAGATCGTAAGAACCCTTCCTTAGCATCTTATTCTGCATGTTACACTTTAATATTAACTTTTTTTTTCATATAACAAGAAAGAAAAATACAGCAGAAGTTCTAGATCTGTATGAGGTGTTACCATTTATAAATCGCCTACATGTCGCAGTTCCCTGGCATTTCGCTGCCCTTCCTCCAACTTACACCTTCCTCTCTCATACACCTCTCTACTCCATCCTCAGTCTCCCTTTTTCCTAAGTGATTTATTTTGCTTATTGCACCTTACTGTCCAATTCTGTTACACAGATCCTTCCAATTTGGCCATCATAGACAGCGTACAAATTGATAACCAGCCACATTGAAAAATAAATCACTAAGGATGAGGTGTTGTGGTGCTTCCTTAACGACCAAGAACACAAAACCAAGCTGTCATAACTCTACAGATTACTATAGCGAACCAATAAGTAGAAAATTCCTGTAGTCATCCATTAATAAAGCCTAAGTGATGGAAGGCCTACTTTTGCTATCCTTATAATTGAATTTTGATTATTTCTTAGTTGAAAAATGGGTTTATACAGCCGTAGAGTTAGTACCATACTCTAATGGCTCTCGAAACTTTACGATGTTGAAATGTGGGTTGATATATCCGTAGACTTTTGCCCAGTTCCATCCATCCATCCATCATCCAATCCTACATTGCCCCATGAGGAGTGTAGGAGCCCGGGGCTAGGCAGTTGGTCCCGACATTTAAGACGAGAGTGACCAGCCTCATTTATCCCTGAGTGGCATTACATGAGGAATCAACCCCAGCCATTCCTTGGATATAAATCTTCACCGGCTCAATCCGATTGGAGCGCAATAATTACCCACTAAACCACCAAGCGCCAAAATCTGGTTATATGGTTACCACCCAGCTTAGTAAATGGTTTCCTGGTGCACAGGAAACTATCTGGCTTGTCACTCAGTGCAGAGTCACCCACAGGCTGAAGGAAGTTGAAAGAATGAAGGAAAGACCGAAGAGGGAGTGTAAAGTCACCCCGTAGGCAGAAGGACAAGGAAAGAATGAAGGAAAGAAAGACAGAAGAGAATGGAAGTAAAGAAGGATGGAGAGGAAAGGGCAGACACCCGAGAGCAGCACTACATCAAGTGAGTGGATGGTGAGTGCCCCCACCTACCACAACCCAGTTCCATATGGTCAAAAATACTAAGCATACCATAAAAGGTCGAAGAAATCTGATATATTTCTTCTTTTATTCTCCAAAATTCTTACAAGTATTCACAATAGCAGTGCATAGCCTATTTATAAATACATAAGTAGCTATGACGGCAGCATGTTACGCTGCTCTGGGAGGAGGTAGTGTCAAGGTATATTAAAAGCATATCACGAACACCACCAAGTATGTCACAAAATAGTTCAGGTATTATCAAAGTATATCAGTGAAATTTAGTGCAACGAACTATCGCCATTTGCAGCTCACTTGCTTTCCTACTCATCTCTACCCTGATCGCTCGAGAACAAACAGAAATAATAATTTAAAGGAAAAATACAATCTGTAACTTGCCCTGTCTGGTGCCTCCATCTCCTCTCTGGTCTCTCAATGGCTATGACTCTGTCTTCTCTCTCCCTAGCATCAGTCTATCTCCTGGGGAAGTACATGTAACAGGATCATTATAGTCTCTCCTCTCTCCCTGGCATCAGTCTATCGCCTGGGGAAATAGAGGATCATTAGTCTCTCAACTTGCTCCAATTCTGTCTCTCCTCTCCCTAACATCGGTCTAACGGCTGGGGAAATACAGGTGCCTATGGAGTGGACTGCCTACCAGAGTGAAGATATACTATAGTTGCGGCGCTTAACTCTGAGGTTGCTATAATCATGCCCTGGCAACTTACCATTCAAAAGTGCATCTGATTTCGTGTATAATATGAGACATATGTCATTCGTGTATAATATGATCATGTATAATAATATTCGCATATAATATATTCGTGCATAATATGATTCATGTATGATACGAAATCGGACGTACTTTTGAATGGTAGGTTGCCAGGGTGCGATAATGACAACTTCAGAGTTGTGCGCCGCGACTATAGTGCCGTCATAACTGTTATCATCCCCACTACGTCACCTACAAATACACACTACAGGTTTGTATTCTGTGGCTTGGGAGGCTTCGAAACTCTTCCTTAGCGATATAGTCTACACATTTCACTTTAATCCTGTTACTGATGCAAACTATCGATAATGGAGGGAAAATCAATCGCTAAATGAAAGGTGCTACAAAGCCGCCTTGGCCACTCTTGACCCAGACGATTATGGCCTCTCTGGGTTGCCATTCTTGCTTTCCATGGTTGCCATCTTGCTCTCGAGTTGTCTTCTGTTGTTGCCATCTCTCCATCCAAGGTTGCCATGATTCATGCTAGGTTGCCATCTCGTCTTCTGCTGTTGCCATATCGTCATCTTTGGGTGTCATCTCGTCTTCTGCAGTCGTTTCGTTCTTACTGCCATCCCGCTGTACAGGGCTGTCTTGTCTTCTAGGGTTATCTTCTTGTCTCTGGCAGCCAGTTTTCTAAGACTGCGGGGTTGATACTCAGCGTTGCCATCGGTTTCTGTGAAGGAAAATAGCAATTAGAACATTCTTCTGTCCTATGTACTACACTATAAGCACTTGACATAACACACACTGTACCCTACTATGTCACAGGGTTTGACGCCAGCAAGAGAATGCAGCCAGAACACTTTGTCCCCGCTACCTACTGATGGACCTGATGGAAGGCGTAGTGTGGGCTCTGTCGGTGCAGTTTTGGGGTTGGGATGGGATGGGGCTCAGCTCTGTGCCAAGGGGTAAAGGGCTTTGTGGTTCCCAGGTTGCAGCTTCTACCCAATAGAGTGGGGCCCAAACCTGGGAGTAGTGTCCCAGGATGCTGCCCTGTCACTGGGTGTGTAATAGCAGGGAAGTTATAGTGTCAAGATGCGCTTGGAGGGTGCTCCTGTAGCCTAACTGTCCTGGCCTTGATATCACCTCCTGTCATCAAGCTGCCCTTGCTCCAACTCAGAGCACTCTCTCTCTCCTATACCTCTCCACACAATTTCTCTGCCTCATCCTGTCTCCTCAAGTCCTCCACCTCACTCAGCTAGTCAATTTCATTTGCCATCATGGCCAAAATATTTTCACAACTGTTGGTAAAGACTCATCCCATTTTGAGGTGGGAAGGGCTGATGATAGGCAAATTACAGGTGGGTTTCATACTTACAGATTATCATTGTCAAAACAAATTTTTTAACAGATTCTAAATCTGTAAACATTGCAAATACACCTAAAAATAGTCCACCATACTCCCTGTGTGCATTATCTACCTATTGCTCTATATTTTTAGAGTTTATACTAACATAGTTAAAAAGAAGTAATACTAGAGACAATATTTTGAAGTCTGGATTACATGAAAAAAGCTACAGCCATAAAAAAAAAAATCCATTTTGTTTTTTTTAATAGTCAAGATCATTCATTAAAAGAAGCTTGGACACTGCATTTAAAAGATTGTCACTGACAAAAGGAAACAATTGTTTACAGTAGCTTGTAAAAGGAAACAGTTATTTACAATAACAGGTGAAAGGAAACAGTCACGGGTAGAATGAAAAACAGTCACGGGTAGAAGGAAAAAAGTTACCGGTAGAAGGAAAACTTTTTCTATGAACCTAGTCGTACTTAAAAGAGAGGAGCTGAAGAGATCATGTGTTGGGCCTAATATAAGAGCTGCTGAACTGACTAATCATAACAACTATTATTGACTACTCTATCCCCTGAAAGGAAGATGGTGGACTGCAGGAGGGGAGCAATCCACCTAGTTCAAACTTCTGATGGGCCTAGGGTTAAATTCAGATAGGCTACTAACTCCTTTACTCCCCTAGCACCTCTTCCTTAGCGATTTGTTTTTGGTTTTATTCTTGCTACCACCAGGCATTTTACAACTTAGAGAGGACCTATGGCTCTTGTTATGGTTAATGAACTCTGTGTATTCCATTTTAAAGGTGTGTGGTAAAGAAAATAATCTGAAATTAGCTTTAATAAAATCTGAATCAAGAACTTAAAGGTACCAATGCAGCTCAGAAAATCACAGCCATATGGAAGACAAGGCTTTACTGCCGCAACACTGCTGTCCTTTTCAAATACAGGGTTTTCAGACTGACTTTTGGTTCAACCCCTACAACCCTGTCACTTGCTCTGATTCACTCCTGCCAACACCCAGTGGTTTTATCCAGCTTATATTTTCTTTACTGAAGGGGTAATAAAGGCTATATCTAACCTTCTGTTCCCAGTCTCCAAAGGTTATTAAGAGTATACAGAAAAGTTAAAAATACAACATTCATAAGGTGGAAGGGGTGAAAATGATAAGATCCGAATATATGGTTGTCAGCCTTCTCATTTAACTACGGTACTACTCGTACACACCAGCTGTAGGCGTCTCCATTTAGCAAGTCTGAGTTTATAACAAAGTTCAGCAATTCTCTTGCAAATTTAGAGTTCTAAGCTATTTAACTATAGGCTTTAGTGTATTCTAACTTTCCAGCACCGACTGAGGCAGGCTTTGCAACCAACCGGCAATCAGCAAAAGCTAGCACCATTTCATGATTTAACAAAAACTATATAGCTTGATGTATACTACAATCCACAAGGCCCATCAATGGTTATTTCAACAGACTGACACCTAAGTCATTATTATATATGTGGGAGTACTCACCGTTTTGGTATCGAGCTGAGGAGCTCCCTCATATCAAAGGTGGTGGTGGTGGATGTCTACCACCTTCCTCCATCCCAGCAGTTGTGGCCGCCTCTGCTATCAAGCTGCTCCTCCCTTCCAACTGCCCTGAAGTACAAAACCCTTTAACTACAATGAAGTGCTACCTCAATACTAGTTAAATTATATGCTAAAGAACATAACTGATGGCTACGGTATAGCTAACCCATCCATCTCAAGGAGTCTATCAGTTAGTATTCTTGCCATACAGAGTATGTACCTATCCCTCAAAAGGAGGATAGTGTACTGCAGAAGGGTAATTTCAGCCTAAAGTCTCCCAGATTCAGGTGCAGATTTGTACGAACCCACAACTGAGTTAAGGGCTCCAGTAAACAAGTTTTTCTCAGTGAAAAATATTCCATCAAAATTTGCACAATAACCAATGCATCTATTAAACAGTATAATGCTACTTCTCTGTTCTAGTTAACTATTTAGTGACAATCTTAATTTTCCCTCATCCCGACCTTTTCCACCTAATGATGGGATGAGGCTGGGTGTTGAAAGCAAGAATAGAGAAAACAAGAAGAGTAGTTATATCTAGATCACCTCAGTCTCTTTACCCATCTATGGATGGAATGAGGCACGGCTCAAAAAGATTTGGCCAACATTTCCTTCATTCGTTCATTTATAAAGGCTCCAAGATGCTTGCATACATCGACCCAGGTCACTTAATGGCAGCACTCCATGCTGCTTCATCTCTAGCAGCTTCTCTGTTCAACCCCTTATCCTTGAGGTCACACTATGACCATCTCAGGTCTTTTTCAATCTCCCTCTCACAGCTCTACTTTCAACGTTCACACATCTCACCCTCTGCACCCAGTTGTCATCATCCATCCTCTCAACATTCCCAAACCATCTCAGTCTACCCCTTCTCATCACAACATACATTCAAGTCCCATCCTTCCTCCCAGACGATCCCAGTCTATTCCTCAGAATACCCCTCTCTCTCATCTCTACCAACAACGTTCACACCTCTCACCCTCCATTGTTATCCTCCATCCTCTTCACATGCCCTGTGAAACAGACCACATAAAATTTCTATTACTGCACCTACATATTTTACCTCTGCTCTCGCTCACACTGGATAAAACAGTTGGGTCTCAAAGTTTCAGTCAAAACCTTCCTATTTCTTGCATGGACTGCTGGATATTCCGTTAACTTTAAGATTAGTATCTAAATGAATGATGAGATTAACAATTATGCTACTTTAAGAAGTGCTATGACAAAGATGTATCGGCAAGGTAGTGACATTCTGGTATTGAGCAATATTAAATGTAAAAGAGGACAAAAATCTAACAAATTAAGGCAAAAACTACTTGTCTCATTTTAAACTACCTCCACCTCGTTTCAGTTTCTCAACCGTGACAATTTTTCACTAGAAAATTCTTACCTTATGAAACTGGTCCACTCCCACAACTTTAGTACGTAATTAACTATACAAAATTTCATTAACTTTGTCGGTAGGAAGGTAAGAATGGGTCTCCTGGGTTACTATGACCAGATTGTTTTCATTGGTCTGAACTAACACTCCATCAATACTATGTGGTTGCTTAAATTCAATTATCTATCGCCAGACACCTTAATCTCATAGGGGGTGGCTACAAACATAAAACTGCCTCCATATTACCCTGTCCTCTACCATTTAACTCACATCCCTCTCCAATCTCTCATCATCCTTAGTTATAACATGTGGGAGTCCTTGGGCAATTTACCCTTCCATAATTATCTGACTACACTAACAGTTGAAAATGCTTAGGGAAGTTTTCACGTTAAAACAAATGCATTACCGTACTGTACATATCTGAACAGACTTCTGCCACTCTCCTCCGAGCAGTCAAGGCTCCTCGCTACTTGGCTTCTCCAAGGAGTCTCTCATGCTCCTCTTGAACCAGAGTCAGGCTGCCCTCCCTGGAACCAGGCTATCTTGATACCTCGTTTTCATTCACACGAACCCATGGCCACCATAGAAACGCCACTGCAATAACTGCAGAAATATAGTACAAGTTATTTACATTTAGAGTAGGCAGTTTTACAGAAGATAACCTAACACTTATGCCTTCTACTTACCCTAGATTTTGCCACAGGCAGGCAGTTTCGCAGTTCAGTGGCAGAACAAGATAATGGGACAGCTACTTTTCCTTTCTGCAGCATCACATTCTAATAAGTTTTTGTTACAACTGAGTATTCAGAGTCAGGAATGTCATTTTTAGATCTCGTATAGCCGGTTTTTCTGACAATAGGTCATTCCCACAAAAAATGCGGAGATGTGCTTGCTTGGACTTTGATGGGCCATAGCTATTAGTAATGAGTCCTTGCTTACCATACTGCTTTCGCTAACTTGGCCTAACATTGCCATAGCCATCTTGAATGCCAAGTTGTAATACTTGATTAATACTATGATATTAGTCATGGTGTTATGGGAAGAATCATATGTAGAGCCATACCATTGCCTTTCTGCCAGTGAGCAATGTGAAACAAGTTACGAAAGAACGAAAATTTGGGCCAAGTTGTTGTGAAAACGTAGAATCAAATTTACCGTCCCAGGCTGACTAAACCTGGCCATCAGCGAACTGAAAAGGGAATGGGGACCTTTACGAAGAGCCTTGGTCATGAGTTGCGAATGTCTCCCTAGTTATTGGAAAACAATATCATCCCAGTCTGACTACACTTGGCCATAAATTAAAATGAGGCTAGGGATCATTGTTAAATGAGACTTGCGATACCATATGATTTTTAGAATCTGTGAATATTAATATGCCACACCTTCCATAAAAGCCATATGGAAATACTAATAATAATAATAATAATAATAATAATAATAATATACTAAAGCTTTAGCATACTCACCAGATAAGTATCCAATAAAGAGCTCCCTCCAAAGTGATGGTTGTCGTTGCGCTAGTGGTGGTGGTGGTGGTTCTGGTAGCTGTGGTGGTGGGAGTTGCGGTAGCTGTGGTGATGGTGGTAGCCCTCAACAGTTAAATGTAAGGAGGATAATAATATGGAGGGTGAACTGCCCACACAGTGTGCAGCCGTAAAGTCCTAACTGGCCACCGTTTAGTTAGGACGGGCAGTGCTAGATGGTGCCACCGTCACTTGTGTCCAGTGAAGCAGACTCCTACGTCATATGGCGCCTCATACAATGTTTCATAATGGTCGTGGGAGTATGAAATGTCATTACAGGAGTTGGTAACATACATAACGCAGATAATTACACATGTCAAATATACTATAGTGTGTTTGATTAAGATGACATACAATTCACCAGCAACCTGTTCTGTATAATATATATTATGTATGTATCATACTTATATCGATATATTAGGGTGATTGTTTTGTGTACAGAACATTATTTCACACGTTCATCAAACGTATTTAGTTAGATAATTAATGTGTGACTCGAACCTCTGGTGAGTCATATACAACTGCCTACATTAGTTCTCCGGGTATTTAACATGAACCGACATTCACAGTGCGGATGCATGGGGCCTAATGGAACTCCAAATTTAAAGCCTCATCATACAATCCGCCACTGCATGCCAATATATGTTTACGTACATGTTTCTTGTCCACAATTCATACACGTGCTGCACATGAACTTTTACGTCATATTATACTTAACACCCGTATATTATAATTCACTCCCATACATACATCATGGATACAAATGCTGGTCTACAAGTATGGTTGTGAGGAATATTAGTGTGTACATTATGATTACCATAATAGCCATAGATGTAGCTTTAATAGTCATCCCAGACGAACATTACCATTACTCCGGTTTCTCTTCTGGCTGTGGGAGTCGAATGGGACCGCGCGCGGCGGGACGCAAAATATACATTGTTTTGAAGGGAGTTCACCCTCCATATTACTATGCTCCTTGGTTAAATGCCTTGAAACCGGAAAGGGTGGCCACATTATTCGCCTCCGTATCATGCTGTTTTTCGCCATCATGCTGAAAAATAAAATTATAAGCCATCACACACACACAAACACAAAAAAAGATAAAAAAATAAAATAAAATAAAATATATATAAACACTGAAAACTTAAGTTTCACATCCAAAAACTGAACTTCACACCGACCTCCCCCAACACACAAACACACACACACATGCACACAGACAGACAAACAGACAGGCAGACAAACAGACAGACAGACAGACAGACACACACACACACACACACACACACACTCTCTCTCTCTCTCTCTCTCTCTCTCTCTTTCCAGCAGGAAAGTTGTGTCACATTTATCTGCAAGTCATTCTGTCTAATCAGTATATTGAAATGCCGCCCAAATTAGCCCCTTCACCGCGAGGACATTATCAATATTACTCCAGGTGCATCCTGACGATTATTATGAAGCCTGCCAGACAGAGATGAGGATGGCAGTACTTTATCCCTCAAGTGTGAAAGGTGTCTCAAATGCTGAATAAAACCGTCTGGAAGCAGCAGGAAGAAGTTGCCAAAGCACGCCATCAGAGGCAAGGGGTCAACCTCTTCAGTCCCATGACGCATGTTTCATTTTTACTATCCCCTCCCAAAACTGTTCAGTTTTGGGGAGACTTTCTTGAGGAGGAGAGATTTAAAAAAAAATCTGTTCACTTTTGCGGATACTTTTCGTAGAGAATAGATTAGATACAGCTTCATTTATTCCTTGTCCACAGGCAGTATCAAAACTGAAAAAAAAAAAAAAAAAAAAATTGATGTCGCAAGAATAAATCAATAAAACATCGAACTGAAGAGGTTCAGTATTGGCAACACAACAAAAGAAAAAAAAAAAAAAAACATCGCAAACTAGGGACTGTATTTTCGTCGCCTTAGGCTTTGTAGTACTAAAAAAAAAAAAAAAATGATACTGAATTTAACTAGTACACCTAAATATTCTCTACTGTGCCATTTATATCATTTACATGTGGACATACATAACATACAAAAGAATATTATCGTGCAGTGTACAATAGTCCAGTGGTCAGCAAGAGGTGTTACAAAGCCTCCTTGTTTGACGAGAATACGGAAGCAGTCACTCTGTATCGGCAAGCCATATTCAAATCCCACAAGCCACCGTCACATCCAGCAAAGCCACCATTATTTAATAAATACAACAAACTGCCATCATCAATTACGCAGCCAGTATCCTACCACCGTAATCCCGTCAGATCACAAGGCTTTCTTACACATCTTCCTCAGCGATTAATTTTGCATACTTCACTTTACTGTTTTCTTTTTTGTGTGTCTTATTTGTCTTTTGAAGATGACGCAGACATCACTGTCATCTAGCATTATCATTCTGGCATTTTTGTTCCCATCTAAGGAGGGTTCTGACACAGCCTCATTAGCGCTTTCAATACTGTAACGCTTCTGAAATGTCCTGAAATGGCAAGAATGAAGTAAAATAAACACGTCCTCGGAGCGAAGGGGCAACCGAGATAACAAAGGCCATCCTCGTCGGCTCAGAAGCTTTTTGGTACCTTCTCCCCTTCTCCTGACCAGTTATTTCTGCATACGGCAAGTTAATATTGCCTTGTGTGTTATGTACGCCGTCTGTCTGTATTACACGAACATAGACAGCATATAAGAGAGTTATTATTTCAAGATAAATCGCTAAGAAAAAGGTGCTGCAAGGCCTCTCAGGGTAATAAGAATACGACCCTATGACCGTATTACACCTTACCGTTCTCTTATATGCTATTTACGTCTTTCTTATAGGGACACATTACATAAAACATCATGCACGAATAAACTACCGCGCAAGAAATATAAACTGGAAGGGAGAAGTGCTACGGAGCTTCGATAATTGACGCGAACACGACGCTAAGAAGGGAACCCTCAGTATCAACAAGCCATCAGTAAAGCCAACAAGCCGTCTCCTGAACTAACAAGCCACTCAAGCATATGTCATCTCTGCCCCCGCCCCAGGCACACACCTCACTCCCCTTCCCGTCCCTTTCCCTTCACACGTAAACTCATACAAATTTGCCCTGGTAAACCCTCTCAGGTAAATTCCTTAGGTTCGCTATCTCAGGTGAATTCGCTCAGGTAAAATTGCAAGGGCCATTTCACTTAAATAAATTCGCCAGGTAATTCCCCCAAAGTAAGGTAAGCTCTTAAGGTAAACACTCTAAGGTCTAGTCTTCAGGTAAGATCTCCGAGTTACACTTTCCAAATAAACTGTACAGAGTTAATTCTCTCCGTAAGCTCTCAATTTCAACACTGCAGGAAAACTCACTAGATAAACATTTCAGGTAAACTCGCCAGGTTAACGCTCCAGGTAAACTCGTTAGGTAAGTTTTCTCAGGTAAACTCGCCAAGCAAACTCTCAGGTAAACTCAGCTTTTAGTTTACTGTCATCATCATCATCATCACCATCATCATCATCATCTCAGTGTTTTTTCACTTCTAAAGAGGAGGTGATGTAAACTCTCCGCAGTAGACTCGCCAGGTAAACTCTTCAGCTTAGAGCTCACACGTAAACTCTAAGGGTAAGCTCTCCAGGTAAATTGTGAGAGATAGCTCTTGCAGGTAAGCAGCTTGCCGCCCCCCGAGGCTAAGTGAGGACCGTAACTGGACAGGGATAGGCGGGGATGTGACGGCCACCACGGCACCCACCCACTACCACGGCTGTAAAGTGGCGGCGATGGATGCTGAGGCGGGAGACGGGAGGAGGAGAGAGACGGGAAAAGAGTAGGGAGTGACATGGAATAGGAAAGAAAAAGAGGACAGGGAGAAAAGGGAAAAAGAATGGGGAGAAGAGATGGTTTGGATGAAGATAGGAGGGGGGAGAGGAGAGAAAGAGGGAACAAATTATAGAAAAGATGGACAGAAGAGAAACTGGGGACGGAACATGAGAACAAAGCACAGAGGAGGAGGAAGAGTAGGCAAGAAGGATGAGAAAGGGAGAGAAGAGGGTAAGGATGAGGATTAAGCGACAAAAAAGAAGAGTGGGATGGTGAGGCAAGGCGTGGCTTATCCGAACTTACTCCTATATTTATGTTACATCAGTTACTTCCTATCCATCATATAAAGTACATAATTTTTTGTTCTCAGATTTTACGTTGTATTCACGACTGGAACACTCAAAGCACAAAGGAATTAAAATTAATCTGGCATTAACTTACCAATCCTAATGTTCAGCCGCCTCAGTAATTATATGTATTGGTGGTTGTGTGGCAGATTAATGTATATTTATCTCATTTAGGTGGTGAGAAACTACCTTACACTTGTGGTTGATGGAAGTGTGTGGGCTAATTGGTGAGGCAGACGCATACGATATGGCTGGCTGGTTGTAGAGGAAAGGTGGAGGATGGTACGACTCGATGGTTGTTGTGGCTGTATTGAAATAGTGATTAATGAAGGCTGTACCTTTGGTGATAATTGTAATTGTGTTGTATAGTCATATGTTGGACTTCGTGGAAAATAGTCATTGATATATATATATATATATATATATATATATATATATATATATATATATATATATATATATATATATATATATATATATATATATATATATATATATATATCACTGAACAACCATCATCGCAATTATATATATATATATATATATATATATATAAATATATATATATATATATCACTGAACAACCATCATCGCAATTATATATATATATATATATATATATATATATATATATATATATATATATATATATATATATATATATATATATATATATATATATATATATATATATTGTTACGGAACAGAGAAAGATAATGTACACTTAAAGTGAGAATACTAAAAACCACTACTGTCCCGTAAAGTTCCAGGTTCAAAACAAAAAGAGTTAGGTAAAATTACAAGTTAAAGTTTAATGCTCAAACTAACAACAAAACATTCAGGACTCATAAGGATAATGTAATGGCAAATAAACAGGTTAAATATATGGTTAACTGCAATAGCCTCTATTAACACGAAATTAGCAAGAGTAAATTTATCTAAGTCAGCCCTGATAAATGAAAATACACCGGGTAATGCTCAGTTAATGCAAGATAAATTATTACAGATACAAAATATTATTTAAAATGACTGATATAAAACCCCACATTAATCAAAAACCTCACTAGGCCTAAGAATTAACCTTATGCTACACAGTACAAGAAAAATGCAATAACACTTATACTCAAATTACACATTGCTGCTAGATGTTTGGAGATTTCTTGAGCACTCACAATAATAATATCTGTACAGGGGAGGACAGAGATGTGAACAAAATGAGGAGTAGATTTAAGCGGCAATGATGCAGAGACTGAGCTCATTATATAGGGGCCGGCAGAGCTTGGTACAACTTGTAAGAAGGACGCGCAAATGAAGCCATGGGGACAAAGAGCTGAAAATCCCGCACTGAACTCCAGAAATGACGACTTACTCTACTATAACGGTAGAAGGGGGGGACTAAGGCAGAACACGCTCGTGATCAAACATGCAGCATACTGTGCGTTAAAATTACACAAAGGATGATGAAATCATAGGCTATGTAACACCTCCCCACAAAGAAAAAAGAAATTTACAAAGGAAATTTCTTATTACTCTAAAACAAGCTGTATATGGCATTACAGAACATGCAAATGTCTTTCCTAATGTTACAAAACATGAGATCTCCCTAGCACGTTCAGTCATAGGTACTTGCCAGTATCCCTTTAACAAATCAAACTTACTTATGTACCTAGCCTTTCCAATCTTGTTTATGCAATCTTCCACACGAGGGAGAGGGTAAGTGTCTGTTTTGGTTATCTGATTAACACGTCTGTAGTCAATGCAAAGCCTCTGTGACCCACCTGGCTTAGGGACTAGAGTGACAGGAGAACTCCACTCGCTCTGACAGGGCTCAATCATCTTGTGGTCCAACAGGTAGCCAAGCTCCTTCTGGATGAGAGGAACTTTCACTGGGTTCACACGGTAAGGAGGCAATTTAATTGGCTTTGCGTCTCCAACATCGACATCATGCATCAACACAGTGGTTCTTCCTGGAGTAGCACGGAACACTTGCGGGTACTCCTGCAGTAATGCCGAAAACTCCTGCCTTTCCTTGGGAGGTAGATGAGAAAGCTTAGTCTGGAGATCATTCATGATATCAGGATTCTTCCCCAAACTATCACTCAGGCTCATGCTGCGTGGGAGAGCTTCACTTGCAGACTCGGGTGGAACAGCTACAGTGCAGACTGGATTATTTTCGTCCCGCCTGTGATATAACTTTAGCATGTTGATGTGACATAGTTGCTTGTTCTTTCTACAATCTGGTGTGGCGATGACATAGTTGACATCACTGAGTTTCTTCTCCACGAAATAAGGACCACTAAACTTGGCTTGAAGAGGTTGCCCATGAACTGGTAGCAGAATCAAAACCTGATCTCCTGGCTGAAAGTGGCGCAACCTGGACTTCTTATCATACCAAGTCTTCATCTTCTCCTGAGCAGCTCCTAAATTCTCTCTCGCCAGCTGTAAAGCAGTGGACAGCCGTTCTTTGAACTTCATCACATACTCCAGCAGGTTGACGTCCTCTTCCTCCGACAGCCAGCATTCCTTGAGTAGCTTAAGGGGTCCTCTTACTTCATGGCCAAACAGTAGTTCAAAAGGTGAGAAGCCCAGTGATTCATTTGGAGATTCTCTTGGGGCAAACACAACGAATGGAAGACCTTTATCCCAGTCTTTCTGATGTTCCAAACAGTATTTCTTGAGCATCGATTTGAGTGTTTGATGATATCTCTCCAACGCTCCTTGGGTCTGGGGATGGTAAGCTGAAGACGTGATCTGGGTGATGCCCAACTCTTTCAGAGACTGCTTGAAAACGCTTGACATGAAATTACTTTCCCGGTCGGACTGTACCTCCTTGGGCAGACCAAACTTTGTGAAGAACCCTAGCATTTCCTTAACCACGTTCTTTGCTGAGATATTTCTAAGTGGAATGGCTTCAGGATAACGAGTAGCCATATCAATCATGGTCAACACATAAGAAAATCCTGAAGAAGTCTTAGGAAGAGGGCCCACAATATCCACCAACACACGGGTGAAAGGCGCCCCAAAAGGAGGAATGGGAACTAGAGGTGCAACCTTTTCGGTCTGATTACACTTCCCCACAACTTGACAGATGTGACAAGACTTACAATACCAGGAAACATCCCTGAAGATACCTGGCCAGTAGAAGTGTTTCAAAATGCGTGCCACAGTCTTCCTCACTCCAAGGTGTCCTGCCAAACTGGAATCATGAGCCACTCGAATGATATCCTGCCTACAAACACGAGGGATGACAACTTGATGTACAACCTCCCATTCACAGTCGGCTGATGCTGTTGGGGGTCTCCACTTCCTCATAAGTACTCCTGACTTTACATAATAACAAGTAGAAGCACCGGCTGACTCTTCTTCACTGTAAGCAGAGTTAACTAGACCTTTCAACTCAGGGTCAGCAACCTGCAACTCAACCAACTCTTGACGAGACAAATTATCAACACTACGGGGTACTGCCTCATCTGGTGAGTGGTCCAAATTAGCAAGAAAAGTGTCAGCTAGGATAACATCATCATCATCATTATCCTCTAAATCACCAGTAACTTTAGACTTAGCCCTAGTGACAGCACATGCAGGGAACACATCAGGGACATCACAATCCTGGGACGCAGCCACTGGCTCACTAGACAACTGAGGAGCTGGACACACTTGACTTCCACCAATATCATTTCCAAGTAAGAAAGTTACACCTGACATTGGGAGTGTCTCAACCAACCCAACCATAACGGAACCATTAACAAAACCAGACTCTAAATTCACTCTGCACAGAGGGACAGAGAAGTAATTATTCCCTACACCTTGTAAGATTACAGTTTCATCAGAGGAATTAACATTCGAGCCTAGAACACTTGTCAGCATAAGGGATTGGCAAGCACCTGTATCACGATATATTTGAACTGATTTCCTGTCATTACTGTCCAGAGGACTGACAAAACCATCAGACAGGAAATTAGCACATGAACTCTTGAGAGTGTCACCCACGTTGCTGCTCAAAAAGAGGAGCTCCATCATGAGAATTTAAGTTACCCCTCAAAGCAGGTTCAGTTAACTCAGTTAAAGAATTCTGGGAACTCTCAAGAGTGGACACTAAACCAATTGACTGAATATTTAAAGACTCCTTTTTGTTCACATCACGCTATCTCCTGAAACATTTCTCCGTAGTATGACCAAGCTTACTACAATAAGTACATTTACTTTTCTGAAATCTAGAGGTGAAGCTGGTATTTACTTCCTGAGAAACATCATCTTTATTCGCTTTCCTGTTACCTGTACTCTGAGTAGAGGCAACGTACTTACTCTCAGCTTTCCCTTTTTCTCTAGAATATCTCTTGTGAGTGAGAACATATTCATCAGCTAAAACTGCAGCATCAGACAAATTATCTATTCTTTTCTCATCAAGATATAGGCTTACATCTTTATAAATACACCTTTTGAAATCCTCCAGCAAAATCATCTGCTTAAATTTACCAAAATCAGAATCCACATTCTTAGAATTTAACCACTGCTCTAACAGATCTTCTTTGATTTTTGCATACTCAACATGGGATTGCTTATCTTGTTTGTAAGTTGTCCTAAATTTTACTCTATAGGCTTCAGGAACAAGCTCATAGGCCTTAAGAATCAAGCTCTTAACTACATCATAATTATCAGATTGATCCTGATGCAAAGATGCATAAGTTACTTGAGCTTTACCGGTGAGAACAGTTTGAAGGAGTACTGGCCAATACTTTTTAGGCCAATTAAAACCTGTAGCTACCCTCTCAAACAACTGAAAATACTTAGTTAAATCAGATTCATTAAAAGGAGGGACAAGTTTAACATTTTTAGCCACATCAAAATCATCAGAGCTAGATGATCCAGTTCCACCTTGTTTCATGCGGTACTCATGGTCTGCCTGAATCCTGGCAAGTTCAATTTGTGCCTGTATCTGTGCCTCCTGAATACGAGCATTTGCCTGAAATTCAGCCTCCTTAGCTTTTGCCTCCTGCAGGGCTAGCTGTAACTTAGCTAATTCAATCTGCGTTTGCTCATTTGGAGGAGTTACATTAAACAAGCTTTCATTAATCATGTCAACAATTTGATCTTTAGAATGATGAGAGCGAACAGCAATTCCCAATTGTTGAGCAACAAGCTTAAGTTCATTCTTTGTTCTGTTTTCTACATCACACAGTTTGCACATTTGACAAAAAATCTTTGGCTTCATCAAGTGTAGTAATAGTAGACATAATTAATAAGTAACAGTCACAAAATATCAAGCAATATCCTTATGATAATATCCTGAATATCCTGATATAAGGTCGCCAAATTTATGTTACGGAACAGAGAAAGATAATGTTCACTTAAAGTGAGAATACTAAAAATCACTACTGTCCCGTAAAGTTCCAGGTTCAAAACAAAAAGAGTTAGGTAAAATTACAAGTTAAAGTTTAATGCTCAAACTAACAACAAAACATTCAGGACTCATAAGGATAATTTAATGGCAAATAAACAGGTTAAATATATGGTTAACTGCAATAGCCTCTATTAACACGAAATTAGCAAGAGTAAATTTATCTAAGTCAGCCCTGATAAATGAAAATACACCGGGTAATGCTCAGTTAATGCAAGATAAATTATTACAGATACAAAAAATTATTTAAAATGACTGATATAAAACCCCACATTAATCAAAAACCTCACTAGGCCTAAGAATTAACCTTATGCTACACAGTACACGAAAAATGCAATAACACTTATACTCAAATTACACACAGCTGCTAGATGTTTGGAGATTTCTTGAGCACTCACAATAATAATATCTGTACAGGGGAGGACAGAGATGTGAAGAAAATGAGTAGATCTAAGTGGCAATGATGCAGAGACTGAGCTCATTATATAGGGGCCGGCAGAGCTTGATACAACTTGTAAGAAGGATGCGCAAATGAAGCCATGGGGACAAAGAGCTGAAAATCCCGCACTGAACTCCAGAAATGACGACTTACTCTACTATAACGGTAGAAGGGGGGGACTGAGGCAGAACACGCTCGTGATCAAACATGCAGCATACTGTGCGTTAAAATTACACAAAGGATGATGAAATCATAGGCTATGTAACAATATATATATATATATATATATATATATATATATATATATATCACTGGACAACCATCATCGCAATTATATATATATATATATATATATATATATATATATATATATATCTCACTGGACAACCATCATCGCAATTATATATATATACTGTATATATATATATATATATATATATATATATATATATATATATATATATATATATATATATATAATTGCAATGATGGTTGTTCAGTGAGATAATAAAATATGAAGGTTGTGACTGTGGTACCGTTGCAACGATGCTTGTGGAGACTGACTGTGATGGTAACGGTAATAACTGTGGCGCATGTAGTCATGGTAGCGGCTGTTTTTGTGCTGGAAGTAATTGTTATATGATGCCATGCGGTAGTTACACTGTTATATTATGGTGGTGGTTGTTGTGGTGGTGGTGGTGGTGATGCAGTAAGACGGTCAATCCTTACACGACCAGAGGCATTCCTTAGCTAAATAAAATCATGTGACGCCAGCAGCACTAAAACATTTAAACTTCTCGTGGTCACAGGGTTAATGGAGACATTTTATTACCTTAGACGAAGACATCTTATTGCTATTCAGAATCAACTGTTCTGGTTGTGTATAATAATTGACATTTTAGTAGTCGTTAGACGGTTAGCTTACCTTACACGACCAAAAATTTAAAGGCTGAACCAACTAAATGACTGGAAACTGAACTAATTAAAGGGCTGGACTAACTAAACTGACTGAAGGCTGGAGTAACTAAAATAACATACTAAAATAACAAACCGGGGGTTGAATTAACTAAAATAACAAACCGGGGGCTGGATTAACTAATGAAACAAACAGAGGGGTGGATTAACTAAAACCGGGGGCTGGACTAACTAAAATAACAAACGGGGGGCTGGACTAACTAAAATAACAAAGCGGGGGCTGGACTAACTAAAATAACAAAGCGGGGGCTGGACAAACTAATCAAACAAACCGAGGGCTGGATCAAATAACCACCTTGACTAACGGATGCTGGACAAACTAAGTACCTTGGAAATGAACAAACCTCACTAACGCGTAACTTCCTTACTAACTGGAGGCCAAACTTCCTAAACCATGGCTGGACTAACAACCCAACTGACTGGCGCCTCATCTAACTGGTGGTGGAGTAAGTGGAAGGTGATAAACAGGCCACCTTGAGTAATCTGCTGGGCTGCGGGTTAATGAATCCTCGCACGGGTTGGGGTGGGGGAAGAGAGGGGAGAGGGTGAGAGGATAAGAGGGAGAGGAAAGGGAGGAAAGAAGGGGAGAAGTGTGTTTTGTGGTAGATAGATGGATAGACAAATAGATAGTAAGATGGAGAGAGAGAGAGAGAGAGAGAGAGGGGGGGGGGGAAGCAACCTAGTGGACGAATTACCTTCCTCGCCCCACAGCCACTCATTACTGGACTTGCCATTAACCTATACATGCACGACATACCCACACCCCACACACCACAAATACACATAGCTTCCTATGCAGATGATATAACATTTACATGTAAGCACCAAAACGCAAACACAGCTGCACACATCATTCAACCTTACCTGAACACACTACACGAATGGTTCACCACAAACAGGCTCAAAATAGCCCCAGCTAAATCTACAGTGACCCTTCTCACAAACTGGATAGCAGAACACAATCACATCCCACACCTCACCATAAACAACACTTCCCTACCACACACACACACACCCAAAATCCTTGGTGTAACATATAGTACATCAATGTCCTTTAAACAACACATCACAAACACTAAAAATAAAATAAAACCAAGACTCAATTCTTTGAGGTCACTTGCCCATACAACATTCGGACACAACAAAGAAACCACCACCACAGTATGCAAACAATACATACGTTCAGTGATGAATTATGCAAGCCTTGCCTGGGCTTCTAAACTCACCAAAACACACTACAACACTCTACAGACCATACAGAACAAAGCCCTAAAAATAATCACAGGCTGCACAGCTACTACAACCACAGACCACCTACATCAAGAGACCAAAGTCCTCAAAGTCAAGGATCATCTAGACATGAAAAGCACCCAGTTTCTTGCTACAGCCTCCACAAACCCACAACATCCACTATATTACATGGCAGCACATCCACCCACACCAAGGAACATCAAAACAACACCCAGCACACGATACCATACACAAATACTGTCATCTCTCCCCCCTCGCCCACCTCAGACCAGCTTCCAGAAGCATATCCACACTCAGATCACTCGGCGCTCCATTCAGTCACTTAAAGACAACACACAGCTGCATGCACGGCCTCCTGACATCCACCCTTCTGAATCCTATCTCCCTCGTGAGGACAGGGTCCACCTGGCCAGGCTGAGATGTGGGCACCATCCAGCCCTCTTAAGCTACCAAAAGAGGCTGGATGACTCCGTCGCAGATGCCTGTCCAGGATGCAACACAGCACCCCATACTATTAAGCACATTATGGAAGACTGCATTGCACACCATCACCTACGCCAACAACACAACATACACTCTTTGAGAGCTCTGTGGGAAAGCCCGGTCTCGGCCACGGCCTTCCTAAGGGACTCGGGGCTGTTCGGCCAGACTGCCTAGGGAACAACTACTACTACTACTACTACTACTACTACTGGACTTGCCACACAGGGGAGGGGGGAGGAGCAGGGATGGGAAAGAGTAAAGCGGGGGAGGGGAAGGGGGAGAGAGGTGCAGGAAAGAGGGAAAGATGGGTATAATGGAGTACAATGGAAATTAAACAGCAACAGGTCCTTTCAAGACTGGTTGTTATGGGGAAGGCTATACCCAAAAAAATTTTTCTGTGAAGCAAAGACAAGGAGACAAAAGCAAACGGTTGAGGGAAAAAAGGTGATGATGCTGATGGGGAGGAGGAAGGACAGGTGTGATGATGGTCGTGATGAGTAAAAGGGTGATGTTAAAGGGGAGATGGGACTGGATAATGATGATGATGATGATGATGATGAGTTATTGGGATTACAAAGCAAATAGTTGAAGGAAATCAAAGACGGGAAATGAGAGGTGACACAAGACGACAGAGATAAATGATGAAGTAGCTAATAAGAAGAGGACAGTGATAAAGCACATAATAAGACAGGATCTAGTGAAAGGTAA
Source organism: Coenobita brevimanus (assembly GCF_032717465.1). Taxonomy (NCBI): domain Eukaryota; kingdom Metazoa; phylum Arthropoda; class Malacostraca; order Decapoda; family Coenobitidae; genus Coenobita; species Coenobita brevimanus. The sequence continues at coordinate 41,832,058 of NC_136959.1, forward strand.
ATGACGAGATACAGTAATGTCTGCTGAAAGAAAAGAAAAATCGGCAAGACGAGAAACATAAGATGACAAGAGAGATGAGCCAAGAAAAGAGTAGAGATAAAGAAGAATACGAGAATTGGGAGAATATAAGAAAGCAGAGACATCGAAGAAGGTAACTAAGGATAAAACTAGGATATGGCCAGGATTAAAATACAACAATAAGATAACGCCGTTTATTTTTTGCCGGAACCACACCATTTTTTCTTTCTTTTTTTTTTTTTTTTTTTAGCTCAGAAGAGCCTTTTAAAACAAGAAAGTATATTTATAGCCTCCACTGACCGATTTGCTGCACGAGATCTCTCTCTAATTTGACTAAAAATAATAATAATAATAATAATAATAATAATAAAAACAATGACAACAACAATAATAACAGTAATAAAAATAATAATAACAATGATGATAAAAAATAATAATAATAACAATAATAATGATAATAACTAGAAAACGCACAGAGGTCGCATACCTCCCCAATGCCATTGGCATTAAAAAGGATCCGGATTCGGATCAGGGGATATACAGTAGGATCGGATCCGGATCCGGATCCGCCCCAAATTTTAATCAATTCTTTCTTCGTCCTTGGCCCACCTTTCCACAGAATTTCATTGAAAGTCACTGAGAACTTTTGGTGATATTGTGAGGGATTCTCAGGATCCGGATCCGGATCCGGCTCAAAATTTAATAATTTCTTCCTTGTTCCCTGGCCCACCCTTCCACAAAATTTAATCAAAATCCATTCATAACTTTTTTAGTAATCCTGATAACAAACAGACAAACAAACAAACCAACGCGGGGTAAAACGTAACCTCCTTGGCAGAGGTAATAATAATAATAATAGAAATAATGATAATAATAATAATAATAATAATAATAATAATAATAATAATAATAATAATAATAATAATAATAGTAATGATAAAAATAATAATAATAAATAAATAAAAATATAATAATAATCGCCTAGAGGCAGTAATATTAAAGTGGAATTCACATAGTCGGAGTGAAGTTAAGAAGAGGAGCAAAGGAAACTGGAAGAAGATTTGAGTCTATCTATCTATCTATAGCCCGACGCCCTAATCCCGCAAAGGGTGGCCGCAGATTTGAGACAGTAGAAAATAAGCCTAGAGTGAGAGAAGGAAAACTGAAGGTAATACAATAATGTGAGTAAAGAGGTAGGAAAGAAGGAACACGAGAAAGAGTGACGAGCGACAAAAATAAATAGAAGAGAGAGAGAGAGAGAGAGAGAGAGAGAGAGAGAGAGAGAGAGAGAGAGAAACTGGATAAATATAAGAAAAATTTAGAATCTGGAGGAATAGGAGGAATGTGGACGAAAGGAAAGATCGAGATGGTGGGTGTGGGGATGGGGGTGAAGGTGGTGGTGGGGCGTCGGGGTGAGGGTGGTGGTGGTGGAGGGTGGGGGTGATTGAGGGGGTGGGGGGTGGGGGGTGGGGGGTGATGGAGGTGGTGGTGAGGGGGTGGGCGTGATGAAGGTGGTAGTGGTGTGTTGAGGGGAATAATACTTTTGATCATATATACTGCAGACAAACACATCACAAATCATCTTCCTTTTTCCACCCGTGTCGTAAAGGATAAAAATGCAGCAGGTGGGAGTGAGAGCAGGGTGGAGGGGGGGGTGAACGTGGAGGAGCAGACCAATGCCTTGGGAGAAGAAATATTAACCTCTTCGATATAATGACGTATTTTTTTTATTTTATTCCTGCTGTTTTTAATTTCACTCAGTTTAGGAAAGACTTCAAGCTGGAGTGGTTCAATACAGGCTTCACTGACACCTTCACAACCAACCATTTTTTTTACCTTCATCCAGCAGCACCAGGAATAATAAAAATGCCATCGTAGTGAAGGGGTTAATGCATTCACTAATGGGGGTCTGTGTAGCTGAATAATCTAGTCTGGTGGCAAGGATAACATTAAAAGACAACACCGTGCAAAACAGGGCTAGACACACACACACACACACACACACACACACACACACACACACACACACACACACACACACACACACACATCATCTTTCGAATGATTTATTAAAAAAAAAATAATAATTTTTCTATGATGTAACGTCATTCTTTGGGCCGTATTCTGAGTGGCATAGGAATCTTTGTACCAGTTTTTCTGGAACGATGTTTTTATGTACATTACTAATTTGTTTTTTATATCTCTTTAATAATGACATATTTTACACCAATAACATACAAAAGGAAGCTGATGTGAAATGTGCCGAATCAATCGTAAAGGAAGAGTTGTTACGAAATCACCAGTTGCTTATAATACAATTAAATTTCTGTACTTCTAAAACTTACAAAATCAGAGTAAATCTTCCTATTAAAACCTGATGACGCAGAAAAAGCTACAGTATAAGGTTTGTGCTTCTGTGCAGCTGTGTCAGTACGTACATCAGGGGTCAAAATACTGTGACAACATACTATTCTAACACCTTCTACCTTAATAAACAAAGGATTAACTTTTCACTTTTCAGCAATATTCTCCAACACTGATATTTTGATATATATATATGTTTTTTTTGTCTGGTCGTGAACAACACGAAAATGATTTTCTGTTATTTTCCTATGGTGTACTGCAGCAATACTTGTAGGTCATGGAAAAATATGTAGCAGTTCTTTCAAACCTTTAACCTGTGGCTTCATATGGTCTTAGTCATACACAAAGCACAGGCTAATTCGGGACAGCTTGTTCATGTATGTCAACAGATGGATTAATATAATACTTGCAGACTTGGCGCTTGTGAAGGTGTGTGGCAGGTAGGACGGATGGAATACCTGGAAACGGTCTTGCCTATACCCAGAGTCGGACACACGAACAGTCTATATATACGGTAAGGTACGCAAATGTATATTATTACAGTCATACGGCAATACATATTTGCATTGTAACATCAGACTTACATAATCACGAAATTAAACAGAGCACCGTAATATACTGTGTCAATATTATCTGCCCCTGACTGAGGAAAAGTGACCGGTGCTTACAGTGTTATATCCTCTTCCCCAGGCTGGTGTAAGGTAGGAGTGAGACAGAGGGAGATGGAGGAAGAGAGTAGGAGGTATGGATCAGGAGAAGGTATAGAGGGTCAGGGGGAGGGGGCAGTGTCAGGCAAGAGAACAGGAGGGAGGAGGAGGAGGATCGTCACGCACGCACCACCCTCTCCTTTTCCTTCTGTTTATCCTCCACTTTCTCTCTCACACACACTCTCTCCGTCATGGTCCACCAAATTACCAGAATGGAGGAAGGAAGACCGATTAACTAAAAAAAAAAAATAAAAAATAAAAAGTTCTGGCCTGCTATAATTACGCTGTCATGGCGTCGCAGTATTATGTACACACAAAAACGCTTTCTCACATCATTTGGTTTACTACAGCACGAAGCTCTGTTTTTTTCTTGCATGCAGCCCATTACAGGTATTGCTCTGAAAAATCTTTAATAGGGAATATAGCTTAGTACACATCATTCAACAAATCGCTACAAATAATGCTAAAAATCAATAAAAATCTCTAGAATATGGAAAAAAAAATTGATAGTGGCAGTTAAAACTTGGCCCAAGACAAAGGTAAAAACTTATAGATCAGGTATTAGAAGCATTAAATAGCAGCCGTGGCTCAGCGGGTTAGAGCGCTCCGCTCTGACCGAAGGGTCGGAGGATCGAATCCACCCAAGGGTCATTGGTAGACATCAGGAAGGGCATCCGGTCATAAAATGCTACAAGCTCAAGTCTAAAAGTCCTCTACTCAGGGGCAACGCCTTACCCCTTCGGGGATACCTGGCGTAAAACCAAATTATTTTTTTTTTTTATTATTATATTAAAAGCATTAAATTGGCATTCTTGTCCTCGGCTGGAAATATCTCAGAGCTCTATCTTGCCAACGACTGTACTACGGATGATTAAACACACACACACACACACACACACACACACACACACACACACACACACACACACACACACACGACCTACTTTGGCTTCGACATTCCGTGACTTCCTTGTAAACACGATTTTAAATTTGTTTCCTCCATTCCACTTTGATCAATACCCCACACAGTCCAAACACCACCCTTTGGAATTCATGACAACTTCCTGCCTGTCTTATTTTCCTTCCCTTGTCATTTACGTAAGAACTTTGGAAAATATTTGCTCCCCGCCCAAAAATCAAAGGGTTTTTCAGTGGCCGTGTCTTTTCGTGCGAGAGGATAAATCAAATACTTCTGCGAAAACTTGGAGCGCAAATGAAGTCGGGTTTGCAGACCTGTTCTTTCGTCACTTACCAAGTCATGACTCGGGCAGATGGGGTGAAATGAGGTCACGGAACACGGAGGAAGGTGAGGCATGAGGTGAGAGGTGAGGGGAAAGGTGAGAGGGAAGGGAATAGAGGGGAAAGGTGAGAGGGAAGCGGATAAAGGGGAAAGGTGAGAGGGAAGCGGATAAAGGGGAAAGGTGAGAGGGAAAGGGGGAGAGGAAAAAGAGGAGGGCAAGAGGAAAGTAATGGGAAGAGAAAGGAGAGAAGTGAGGGGAAGGGATATTAGAGATGTGAGGGGTGATATGAGGGGAGAGAAGAGGGAGTGGGTGACGGGAAGGTGAGGGGAAGTAGAGAAGGGAGAGGTGAGAAGATCTGTGGTCAGGAGAAATGAAAGGGAAGAGGGAATGGTAGAGAGGTGAGAAGGGAGAGGAAGAGGAGAGAGGGGAGGGGTGAGGTGAAGTCAAAGGTGAGAGATGAGGTGAGGAAGAGGGAGAAGTGAGGTCAGAGGGGAGAAGTGAGGTCAGAGGGGAGAGGTAAAGTGAGGAAAGAGGTGAGAGGAGAAACTGAGGGTGAGGGTGAGAATGGGAGAGGACACTATGGAGAAAATGGTGAGAAATGTTTGTGATCAAATAAAAGAGAAGGTATACCAGGGAGGCGTGAGAAAGAAGATGGTGGAAGGGAAGGAAGGTAGTAACACAGTGCAACGAAGAAAGGCGAGGGAGGGGAGGGAAGGGAAAAGGAAGCAGGAGGGGCATGAACAAGGGAAGGGGAAGGAAGGCAGGGAAGAAAGCTTAGGTAAGTACCAATCTACTACACAAAGATTATTAAGGCACATAGTCATATTCTGCCACTCTTCCCCGTGCCGAAGACACGCAACCGTGGAATTTACAGTCCATATCCCTACTTCATTTCTGGGTAAGGACAGGCTGAGGACGATGGACAGATGTAGAAAGGCAGGTAGGCTGGCATGGAGAGAGGTGAAGGGAGAGGGAGGGGACAGACGGGAAAAGCATGAACAAGGAAAGATTAAGGAGGAGGGAGGGAGGGAAGGTATTTAGGTAAAGAAAGGGGGATAGTGAGGTGACGGGGGGGATACAGATAGGTAGGGAGGTAAGGAGAGAGGTAAATGTGGGGGAGGGGGAGGCAGAAAAGGAATGAACAAGGAGAGGATGACCTATTTTACCTCCTCCTCCATTCTCCTCGCAGGCACACGTGAGAACCCACTCGATCCACACGACCCTCTTGCCTCACCTGCTGTCCTCTTCTCCTTTCCCTCCACTCTACACTTGCTTTATGTCTTACTCTGCACAGCTTTTCTATCACCACCATCTGCTTTACCTTGTCCGTCCCTACCCTGTTCTATCCACTTTGCCTGCATTGTCTTACCCTCCTTCCCTGCCTGTCCTACCCTCCTTCCCTACATTGTCCTACCTTCCTTCCCATCCTTCTCCTACCTTCCTCCCCTGCACTGCCCTTCCCTGCTCTTTTCTACCCTGTTGTTTCCTGCTGCTTGTGTGTTCTTTATGTTCTCCGTCCAACCTGTCTAGTAACTTGTCCTTCCGTGCCAGCCTTCGTGTCCTGCCCAGTGTGTGTTGCTGCATTTATTATTGGTCCTAATCCTGAAACTGCTCGCTCTCGTATTTCTCTTTCACTCGTTTTTATTTTTGTGCTAGTTTCATTTATTAATATTTCTTTATATTCATTTGCTCCTACCTGTTTCTCACATTATTCTTACTTTCAGTCCCATTGCCGTTCATGACATTCTTTGTGTGTGTGTGTGTGTGTGTGTGTGTGTGTGTGTGTGTGTGTGTGTGTGTGTGTGTGTGTGTGTGTGTGTGTGTGTGTGTGTGTGTGTGTGTGTGTGTGTGTCCAGTGTCTTGATTTGCAGCTGCTTCACCTTAACCCCACATTCCCTTGAACTCATTATTTCTTGTTCCTTATTCCTACCCTTCCTCTCTTCCTGTCTCTCGCCCTCTCCCTTCCTCTCTCCATGTCTCCTGCTCGCTTCCTGTCTTATCATTCATTCAGTTCCTATCATTCCTTGTCCCTTCCTTCTCCCTACCTCTCATGTTTACCTAATTTTCCCTGCCTTATTTATACTCCTTCCTTTCTGCTTTCTTCTTTCATTCCTCTGTTTTTCTACAAACTTTTCTTCTTCTGTTCCTTGTTCTTTTGATGTCTGTTTATCTTTGCTGTTGACCTAATTCCTCTTCCCCAATCCTACTCTTCACTTTTCTCTTTTCCTCGTTTCCTCCTTTCCTTTGTTTCTTTGTCTGGCATTCATTCCCTAGTTCTCTGTATTCGTAACTTATCTGTATTTCACTTCCTCCGCCTCTCTCAACTATTCTCCCTTTCCAAAGTTGCCATTTAAGCGATTTGACAGCTAAATGTTGCGATATCCTTGCAACTCGACCATAATTTTGTGTAACTTCCTGGAAAATCTGGTGCTTAACAACATCGCACCTAATGTAGAGCCCCTTAGTTCCATCAGGCAACATATTTAGAGATATTTTTTACAGAATTGCAGCGATATCCTGGCAATTTTAACCCATTTCTTTGCGATTTTCTGAAGGTTTTATTGCTTACAGACAACGCTGGATTTTTTTTTAGAGCAAACTGGGTGGCTTCTTTTTTTCTTCATTTCTTTTGGTAACTCTGTCTCTTTCCGTCCCTCCGCCTTGCCGCCTTACTAGCCTTGTGCAACGATATCCTGGAATTTTGCCACATTTCTTTGCGATTTCCTGGAGACTAGTGTTTAGTGACAATTCTGCGCATTTTCACAGCAAGTTTAGGGACATTTTATTTACCGGTATTTCTCATGCCACCTCCATCCCTTTCCCTCCCTCTAATCTCCGGTATCACGAACCTTACACAACAGCCACCCTAATCAGTCACGACACGGGCGTATCTCATTTGTAGACTGTCACTGGGGGAACACTGGTACAATCTGGGACAAAAATTCACCTAACATCATCTCCTCTGCTTCTTACTTTTTTTTTTTTTTTTTTTTGTGGCTAATATTCCAAAGGTCAGAGAGGCTTAGTATGTATTTCAGATTTTTTTTTTTTTCTGTGATGTGTTAGGAAGGAGTGACAAATGTGCCCTCAGAGTGAAGCAGATGCAGTGGAATAGTATGTAAACTTTTGTCCTCCAATGTATTAATCCGCCTGATATCATAAACTTTCTTAAGCTTAATTTCAATATAAATGTGCTAGTTTATGATTTAATCTTTACTTGCATACAGTTGCCAAGCACTGCCGAAACAAACTAGGAATAATGACTTCAAAAGTTCGACAAAACAAAATGGTTCACTGACAATATATAACTGCTATAGAGGATATGTTTATCGTAAATAATAGGTTAGAGTCCTTTACGAATTCGGAGCCGATGTTAGTGTCTGTCCTCTGAGTCTTCCTGTATTCTTGTATACGGAATGTCATTTTCTTTACCATCTGTGTCCCAAGATGCCGGGTGTATGAAAGCAGCGCGTGCTTGCTTTCTTGTTATTGGGGAAAGCTTACATTTAAACGTTCACCACAACATCCAAATGTAACCACCAAGAAAAACACCCGTGAAAATGTTAGTGGTACTTGTCTCTTGCGCTTGGCGGTGTGGGGCGTGTTGATTATTTATCTTGTAACATCCATTTTTATAAGTGATATCACCTTTGTCTTACCCTACCATCCACCACCATCTACGCCCATCTCTACCACTACAGTTCCCCGTCCTCATTTCATCCTCGAGAAGAAATCTTTAACTTAAAACTTGCCAGCCGACGTTCAACCCATTCAACCCACTCGTTTGTCACGCTTCCTCCCCTCTCCCCTCAAAAAAAAAAAAAAAAAAAAAAAAAAAAAGTCATATCTTGGACATCAGTACCTGGGAATGGCTAACTTTTTGTACCTGGCTTCCCAAGATGAGCCTGAATCAGTTTCAACTGACCTGAATGAATCAGTTGCAGCTGAAGTGACCTGGAGGTGACATGCACTACTTATTGCCTTAATTTAATCTACTTGGTCGTGATATAGGATGGATATTTCTGCATTTAACTGAATGGACTAAAATTGACAAGACAGGCCGGGAATGGATGTGAAGCCACTGAATGACCCTGCATTGGCCACAAGAGATCTGACCTGACCTATAAGCCCAACCGATCTTGGACCTTCATGGACCTTCATGGACCCGAACTGACCAAACTGGACCGGAGTTGCCTTGAAACTATCTTAGCTGATATAAGTGGCCTCGGTCTAACGTATGTGGACTTGAAATTCTGCTTACTGTTTCATGAGTCTCCCCGTTCTCGCTGCATCAACTTACCTGCAAAGGAAAAATACATTGTTAACAATTATGTACAACAAGTAGGTATAAAGAAAAATAATTCAAAAATATGTGCAGATGGTTAGAGCCAGGATTTCCAGGGCCTTAATGGGGAGAGAGTATGTGGCCAGTTTCACTAAGCATGCTGTAGACAGCTCTTTGTGACTCTTCTTTCCTGTTTTCTGGATTCTCTCTCACGCTATCCCTAGGTGGGAAAAAGACGTCAGGATAACAAGGATTATGTCAAAGAGCACTGAGTTGATGCAGTAATACAGAAAGTTCATCCTTTTGCTACAGCACTGAGTGAAACTATATACAATATCAGGAACAAGAACCAACAACGAACAAAGTGATAATCATTCATAATATTCCTTATTAAGAACAGGATGTAACTGAAGTCTGGATCCTGTGATGTCTGAAGCTTTGTGGAAGTAGCCCATTATCCGGGAATCGTGTATGGCCAGCCCTCATGCAGGCGTGCCACAACATAAGGGATACAGGGACAGGTCTCGGATTTTTTCTACATTACGCATCTTTTCGGTTATCTCCTTCAGCCGAATGATTTTTTTTTTTTTTTTATTCTGACTAGTTCCGGCCGAATTCTTTTCAGGTCAATAAGGACCTCTCTGATTGAATGGATAAAAACAACCTTCACTAACCTTTCTGTTATGAAGTCTCTCTCCTAAACTGAATAAAATTGTCGTGGGAAAGGTTAAACAAAAGTGTCAGTGAAGGAATAAACCTTCTGAGGAAGAAATAAATCTTTTAACTACTTTATCTTTGCTAACACCAGACGATGATATAAGATTAAGGCTGTAACCCATCGTTGTCCAAGCTTCACAATTTCACTCCGATCCCGAAACTTATGTTATCTTTCCTTTCAATGGCTGAAATTAATTTTAAAAGAGACTTTTCAAGCTTGGAGGGTTAGACAAAGCGTATATTAACCCTCTTCCTTACCAGACGCCTTTTCAAAGTTAAAGTAAGAATGACATCCCCGTGTTAAAAAATTAATAATACTCAGATGTTTTTTCTTGATTCACTGCGACTGAATTCTTAATAACGACGGTCAGAAAACTCTTCTGAAAACACAAAATGCTCTTAGTGAATAAATAAATAAATAAAATAAAATAATAAAAACGAACGAATAATTTAGAGCGAAAAAGGAATCTAGTGTATCTGGAAATATGCCACCTGGTGCAACTGAACGGGAAAATCGTAAGTAAATGTGTGTTACTTTTTAATTTAAGGTTGTGGAGTTTGGGATTATTCCCAGGGTCGATGTTATGAGGCGCCATTACGACAAAGAAATGGCAGTGCGATGGTGTGGCTAAGGGTGAGCACCTACGTGTGTGGGGGGGGAGTGGGGGGGGAGTGTGGGCGATTGGGTGGGTGTGGGTGCATGTGGGTACGGATGTTGCATGATGGCACTGTGTTTGAGGGGAGAGGTGGTGAGCAGCAGGTGTAACAGTGCTGACAGGTATGGGTGGGAACAGGATTACATCAGCAGTTGTGGATGTGTTGGTGTGGTAGCAGGTATAAGCAAAGGGTGAGAATGAGTGTCGGTGCGGGGCAGGTAGTATGTGTAGGGGAAGCACGGGTTTGAAAAGTTGTGAATGTGAGTATGGGAAATATGGGTACGACCAGTTGTGGTTGTGGAGGCAGAAGCAGTGTGGTGACAGATGTGATGTAGAACAGGTGTGGTGTGGGGGCAGGCGTGATGTAGAACAAGTGTGGTGCGGGAGCAGGTGTGGTGTGGGGGCAGGTGTGGTGCCGGGGCAGGTGTGGTGTGGGGGCAGGTGTGGTGTGGGGACAAGTGTGGTGTGGAGGCAGGTGTGGTGTGGAGGCAGGTGTGGCGTGGAGGCAGGTGTGGTGTGGGAACAGGTGTGGTGTGGGGTAGATGTAGCTTGGGGCAGGTGTGGGTCTAAGTAGCTGTAAGTGTAATGGGACTGTGTGTGAAGCGAATGCACGTTGTGGTTTGTGACATATTTATGGCAACACAGGATCATATGGGGACAGGATCTGTGTGTGTGTGTGTGTGTGTGTGTGTGTGTGTGTGTGTGTTCGTGCGGGCGTGCGCGCAGTAGTGTGTGGGAGAACGCTTGGCATGAACTCGTATGTACGATATGTATGTATGTTTAGGGGATGGACAGAGTAAACACGCGAGGCAATGGTGAGACAGGGAGGAAGAGATAGAGTGAAAGTGAGGCGGCAGTCATGAAACAGTACTTAGCTGGTCAATGATACCGTCGTGAGGAAGCCAACATAGTGCTGACAAAGTAGTGGCCTGGAATGCCCTTATTTTACCACACCCCCTACCACTTCTTCCTTATCATTTTTTTCTGCATACAGCACACTAATAGTTTTTTGTTAATTAGTATTAAAATTTGAATGTCTATACATAACCCTGCACTAGCATGAAGTCTTATTGTAGTTTATTTTTCCTGCCTCTAGACGATTTTATTGAATATAGAAACGACTTTTCATGAAAAGGTTTGTAATGGCTCTAGCCAACCCTTCCAACACAAACTCTCCTATGCTGATAATGGTCGCCTGGAGATGGTAAGAATAATATGAAAGATCTACACGGCCTGAAGTAACACAAAACTAATTTGTTACATGAGTAATACAGCGGTGATTAAAAGGTGATTAAAAGCCTTCTAAGTCCACGGCTATGACGTTAACTATACTCATTTTACTCTAACGTGGCCCAAAATATCCATCTTTCCACCTTGAATGCTGAGTTGTGAGAAGAGATTAACAGCCGGGATTCTAGTCAAGAGTAAGTACTATGGAAAGGAAGTAGAGACGAGGCATTGTCTTTTTCTGCCACACAGCTACTTGAAATAAGCTACAGAAGGACGAAATTCCCGGTCAGCTTAAGGAAAAAGAACTATAACACAGTATATTTTGGACGTATTATACAATGGGTATTTTGCTTATTAAGGTACACTCGCTCAAGAAAGTATCGGTGCAGAATATGTGTTAAATATTATGACACGCGGAACAAAGGAAACTGGAAATTGCGGTTCTGTCCTCCCACACGCATGCATCCCAGACGATAAATGACTGCTATATCAGATATAACTCTTCTGTCCTTCATAATGTGTAGGGAATGGCCGTAAATGTTATAATATATACAGGTATTAACGGGCTATCACTGCCACATGGTCGAATCATTCCGGATGACATCGGACCCACAATGCACCGATACTTTCTGGAGCGAGTGTACAACAGCCTCGGCCCGACATGGAACTTCTTCAGGTCTGGCACTGTTCTGTCTTGTCAATGAACAGGATATCCATTTGTGGGAATAATCCTTCTATCTGAACAATTTACAGCACTGTGAAATTAGAATACAAGGTACAGACAGCGGTGGGTGGGTGTGGGTGTAATGGAGGAAGAGCAGATGGACAGTGTGAGAGACAGAGCTGGAGATTGATTTCAGAATGTGGGTGTGGCGATGTGATGTGGTAATGAAGAGTCGGTGTGGTGTGTGTGGTGTGCATCATACAGTGGCCAGTCTGGCAGCAGCGCGATGAGGACGGACGGACGGACAGACAGACAGACAGACAGACAGACAGACAGACAGACACAGACACAGACACCACACACACACACACACACACACACACACACACACACACACACACACACACACATACACCCCCCCACACACACATGTATTATTGTATTGTGTGTGTGTGTGTGTGTGTGTGTGTGTGTGTGTGTGTGTGTGTGTGTGTGTGTGTGTGTGTGTGTGTGTGTCGAGCAAAATAAACACAAACACCACTACTATAACTCCAACCAAACACCGTACTGTTTGGTTACAATATAAACTATCACCTTACCGGTACTAAGTTCGTCCACCGTAATTTGGTGAAAAATCGTCGTAATCCTGAAGTCGTTTGAAAGAGTTCAGTGGCAGGACACGGCAATACTACGACTACGGCCTTTTCTTACACTATTTCCTAGCTAGTTTGTTTTAACATTCGTCTCTTGTTACAGTTGAGCATCTAAGGTGGAGAGATGGCAATCTGAGACCTAATTTAGATTACAGACTTCAGGTTTGAACTACAAAGGCCGAAATTTATATAAAAGACCAGCCAAATACTGCTAAGGACAAGGTGCACCTACTATTCCACTGCGTCTACTTTGCACTTGGAGCATGTCCTTCACTCTCCTCCCTGGCATATCATATTAATGGGTATAATCTACAGGCAGAACAACACACCAACCTCTCTCAGCTGAGCAATATCAGCCAGCAAAGAAACGCAAGAAGAGGTGAAATATTAGGCAGACTTACATTTCTGAGTGTGCAATAGTATAGTGGAATATATATACACACAGAAAAATTTATACAAACAGGCATGTATATTCTGAGCGCGAGGCAGGGCGGGGCGGCAGCACGTCATGAGTGCACGTCTGGCCTGGAATTAGCGAGTGTTCATAATTCGGCAGTGTAATAATCTAAATGGACCCACTCCTGCCCTCCCATGCTACTGCCCCGCCCCTCTCTCCTCCTTACTCTACCTGCCTACCTACCTTTCTCTTTTTTCTCTCAACCTCAACAAACTCTCTCTGTCCCTGTCTCTGTCTGTCTGTCTGTTTCTCTCTCTTTCTCTCTCTCTCTCTCTCTCTCTCTCTCTCTCTCTCTCATTCTCTCTATCTTTCCAGTGTCCGATAAACTTCTCCCCTCTTTTTCTTCCATTCACTTTCACGCCCTTCCTCTTCCCTTCTCGTATCATATTGTCTGTTCCTATCTTGTCTTTCGCCTCTCTTTCTCTCAGCTCTATTAAATTTCCCTCTTTTTTACCTCACTTCCTACCCCGTCCTCCTCTTTCCTTATGGCTTCAGACCGTTTTCATTCCTACCTTGTTTTTACCTTCTTGTTTTTTCTCTCTCAATATCCTCTTTCCTTACCCCACCCCATCCTTTCTCTCTCTCTCTCTCTCTTTCTTTCTCTCTCTCTCCCCCAATACATTTCTCTGTATTTTCTCTGTTTTCATCTCCTCGCCCTTTCTCTCTCTATTTACTGCTTCATACTGTCTCTTTCTAACCAGTTTCCCCCCATCTCTCCCAGTAAATTTTTGTATTTTTCTTGCTTTTTATAGTCTCCCTTCTTCTTCCTTTATTGCTTGATATTGTTTCCTTTCCTTAAATGTTCTTCCTCCTTTCATATTCTCTTTTCTCCCCACCAATAAATTTCTATCCCTTTTTCCCGCTGCCCTCCCTCATCTCTTTCTATTTTGCTTCATACTGTTCCTGTTCCCGTCATGTTCTTCGTCTCTCTCTTGCTCTTTTTCGCGCAACCCCAATAACTTTCTCTCTCATTTTCCTACATTCATTTCTGTCCCTCTTCATTTCTTTTCTAATACATGCAATCTCTTTTCCAAGCTTGCCCTCCTCTCTCCACCTCTTTTGGCTTTGTAAGCGGGGTAAGACCTTTCTACTTGATTATAATTCCGTTCTCCTAGGATGGCTGTGAACCGACTCTCCGTACTCCGACATGTGACCAGAATGGACACTCACTTCAAGGTCTGTCGGTCGTATTATTAAAACTGGGAGCGCCAAAGTGTAGACAACCCTCCAGTTTTTTAGGATAATTTCCGAAACATGTAATGAGGATAACATAAGTCTGACTATTCTGGATTGCTGCTGCACTACACTCAGCAACGCGGGATGCAGGCTGACCAGATCTAACAACGACAGGAGCCTCATTAACGACCGTCAAAAATTATGGGTTTTGCGCATCAAGTTTAAACAACATGGACTTGCGTTCTTTTTCTTGTCTATCTTACCTGCACTGCCCCTAAACTCTCTTCACTATATCCTCTCCTTTCCTCCTATCCCTCGTCCGTCATCACTTCCTTTCCTCACTTCTTTCTACCCTCTTACCTTCTTTCAGTACTTTCCCTTCCACACTGAACCTCCTTCATTTTCCTTACCCGCTCACAGATTCTAACTATGCCTTCACCGTTTCTGTTGTCTCTCTGTTCCCTCTTTCCTCTTGCTCTTCAGCCACTTCTCCATCTTCTTATACCTTCCTCTTTATTACTCCCCACTTCCACACTGACCCTCACTCCTTTACTTCTTCCGCATCCTTCTCTTTCCCCTCGTCCTTAATCGCTTCCCTTCCTCACTTCTCTCTCCTGCTCTACCCTTCCTCCTCATTACTTCCCTACTACAGTGCACTTTCCCATTCCTTTACCCCATAACAACTCCTCTCTGAACCTATCATTACTTCTCCTCCTGAGTGCTTCAGATTAATGTCTTTTTCACTATTTCGCCTCCCCACTGTCCCTACTGCTTCCCCCTCTTTCCTTCTACTGTCCCCTTTCTCCAACTGCTATCTCCTCTCTCCTATGGCCTTCTTCTCTCTCTTACTGCTGTCTCCTTTCTCCAATTGCTGTCTCCTCTCTCCTGCTACTGTTTCCTTTCTCCTGCTGCTTTTAGCTATTTTCCTACTGCTGTCACTTTCTCATACTGCTGTCCCCTCTCTTCTGCTGCTGTTGTCCACTCTCTCCTGTTACTATCCCCTCTCCCTAGTTGTCCCCTTTCCCCAGATGCCCCTCTTTCCTTCTTCCTCTTTCTGTTCTGTTGTTATCCTTTCCCACCATCTCCCCATTCTCCCGTTCTCTTCCCATAATCTTCGCCATCTGTTTTTCCACCTTTACTCCTACTGCTATCTCTCCATTTTTCTCCCCTTCTCCTTATACTCCCACTCTCGTATTCCCCACACTACTCCTCCTCCACTCCTCTTCCCGGAGAATGTCACTGAGGGTCCGTGGCAGTGCCCGGAGTCAGGTCTTGTACAGGAGGGTCTGGTCACGTGATTACCCTACTAGGCTACAGCTCTCTCGGGACGCCTCAACATTCAGTTCATCCAGGCCATGTCTGACTTTTCGATCTGTGTGTCTGTCTTGGTGCATTACTACATGTATGCAGTTATGTATTTATATACAGTATTTTTCTGTCTATATGTCTGTTTGCCCGTGTTTCAAAGCATATGTACATTCTGTCTCGATGTATGTATGTATGTATCTATTGCATACTTCATTTTTCTATATTCTCGTCATCTTATCTTCCCTTTCTTTCTACCCAGTTTCTCTCTCCGTTCCAGCCTGACTCAGTCTCATCGTAAAGGTTTTATTATTTCACTTTTCATTTATTTTTTACGTACAGCATTAATTTCCTGAATCTGATTTAATAAGTTTATTCACCATTTTAATGCTACTTTGTAATGTATTTTTTTCTGATTTCCCATCATGTTATTTTAATAACAGTATGATCATTAGAATTTTTATTTCATCTTTATAAATGCCAGAAATTACCAGATGATTGGCTGTTGATTTTCCAATGTGTTTTTTCAGTTGTTGCCGGAAATGCTTTAATATAATCTTTTAACAAACGTTTCCACAAAAACGACACTGGAATCTTTCAGCTGCAGTACTGAAAAATTTCTTTCTTTCATTTCATTTTTGAGTGAATCTACACACATCCAGACACAATCCCACTCACATACCCCAACACTATGACACCAACGCGATTCACCACTCATATACACTTACACTCAGACCATACCACACGAAGATAACATAACAATCCATCATATTCAACAAGAAACGCATCTGAGTAGGCCTACATTTGTGGTAAATAGTGCCCTTACACTGTCTCCAAACTGCCAGTACCTAATAAGATTTGGCTAAACTAATCAGTCTTTCACAACACTCACTTACCAAACAATCACATGCACCACCACCACCACCATCACAACCACCACTCCCAACGCATCACCACACCACCACCACACTCACCCACCACACTATCACATTCACGACTGCCATCACACAAAACCCACGATGCCATATACTCATCCATCATCACCACACTCACCCACCACACTACCACACTCAGCCACATCACCACACAACCAAACTAGATCACTACACTGCCATGCTTACCCACCTCCTCATCACCTGGCCCTCCTCAGTTACCAGTACAATAGGCCAGCACAACGTAACACACATAATAAAGCACAGTACAGCAAATGCCACACTAGGACGCGGGCACAACAAATACGCTGTGAGGAGCGTACGTATATGGGACGACCTCATAGGGGCTGCTACTCGCTTGCGATTGACTGGTCTGTTGGGCTAGGGTTGACCGGGGTTGAGCAACAGTAACAACTCCCCCACCATGCCACCACACTCACTGCATTCACCCACCACACCACCACATTTATCACGTCACCACTTACCCACCACAGCCACTACATCACCACACTCATTCATCACCATGCAACCACATCCACCAAGCACGCCACCCCACCCACCAAGCACACCACCCCACTCACCTACCACACCACTACATTCACTCACCACACCCCCCATTCACACACCACACCACCACCACGCCACAGGCCCCACATCTTGCCAGAGCGACAGGTGAAAAACTCGCCAAACTGATCTCATAAAATTTGAAGACAATAGCCGAGCTGAATGCAAATGAGGGACAGTTTTACAATGACAGATAAAAACAGAACGATGGTTGGCTGTTAATATAATAAAAATGTAATTAGTTCTATAGATATCACAATGAGAAAATTTAATCACCGGGAGTAAGATGGTTTTGTGTGTGATGAAACTAGTAGTTCGTCGATTCCTTTGTTTCCTTTAAGTCGTCAGAAATAAGAGAAAAGAAGATAAGAGAAAAGAAGACGGAGAGAGTCAAGAAAAGAACAGGAGAGAAGAGGCGAGAACAGCGATGCCAAAAACAGATTCAGAGGTCGCTGTGGTTGACCTCAAAAAGTTATTAGAAAGTCGCCAAGCCAAAAAGTTTGTAAACAATCACAAAGAGACAAGCTAACATTGTTAAACTTGGCGAAGATTCCTTTAAAATGTTCCTAAATGGGAATAAATATATCTAAATTTAGCTATAGAAACGCTCAAATAGTGGCAACCTTTGTTCAGAAAGAGAAGACAAGGAGAAAAGAAAAGGGAGGAGAAAGAAAATGAGAAGCTGAAGGAGATGGGAGAAGAGAAAGTGAGGGAGGATAAGTAGAAGGGGAAAAAAGAACGAGAAGGAGGAGAACGAGACTAAAACAGACAGGCAGACAGACAGGCGTGGACAAGAAGAGAAGAGCAATGTGAAGAAAGTGACACGCGACTGACTAGGGAGACAACCTAAAGCTAATCTTCAGCCATGGACACTCGACAACAGCCCCACCAGTGCTAAAGTACCAGTAAAAAATATTCATCGAAAAATAAAATGAGGGCTTTGATAACTCTTATTCCCAAACGCCATAAAAGCGAGTGACGTATTAAAAAAAGAAAAATGTCGCCAGATTGAAAAACTTTGCAGTCAAGGGAAATTGGTAGGAGATGAATTCACTTTAAACTTAATTAGCTGACACTTCAAACTCTCAAGGCTGATATTAAAACTGCGACACATAATATGAAAAAGTCAGCATTAATCGAAAAAAATAGGCCTTTCATATTTTAGAGAGTGTGATGCCTGTAACGACAGAGTTCAGGTACAGTAGAGTTTGTAAAATGCTTCCTCTGAATTTTATCTGAGTGTTCGGTAGTGTTAATTTCTTCCCTACAGTGATCTATTTCTTTCTATTCTTGCTACCACTAGGCAAGTTTATTAAATTTAAGAAGACAATGTTGGCTGCATTTAACATCTCAGATTGTGAAAGTCCATCATAAATTGAATAAAATCGTCAGGAAATACCAAGAAAAACACTTTTGTGGCGTCCTTGGGCTAAAGAGTTAAGTGTGTGTGTGTGTGTGTGTGTGTGTGTGTGTGTGTTACCTGCTTACCTATCTACCTACCTATTTATTTACCTGTCTATCTAGCTACCCACCTACTTACCCATTTACCGACATGCTACACTCGAACTACTCAAAAATGTCTTGTCTTGAGATTAGCTGAGTGAGCTGATAAGGAGATAGTGCAATTTTCAACCTGCCTACCTACAGTTCATACGAATCTACACCCCACCCGCTTATCATGTCATTCTCATGCCTATATGCAGTACTTACCAAAACATACATTATTATCTCCCCAACTAGTACCCATTTAGTTGCTTACAACATTTTCTTCAACGTATATTCACATACCCTCCCATCCACCTACTGTCAATACACCCACCTTCCTGTTCCATCTGCCATACACTCATTTACTTATATATATCAGTCATCTATCCGATCTACAACCGATCCACTTATCTATTCAGCCACCCAGCTATCCCGCCTGCTATCCACCCATTTACCTCACCTACATCTACGAGTATTAACCACCTATTCATCTGTCCACCTACTGTACATTCACCTATCCATCCACCCACCCATCCCACCTGCTGTCCATCCATTCATCTCGCCTGTATCTGTGAATCACTAATCAGTCAATCTATCCACCCTCCTAACCCTTCTATTCAACTCACGTTTGGCAACAATCAATTCTTCTTCAGTGTGTGCGGTGAGGATCTGTCCCTTTTCCCCTTTGGGGCTAAGATGCGAATGATGTGTTTGAATGGATTAGTAAATGGGGAGTGTGTCGTCCTGTCTCGGCTACCTCCCTTTCCTTGAGGGAAGCAGCCTAGGTATATAGTTAGATAGATAGATAAAAACTGTCTTTTCCACATGCCCTTCCATCTACTCCATCACCTCCCTAGCTTCCCGCTTACCTTCGATTTTCCATCTCACCCATCTAGCCACTCACCCATCCACCCGATCCACTTCCACACCGACCAGTCCGGCAGGAGTGTGAGTCACTGTAACTAACTACCCCCAATCATATATTATTTCCTTCCACTTACCCTTTCATCTCTAACAACCACCTGCCCTTCCACTTACTCTCCCACCCAGCCACCCAACCCACTCCCACTCAGTCCAATCCTGTGAGTGTGTCGGGAGGGATAACTGGATAATGAGCAGGCCAGACGCCACTATTAACCTTGTTATTGTCGAACTCGTCCCACCTCAAAGCCTCATTACCGCTTAGATGACGGACGGCCAGAACGATACTTCCAACCATAAATTTGATTCCTTAGGTTTTTATTAATGAGGCTTCTTATTTTCTTAATATCTTT
The DNA here is from genome assembly GCF_032717465.1 of Coenobita brevimanus. Taxonomy (NCBI): domain Eukaryota; kingdom Metazoa; phylum Arthropoda; class Malacostraca; order Decapoda; family Coenobitidae; genus Coenobita; species Coenobita brevimanus. The sequence continues at coordinate 41,851,786 of NC_136959.1, forward strand.
GTCTTAATTTTGTTTGTTATCCTGTTTTCTCTTATTATAATCTTTTGACGGAATTTCCTGTTATTGCTTTATGTGACGGAATTTCCTGTTATTGCTTTATGTGATAGGTTTTTGTGACATCCTGTACTTTTATTTATTTCTTGAAAGACTGTGGTACCTCTTTCTGGTACGGTTTTTCTCGTTATTAATGCCTTTCCTGTTTCAGATTTTAATTTTGTTATACCGGTAGTTTTTTCTGTACTGTGCGAGTCTGTTTGGTTTAGTGTTTTGTGACAGGGTTTGTGTTGCCAGGTCTGTGTTTTAGTTTTTCTTTTGCTTCATTATTTAGGAGCAAGTTTGTGTTTCTAGTTTCTCCGAGGCTTTTTGTTTTTTTTTTTTTTTTTTTTTAGATGCCTTTATGATAGGCTTTGAGCTTTACGATTCTTGTTATTTTTTTGGGGGGAGGGGGTAGGTTTTTTACCCTTTTAAAATTTAGTTTTTTTTGGGGGTGTTTGTCTTGTGTTTTTAGGTTTCCATGTGTCTGTTGCTTTGCGACAAGTAGAGTATTTACAATTCGTCTACTTAGGCTTTTAGGAGAACCTTGTCTACTAACCTCTGTTAGTTTTTTTGGTAGCATGCTCGTTTTATTTTAGCATGCTCCTTTGGCTTTTACCTCCTTCAACTTAATGCCCCAATTTAATTATCATCATGCTACCAAGAGTCGATTTGACTTAAGGTATGCCTCCAGTAGTGAAGAGGCCAATAAAGTCTAAATCCAACATCTCCAGTTCTGTGAGTCTCGCGTAAGGTGAATAAAACTGTCAAGGAAAAGTATGACAAATGAAACTTAACAAAGCCTAGCACAATAGAAGCCGACAAACTTTGGCCTTGCTCTGTGACCCTGACTACTGACTGATGCTTCTCAAAATCAAACACCTTCGTTTTTGCCTTACCCTCCATCCTTCCATTAATTTTTGTCTAAATCAGATCAAACTTGATGAAACTCCACTTGTCATGTTGCAGTGACTTTTTCTCTCGTTGTAAAAATCGATAGGTCAACCTCTTTGCAGGCCATTAACCCTTCCGTTAAGTACTACCTAAATCAGACCGATACTGCTTTAGTTGTTTTATTCACACACTGACAAACATGGGTCGAACTTTGGCTTTGCCCTGTAACCTTGATCTTTCATCGACTGTTCTCAAAATCGAGCCCCGTCGTTCACACTCTATCTTCAACCATTCCACAAAGTTTGTTCTAAATCAGATAAACTCTGTCTGGGTTGACCTCGCCATGTAACATTCAGTTTTGATTTATTGTTCTGACCCTCAACCTTGGCACGCAGTCCTCTATAGCTCCTTTATTTAGATATAAACATACAAGGTTACATAATTACATACGAAGTCAAAGAATGTCAGATATTAAGAAGTTTCTCAGCATCTAAAAAAATACGACGTCTGGTTGAAAGGTCGTGTGTGCTTTTGTGTCTATTATTCTTTACTTCCTTGTTTGTATATCCTTGTCTTCCGTAACGGGCATCATCTGATGATTTCTCTCGCCATTTTTAGCTTTTCGTTTTTGTTCTTAGCTGTTTTTTGCATTTATGCCTGTTCTCATCTTCCACATTTTCAAACATTTTTATGTATTATTTCGGTCTTATACTTCGATCTGTATTTCTTATATTCCTTGTTTACCCTACACATTTACATTCGGTCTGTTTCATTACTCATATTTTCACTTTCCAGTACCTATTTACTGTACTTCGCTTTTAATTTCTGTCCTTATTTATTCATTTCCTTTATGTCCTATAATTTACACTGTCTGTCCACAACTTCAAATTTCTCCATCTTCTTTCCTTCATATTTTATTCCTGTCAGTCATTTAACTTCCCGTTTCAACAGGATAGAGGTACTGTCACCACTAGGATCCTCTGACCACAATCTCATCAAAGCCTCATTAGTTAACCCTCCTACACCTCCCCATTCTGAACCTGTCGGGGTGACCCGATGGCACTTTGACAGGGCAGACTGGGATGGTTTAGAAATTATCTTGCTGATGTTCCATGGCAGTCTTTCTTCTCTAGTGATCCCAATTCTACCCAGTCCCACATTTGCGACTTAATACTAGCTGGTATGGATTTATTCATACCAAGTCAGCAATTCACTAAAAGATCAAACTCTCCAAAATGGTTTGATGGCAATTGTGCCAGAGCAACAGCCCAAAAGTCATTAGCATATAACTCTTACTTAAAATCAAAAACATCTGAATCACTCTCCCAATTCAAAATTGCTAGAAATCATGCAAAAGCTGTATTAAATCTATCTAAATCAAACTTTCTTCAAAAGCAAGCATCAAAACTACTTAACAACCCTAATGACAGTAGAATATTCTGGTCAACTCTTAATTCTTTCAATAATAACTTTAACAAGTCATCTTCAGCCAGAATGTCTCAGTACTGGAACTTGATTCTCCTGAAATTGCCCTACTTGAAATACAGACAAGATACGTAAAATCCATCCTAGACAATTTACCTACCAACAAAGCTCCAGGCCCAGATGGAATTCCGCCAATTGTTTTGAAAAAGTGTTCCCCTGAACTTGCCTCTATCCTAGCTAAATTATTCAGACTATGCATACGTACTTCTTTATTCCCAAATTCATGGAAAGAAGCCAATATCCACCCAGTTCCGAAGAAAGGAAGTTCGTCTGACCCCTCCAATTACAGACCGATAGCTGTCACATCTTCTCTTGGTAAGGTATTTGAAACTTTAATTAATAAGCATATTGTTAAACATCTTGAATCCAACAACTTAATTAGTGATAGACAATATGGTTTTCGCCACGAAAGATCCACCATTGACATACTCAATCTCTTAACTCATACCATCCATCAATCAATTCATCTTTTTGGAGAAACTCATGCAGTAGCTCTTGATATCTCTAATGCTTTCGACAGAGTATGGCACCGTTCCCTGCTGTCCAAACTCCCTTGCTATGGACTAACGTCTTTTGTTCCTTTGATTTCTTATCTTAGTGACAGGAAAATAAGAGTAAAAGTAGATGATGTATATTCGAATTTCCACTCAATTAACGCCGGCGTGCCGCAGGGATCAGTTCTGGCGCCAACCCTATTTCTGGTTCATATTAATGATCTCTTATCTGTCACTCACAATCCCATTCACTCATATGCAGATGACTCAACACTACATAGTTCTTTCACACTCAGACATCCATTTACAAAGTCTAATATCTCTACCTCTCAGCTCAGTACAGCCATCTCCATAAAATCAAGATCTATCTACAATCAGTGAATGGGGACAAAACAACCTTGTCTCTTTTAATGCCAGTAAAACTAAATATATACAGTTTACTAATAGACAGATATTGCCAGATTCGTACATTACCTTCAATGCTACTAATATTCCCATCTCCAAAAGTATTGAAATTCTTGGTGTCTCACTTAACAGTGCCCTCAGCTGGACCTCTCATGTCAGATCACTTGCTAAAACCGCCTCAAAGAAACTTGGATTATTGTACAGAGTCCGTAACTTCTTCGCCGATGAGCAGTTAGCTATAATTTATAAGAGTCATGTGCGCTCTCAGCTTGAATATTGCTCACCCTTGTGGGATGGTTGTGGAGAGGTTGCATTAAGACAACTAGACAAAATTCAGAATAAAGCTGTTAGAATCATTAACAACCCTGCCATTACATATAAACTACCTCCCCTGCAAGTAAGAAGGAATGTTGCCTCCTTTGCATTATTTTACAGATATTTTTTTGGCAAATGCTCAGACGAAGTTGCGTCCATGGTGCCACCTCTCCATGCCTTCCCTCGTGCTACACGGGCATCTGGTAGCGCTCATGACTGGAATGTCACTCAACCATATCGCAGAACTTCTGCCTATCAGAATTCTTTCATTCCCCGAACTGCATTTCTCTGGAACTCGCTTCCCCAGAGTTGTTTTCCTCCAAATTTCAACCCACAACTGTTCAAGTCTAACTGTTACAGATATTTTATGAACAGAGGACACCAGTAATCTGGTGTATGGATTATTTTTTTTACCCATTTGTTTTTCCTTCCTCCGTTCTGTTATTTATAAAAAAAAAAAAAATAACCCTTCGCTCCAGTCGTCCCACACTAATATCTTTTTCATCCAGTCTCTCAGCAGTCCAACAGCCACACTTATATCACCACTCTACACATCCTACATCCTTCCTTGTCCACCTTTCTTACCTACTACAGTACTGATTTTCATTAAAAGTAGCCAGTAAGCCCAGGGAATATATGACAGTTAAAAAAAAAAAAAAATCTGGTACTCAAAGAGATGATTGGCCCACCCTCTTGGCAAAAGTCGGTAAACTCTACGGAATCGTGTTGACATATTTCGGAAAATATGTTTTTATAGCCTGAACGTTTTTGACCTCATTAATTCCTTTTAAATGCCCAAATCTAAAAAAAAAGAAAGAAAAAAGGAAGGTGTCTGGGGTTTAATTATCATAGTACTCACTCACTCACTCACTTATCGACTGTTCAGCCTGCCAACCACTTACCTGCATAATAACGTACTATCTCATCTAGTAAATCTAACTCTTCCACCCCCTTTACCTACGCATCTGTCTACCCAATCCATCAAAAAAATGAATGAATGAATAAATAAATAAATAAAAATAATAATAATTCACTTAATCATTTTGTCAAATAACCATCCATTCACCAAATCCTAACCAGTCCATCAAACCTCAAACACATCTAAGCACCTAAACATGCCCTCATCCTTGCAAGCACCCATCCATACAACCCCCAACACCCCCCACCCCACAACCACCCAACCATCAATCCACGCAACACACAAAACCTCTCCACACTTCCCTCCCGCCCCACACCCTGCCAGCCACAACATGCAGTACTAATTAACCCGGTACACGTCAGCATAAGTATAATTTCTTGGTTCATGTGCTCCAAGTCGTTAAAGCAAAGGTCCTCCAGTGGCCATTGTGTGTGTGTGTGTGTGTGTGTGTGTGTGTGTGTGTGTGTGTGTGTGTGTGTGTGTGTTTATGTATGACTGTGTGTGTGTGTGGGGGGGGGGAGATCGGGGGCATACATTTCCTGGCCAGATTGATACGCTCTGGGGCAAAAGTTCGTCTTCACATTTAGTTACTTTCTTCCAATATGAGAGAGAGAGAGAGAGAGAGAGAGAGAGAGAGAGAGAGAGAGGAATCGTCTATGTGCAGAAACATAACTAGACTCTTGGTTTAGGAATATTACCCAGCAGGAAAGTGAAATGCAGAAGAGTTAAAATACTATGCAAACTTGGCGTGGATGGAACTGTTCGCATGTACGGCTTAGCCGTCACTGAAAGAGGCGCAGGAGTCTGATCTGGTAGCCAGTGAATGATAATTATATGACAGATAACTATATAATATTAAACCATCATTAACACACACACACACACACACACACACACGCAATCAACAACTTCAGTTTCTAGTACCGGTATCAAGAGCAAGACCGTAATTGCAGAAAAAAAAAAAAAAACTTAGAGCCTCTTAGTTTTCAGTAAGTGGCATTAAATATTAAGATCAAACAGTATGTATATGGTGTAAAATTCACGGTGAAGGGATAACATGCACTCTGGTGGCACTCTGGTGGTTAATGCTGATGGAGAGAGCGCACTACTGAATACACTGAAAACATCTGAACCTAGCCTATGATGCCTATGAAGCGAAACAAAGAGCACCGGATTAGCAAAAACAGCACCGAAATTACACACACACACACACACACACACACACACACACACACACACACACACACACACACACACACACAGGTAAATTCAGAAATAACTCTGCCTACAAAAGTGAAATTTCAAAAGTGACTCAAGATAATTTTCTAGAAATATCGTGATCAGTACACATGAAGCATCAGAGTAAATGCAGTTGATTTCTCACATATACTATTATCTACTCTCATCTATGTGCTATTATTATCTATTTCTATTGGCCAATATCCCTGAAGGAGATCTATTTCTATCTATATTGATAGATAGCTTCTACACGAAGAAACTCATCTGGATGTAGGATCGAATATACCGTTAGATGCTGTACACGGGGGAGTAATTATTTCTAACCCTTTGAACAACTAAGGGTCTTCCCTAAATAAATAAATTCATCGAGCAGCGACAAAATTATATAATATATTAATGTACCACTAATCTACAGACTGACAGGTAACGTCAGGCGGGCAAGGAAAATAAAAAACCTCGGCATCAGACACCAACGCTCTTATATGGGAAAGTCCCGCGCAAGACCGCATTAAGATTATCCCATTCGTTTTTGGCCGCCCCGCCACACTGTTTCCCGTCATCTGTGTTCCATGATGTGGCACCTGGTGGCCTAGTGGTTAAAATACTCAGACTTTCTTCCTAAGGATCGATTCCCAAGATGTGACCACCAAACTGGTACAGTTCATTGCAATATCCTTCAAGAAACTCCTTGACTAAGATTGGTCAAAATTCTTTATTTTTTTGTATGATGTGAACGAGAATCGGCGAATTAAATAATTCAGATTCAAGCGAATCAGTGTGGACGATATAAGCTGGAGTAACTTTGAGTGTAACAGTCCATATGAGGGGTCACCTGCGGGAACAGAACTTCATATAAAATAAGAGTGATAGCCAGCATTATCCTTTCCCCATGCGTTGGTGAAGCAGAAACAGGGAAGCGTTGTCTGAGCGAGACCGACGCATTTTAAAGTCATGTTGTTGTATTTATTTGTATAAAGCTGTGTTAGTGTCCTCGGTACAATAAAGGATGTGAACATTTGCAAGCATTTGAAGGCACCGCATTAAATGTTAACCCTAGACTGCAGACAACAGTTAATAAGTAAAATTAAATATGAGAAGTTGATGGAATTAATTTATTTATTTATTTATTCATTCATTCATTTTTTTGATGGATTGGGTAGACAGATGCGTAGGTAAAGGGGGTGGAAGAGTTAGATTTACTAGAAGAGATAGTACGTTATTATGCAGGTAAGTGGTTGGCAGGCTGAACAGTCGATAAGTGAGTGAGTGAGTACTATGATAATTAAACCCCAGACACCTTCCTTTTTTCTTTTTCTTTTCTTTTTTTTTAGATTTGGGCATTTAAAAGGAATTAATGAGGTCAAAAACGTTCAGGCTATAAAAACATATTTTCCGAAATATGTCAACACGATTCCGTAGAGTTTACCGACTTTTGCCAAGAGGGTGGGCCAATCATCTCTTTGAGTACCATATTTTTTTTTTTTTTCTGTCATATATTCCCTGGGCTTACTGGCTACTTTTAATGAAAATCAGTACTGTAGTAGGTAAGAAAGGTGGACAAGGAAGGATGTAGGATGTGTAGAGTGGTGATATAAGTGTGGCTGTTGGACTGCTGAGAGACTGGATGAAAAAGTTATTAGTGTGGGACGACTGGAGCGAAGGGTTATTTTTTTTTTTTTTATAAATAACAGAACGGAGGAAGGAAAAACAAATGGGTAAAAAAAATAATCCATACACCAGATTACTGGTGTCCTCTGTTCATAAAATATCTGTAACAGTTAGACTTGAACAGTTGTGGGTTGAAATTTGGAGGAAAACAACTCTGGGGAAGCGAGTTCCAGAGAAATGCAGTTCGGGGAATGAAAGAATTCTGATAGGCAGAAGTTCTGCGATATGGTTGAGTGACATTCCAGTCATGAGCGCTACCAGATGCCCGTGTAGCACGAGGGAAGGCATGGAGAGGTGGCACCATGGACGCAACTTCGTCTGAGCATTTGCCAAAAAAATATCTGTAAAATAATGCAAGGGAGGCAACATTCCTTCTTACTTGCAGGGGAGGTAGTTTATATGTAATGGCAGGGTTGTTAATGATTCTAACAGCTTTATTCTGAATTTTGTCTAGTTGTCTTAATGCAACCATTCCACAAGGGTGAGCAATATTCAAGCTGAGAGCGCACATGACTCTTATAAATTATAGCTAACTGCTCATCGGCGAAGAAGTTACGGACTCTGTACAATAATCCAAGTTTCTTTGAGGCGGTTTTAGCAAGTGATCTGACATGAGAGGTCCAGCTGAGGGCACTGTTAAGTGAGACACCAAGAATTTCAATACTTTTGGAGATGGGAATATTAGTAGCATTGAAGGTAATGTACGAATCTGGCAATATCTGTCTATTAGTAAACTGTATATATTTAGTTTTACTGGCATTAAAAGAGACAAGGTTGTTTTGTCCCCATTCACTGATTGTAGATAGATCTTGATTTATGGAGATGGCTGTACTGAGCTGAGAGGTAGAGATATTAGACTTTGTAAATGGATGTCTGAGTGTGAAAGAACTATGTAGTGTTGAGTCATCTGCATATGAGTGAATGGGATTGTGAGTGACAGATAAGAGATCATTAATATGAACCAGAAATAGGGTTGGCGCCAGAACTGATCCCTGCGGCACGCCGGCGTTAATTGAGTGGAAATTCGAATATACATCATCTACTTTTACTCTTATTTTCCTGTCACTAAGATAAGAAATCAAAGGAACAAAAGACGTTAGTCCATAGCAAGGGAGTTTGGACAGCAGGGAACGGTGCCATACTCTGTCGAAAGCATTAGAGATATCAAGAGCTACTGCATGAGTTTCTCCAAAAAGATGAATTGATTGATGGATGGTATGAGTTAAGAGATTGAGTATGTCAATGGTGGATCTTTCGTGGCGAAAACCATATTGTCTATCACTAATTAAGTTGTTGGATTCAAGATGTTTAACAATATGCTTATTAATTAAAGTTTCAAATACCTTACCAAGAGAAGATGTGACAGCTATCGGTCTGTAATTGGAGGGGTCAGACGAACTTCCTTTCTTCGGAACTGGGTGGATATTGGCTTCTTTCCATGAATTTGGGAATAAAGAAGTACGTATGCATAGTCTGAATAATTTAGCTAGGATAGAGGCAAGTTCAGGGGAACACTTTTTCAAAACAATTGGCGGAATTCCATCTGGGCCTGGAGCTTTGTTGGTAGGTAAATTGTCTAGGATGGATTTTACGTATCTTGTCTGTATTTTAAGTGGGGCAATTTCGGGAGAATCAAGTTCCAGTACTGAGACATTCTGGCTGAAGATGACTTGTTAAAGTTATTATTGAAAGAATTAAGAGTTGACCAGAATATTCTACTGTCATTAGGGTTGTTAAGTAGTTTTGATGCTTGCTTTTGAAGAAAGTTTGATTTAGATAGATTTAATACAGCTTTTGCATGATTTCTAGCAATTTTGAATTGGGAGAGTGATTCAGATGTTTTTGATTTTAAGTAAGAGTTATATGCTAATGACTTTTGGGCTGTTGCTCTGGCACAATTGCCATCAAACCATTTTGGAGAGTTTGATCTTTTAGTGAATTGTTGACTTGGTATGAATAAATCCATACCAGCTAGTATTAAGTCGCAAATGTGGGACTGGGTAGAATTGGGATCACTAGAGAAGAAAGACTGCCATGGAACATCAGCAAGATAATTTCTAAATCCATCCCAGTCTGCCCTGTCAAAGTGCCATCGGGTCACCCTGACAGGTTCAGAATGGGGAGGTGTAGGAGGGTTAACTAATGAGGCTTTGATGAGATTGTGGTCAGAGGATCCTAGTGGTGACAGTACCTCTATCCTGTTGAAACGGGAAGTTAAATGACTGACAGGAATAAAATATGAAGGAAAGAAGATGGAGAAATTTGAAGTTGTGGACAGACAGTGTAAATTATAGGACATAAAGGAAATGAATAAATAAGGACAGAAATTAAAAGCGAAGTACAGTAAATAGGTACTGGAAAGTGAAAATATGAGTAATGAAACAGACCGAATGTAAATGTGTAGGGTAAACAAGGAATATAAGAAATACAGATCGAAGTATAAGACCGAAATAATACATAAAAATGTTTGAAAATGTGGAAGATGAGAACAGGCATAAATGCAAAAAACAGCTAAGAACAAAAACGAAAAGCTAAAAATGGCGAGAGAAATCATCAGATGATGCCCGTTACGGAAGACAAGGATATACAAACAAGGAAGTAAAGAATAATAGACACAAAAGCACACACGACCTTTCAACCAGACGTCGTCTTTTTTAGATGCTGAGAAACTTCTTAATATCTGACATTCTTTGACTTCGTATGTAATTATGTAACCTTGTATGTTTATATCTAAATAAAGGAGCTATAGAGGACTGCGTGCCAAGGTTGAGGGTCAGAACAATAAATCAAAACTGAATGTTACATGGCGAGGTCAACCCAGACAGAGTTTATCTGATTTAGAACAAACTTTGTGGAATGGTTGAAGATAGAGTGTGAACGACGGGGCTCGATTTTGAGAACAGTCGATGAAAGATCAAGGTTACAGGGCAAAGCCAAAGTTCGACCCATGTTTGTCAGTGTGTGAATAAAACAACTAAAGCAGTATCGGTCTGATTTAGATAGTACTTAACGGAAGGGTTAATGGCCTGCAAAGAGGTTGACCTATCGATTTTTACAACGAGAGAAAAAGTCACTGCAACATGACAAGTGGAGTTTCATCAAGTTTGATCTGATTTAGACAAAAATTAATGGAAGGATGGAGGGTAAGGCAAAAACGAAGGTGTTTGATTTTGAGAAGCATCAGTCAGTAGTCAGGGTCACAGAGCAAGGCCAAAGTTTGTCGGCTTCTATTGTGCTAGGCTTTGTTAAGTTTCATTTGTCATACTTTTCCTTGACAGTTTTATTCACCTTACGCGAGACTCACAGAACTGGAGATGTTGGATTTAGACTTTATTGGCCTCTTCACTACTGGAGGCATACCTTAAGTCAAATCGACTCTTGGTAGCATGATGATAATTAAATTGGGGCATTAAGTTGAAGGAGGTAAAAGCCAAAGGAGCATGCTAAAATAAAACGAGCATGCTACCAAAAAAACTAACAGAGGTTAGTAGACAAGGTTCTCCTAAAAGCCTAAGTAGACGAATTGTAAATACTCTACTTGTCGCAAAGCAACAGACACATGGAAACCTAAAAACACAAGACAAACACCCCCAAAAAACCTAAATTTTAAAAGGGTAAAAAACCTACCCCCTCCCCCAAAAAAAATAACAAGAATCGTAAAGCTCAAAGCCTATCATAGAGGCATCTAAAAAAAAAAAAAAAAAAAAAAAAAAAAACCCTCGGAGAAACTAGAAACACAAACTTGCTCCTAAAAAATGAAGCAAAAGAAAAACTAAAACACAGACCTGGCAACACAAACCCTGTCACAAAACACTAAAACACAAAGCCTCGCACAGTACAGAAAAAACTACCGGTATAACAAAATTAAAATCTGAAACAGGAAAGGCATTAATAACGAGAAAAACCGTACCAGAAAGAGGTACCACAGTCTTTCAAGAAATAAATAAAAGTACAGGATGTCACAAAAACCTATCACATAAAGCAATAACAGGAAATTCCGTCACATAAAGCAATAACAGGAAATTCCGTCAAAAGATTATAATAAGAGAAAACAGGATAACAAACAAAATTAAGACAAAGATATTAAGAAAATAAGAAGCCTCATTAATAAAAACCTAAGGAATCAAATTAATGGTTGGAAGTATCGTTCTGGCCGTCCGTCATCTAAGCGGTAATGAGGCTTTGAGGTGGGACGAGTTCGACAATAACAAGGTTAATAGTGGCGTCTGGCCTGCTCATTATCCAGTTATCCCCCGACACACTCACAGGATTGGACTGAGTGGGAGTGGGTTGGGTGGCTGGGTGGGAGAGTAAGTGGAAGGGCAGGTGGTTGTTAGAGATGAAAGGGTAAGTGGAAGGAAATAATATATGATTGGGGGTAGTTAGTTACAGTGACTCACACTCCTGCCGGACTGGTCGGTGTGGAAGTGGATCGGGTGGATGGGTGAGTGGCTAGATGGGTGAGATGGAAAATCGAAGGTAAGCGGGAAGCTAGGGAGGTGATGGAGTAGATGGAAGGGCATGTGGAAAAGACAGTTTTTATCTATCTATCTAACTATATACCTAGGCTGCTTCCCTCAAGGAAAGGGAGGTAGCCGAGACAGGACGACACACTCCCCATTTACTAATCCATTCAAACACATCATTCGCATCTTAGCCCCAAAGGGGAAAAGGGACAGATCCTCACCGCACACACTGAAGCAGAATTGATTGTTGCCAAACGTGAGTTGAATAGAAGGGTTAGGAGGGTGGATAGATTGACTGATTAGTGATTCACAGATACAGGCGAGATGAATGGATGGACAGCAGGTGGGATGGGTGGGTGGATGGATAGGTGAATGTACAGTAGGTGGACAGATGAATAGGTGGTTAATACTCGTAGATGTAGGTGAGGTAAATGGGTGGATAGCAGGCGGGATAGCTGGGTGGCTGAATAGATAAGTGGATCGGTTGTAGATCGGATAGATGACTGATATATATAAGTAAATGGGTGTATGGCAGATGGAACAGGAAGGTGGGTGTATTGACAGTAGGTGGATGGGAGGGTATGTGAATATACGTTGAAGAAAATGTTGTAAGCAACTAAATGGGTACTAGTTGGGGAGATAATAATGTATGTTTTGGTAAGTACTGCATATAGGCATGAGAATGACATGATAAGCGGGTGGGGTGTAGACGATTCGTATGAACTGTAGGTAGGCAGGTTGAAAATTGCACTATCTCCTTATCAGCTCACTCAGCTAATCTCAAGACAAGACATTTTTGAGTAGTTCGAGTGTAGCATGTCGGTAAATGGGTAAGTAGGTGGGTAGCTAGATAGACAGGTAAATAAATAGGTAGGTAGATAGGTAAGCAGGTAACACACACACACACACACACACACACACACACACACACTTAACTCTTTAGCCCAAGGACGCCACAAAAGTGTTTTTCTTGGTATTTCCTGACGATTTTATTCAATTTATGATGGACTTTCACAATCTGAGATGTTAAATGCAGCCAACATTGTCTTCTTAAATTTAATAAACTTGCCTAGTGGTAGCAAGAATAGAAAGAAATAGATCACTGTAGGGAAGAAATTAACACTACCGAACACTCAGATAAAATTCAGAGGAAGCATTTTACAAACTCTACTGTACCTGAACTCTGTCGTTACAGGCATCACACTCTCTAAAATATGAAAGGCCTATTTTTTTCGATTAATGCTGACTTTTTCATATTATGTGTCGCAGTTTTAATATCAGCCTTGAGAGTTTGAAGTGTCAGCTAATTAAGTTTAAAGTGAATTCATCTCCTACCAATTTCCCTTGACTGCAAAGTTTTTCAGTCTGGCGACATTTTTCTTTTTTTTTTAATACGTCACTCGCTTTTATGGCGTTTGGGAATAGAGTTATCAAAGCCCTCATTTTATTTTTCGATGAATATTTTTTACTGGTACTTTAGCACTGGTGGGGCTGTTGTCGAGTGTCCATGGCTGAAGATTAGCTTTAGGTTGTCTCCTAGTCAGTCGCGTGTCACTTTCTTCACATTGCTCTTCTCTTCTTGTCCACGCCTGTCTGTCTGCCTGTCTGTTTTAGTCTCGTTCTCCTCCTTCTCGTTCTTTTTTCCCCTTCTACTTATCCTCCCTCACTTTCTCTTCTCCCATCTCCTTCAGCTTCTCATTTTCTTTCTCCTTCCTTTTCTTTTCTCCTTGTCTTCTCTTCTTGAACAAAGGTTGCCACTATTTGAGCGTTTTATAGCTAAATTTAGATATATTTATTCCCATTTAGAAATTTTTTAAAAGGAATCTTTGCCAAGTTTAACAATGTTAGCTTGTCTCTTTGCGATTGTTTACAAACTTTTTGGCTTGGCGACTTTCTAATAACTTTTTGAGGTCAACCACAGCGACCTTTGAATCTGTTTTTGGCATCGCTATTCTCGTCTCTTCTCTTCTGTTCTTTTCTTGACTCTTTCCATCTTCTTTTCTCTTATCATCTTTTCTCTTATTTCTGACGGCTTAAAGAAAACAAAGGAATCGACGAACTACTGGTTTCATCACACACAAAACCATCTTACTCCTGGTGATTAAATTTTCTCATTGTGATATCTATAAAACTAATTACATTTTTATTATATTAACAGCCAACCATCATTGTTTTTGTTTTTTTCTGTCATCGTAAAACTGTCCCTTATTTGCATTCAGCGCAGCTATTGTCATCAAATTTTATGAGATTAATTTGGCGAGTTTTTCACATGTCGCTCTGGCAAGATGTGGGGCCTGTGGCGTGGTGGTGGTGTGGTGTGTGAATGGGGGGTGTGGTGAGTGAATGTAGTGGTGTGGTAGGTGAGTGGGGTGGTGTGCTTGGTGGGTGGGGTGGCGTGCTTGGTGGATGTGGTTGCATGGTGATGAATGAGTGTGGTGATGTAGTGGCTGTGGTGGGTAAGTGGTGACGTGATAAATGTGGTGGTGTGGTGGGTGAATGCAGTGAGTGTGGTGGCATTGTGGGGGAGTTGTTATTGTTGCTCAACCCCGATCAACCCTAGCCCAACAGACCAGTCAATCGCAAGCGAGTAGCAGCCCCTATGAGGTCGTCCCATATACGTACGCTCCTCACAGCGTATTTGTTGTGCCCGCGTCCTAGTGTGGCATTTGCTGTACTGTGCTTTATTATGTGTGTTACGTTGTGCTGGCCTATTGTACTGGTAACTGAGGAGGGCCAGGTGATGAGGAGGTGGGTAAGCATGGCAGTGTAGTGATCTAGTTTGGTTGTGTGGTGATGTGGCTGAGTGTGGTAGTGTGGTGGGTGAGTGTGGTGATGATGGATGAGTATATGGCATCGTGGGTTTTGTGTGATGGCAGTCGTGAATGTGATAGTGTGGTGGGTGAGTGTGGTGGTGGTGTGGTGATGCGTTGGGAGTGGTGGTTGTGATGGTGGTGGTGGTGGTGCATGTGATTGTTTGGTAAGTGAGTGTTGTGAAAGACTGATTAGTTTAGCCAAATCTTATTAGGTACTGGCAGTTTGGAGACAGTGTAAGGGCACTATTTACCACAAATGTAGGCCTACTCAGATGCGTTTCTTGTTGAATATGATGGATTGTTATGTTATCTTCGTGTGGTATGGTCTGAGTGTAAGTGTATATGAGTGGTGAATCGCGTTGGTGTCATAGTGTTGGGGTATGTGAGTGGGATTGTGTCTGGATGTGTGTAGATTCACTCAAAAATGAAATGAAAGAAAGAAATTTTTCAGTACTGCAGCTGAAAGATTCAGTGTCGTTTTTGTGGAAACGTTTGTTAAAAGATTATATTAAAGCATTTCCGGCAACAACTGAAAAAACACATTGGAAAATCAACAGCCAATCATCTGGTAATTTATGGCATTTATAAAGATGAAATAAAAATTTAATGATCATACTGTTATTAAAATAACATGATGGGAAATCAGAAAAAATACATTACAAAGTAGCATTAAAATGGTGAATAAACTTATTAAATCAGATTCAGGAAATTAATGCTGTACGTAAAAAATAAATGAAAAGTGAAATAATAAAACCTTTACGATGAGACTGAGTCAGGCTGGAACGGAGAGAGAAACTGGGTAGAAAGAAAGGGAAGATAAGATGACGAGAATATAGAAAAATGAAGTATGCAATAGATACATACATACATACATCGAGACAGAATGTACATATGCTTTGAAACACGGGCAAACAGACATATAGACAGAAAAATACTGTATATAAATACATAACTGCATACATGTAGTAATGCACCAAGACAGACACACAGATCGAAAAGTCAGACATGGCCTGGATGAACTGAATGTTGAGGCGTCCCGAGAGAGCTGTAGCCTAGTAGGGTAATCACGTGACCAGACCCTCCTGTACAAGACCTGACTCCGGGCACTGCCACGGACCCTCAGTGACATTCTCCGGGAAGAGGAGAGAGGAGGAGGAGGAGAGAGGGGAAGACGAGAGTGGGAGGAGAAGGAGAAGGGGAGAAAAATGGAGAGATAGCAGTAGGAGTAAGGTGGAAAAACAGATGGCGAAGATTATGGGAAGAGAACGGGAGAATGGGGAGATGGTGGGAAAGGATAACAACAGAACAGAAAGAGGAAGAAGGAAAGAGGGGCATCTGGGGAAAGGGGACAACTAGGGAGAGGGGATAGTAACAGGAGAGAGTGGACAACAGCAGCAGAAGAGAGGGGACAGCAGTATGAGAAAGTGACAGCAGTAGGAAAATAGCTAAAAGCAGCAGGAGAAAGGAAACAGTAGCAGGAGAGAGGAGACAGCAATTGGAGAAAGGAGACAGCAGTAAGAGAGAGAAGAAGGCCATAGGAGAGAGGAGATAGCAGTTGGAGAAAGGGGACAGTAGAAGGAAAGAGGGGGAAGCAGTAGGGACAGTGGGGAGGCGAAATAGTGAAAAAGACATTAATCTGAAGCACTCAGGAGGAGAAGTAATGATAGGTTCAGAGAGGAGTTGTTATGGGGTAAAGGAAGGGGAAAGTGCACTGTAGTAGGGAAGTAATGAGGAGGAAGGGTAGAGCGGGAGAGAGAAGTGAGGAAGGGAAGCGATTAAGGACGAGGGGAAAGAGAAGGATGCGGAAGAAGTAAAGGAGTGAGGGTCAGTGTGGAAGTGGGGAGTAATAAAGAGGGAAGGTATAAGAAGATGGAGAAGTGGCTGAAGAGCAAGAGGAAAGAGGGAACAGAGAGACAACAGAAACGGTGAAGGCATAGTTAGAATCTGTGAGCGGGTAAGGAAAATGAAGGAGGTTCAGTGTGGAAGGGAAAGTACTGAAAGAAGGTAAGAGGGTAGAAAGAAGTGAGGAAAGGAAGTGATGACGGACGAGGGATAGGAGGAAAGGAGAGGATATAGTGAAGAGAGTTTAGGGGCAGTGCAGGTAAGATAGACAAGAAAAAAGAACGCAAGTCCATGTTGTTTAAACTTGATGCGCAAAACCCATAATTTTTGACGGTCGTTAATGAGGCTCCTGTCGTTGTTAGATCTGGTCAGCCTGCATCCCGCGTTGCTGAGTGTAGTGCAGCAGCAATCCAGAATAGTCAGACTTATGTTATCCTCATTACATGTTTCGGAAATTATCCTAAAAACTGGAGGGTTGTCTACACTTTGGCGCTCCCAGTTTTAATAATACGACCGACAGACCTTGAAGTGAGTGTCCATTCTGGTCACATGTCGGAGTACGGAGAGTCGGTTCACAGCCATCCTAGGAGAACGGAATTATAATCAAGTAGAAAGGTCTTACCCCGCTTACAAAGCCAAAAGAGGTGGAGAGAGGAGGGCAAGCTTGGAAAAGAGATTGCATGTATTAGAAAAGAAATGAAGAGGGACGAAATGAATGTAGGAAAATGAGAGAGAAAGTTATTGGGGTTGCGCGAAAAAGAGCAAGAGAGAGACGAAGAACATGACGGGAACAGGAACAGTATGAAGCAAAATAGAAAGAGATGAGGGAGGGCAGCGGGAAAAAGGGATAGAAATTTATTGGTGGGGAGAAAAGAGAATATGAAAGGAGGAAGAACATTTAAGGAAAGGAAACAATATCAAGCAATAAAGGAAGAAGAAGGGAGACTATAAAAGCAAGAAAAATACAAAAATTTACTGGGAGAGATGGGGGGAAACTGGTTAGAAAGAGACAGTATGAAGCAGTAAATAGAGAGAGAAAGGGCGAGGAGATGAAAACAGAGAAAATACAGAGAAATGTATTGGGGGAGAGAGAGAGAAAGAAAGAGAGAGAGAGAGAGAGAAAGGATGGGGTGGGGTAAGGAAAGAGGATATTGAGAGAGAAAAAACAAGAAGGTAAAAACAAGGTAGGAATGAAAACGGTCTGAAGCCATAAGGAAAGAGGAGGACGGGGTAGGAAGTGAGGTAAAAAAGAGGGAAATTTAATAGAGCTGAGAGAAAGAGAGGCGAAAGACAAGATAGGAACAGACAATATGATACGAGAAGGGAAGAGGAAGGGCGTGAAAGTGAATGGAAGAAAAAGAGGGGAGAAGTTTATCGGACACTGGAAAGATAGAGAGAATGAGAGAGAGAGAGAGAGAGAGAGAGAGAAAGAGAGAGAAACAGACAGACAGACAGAGACAGGGACAGAGAGAGTTTGTTGAGGTTGAGAGAAAAAAGAGAAAGGTAGGTAGGCAGGTAGAGTAAGGAGGAGAGAGGGGCGGGGCAGTAGCATGGGAGGGCAGGAGTGGGTCCATTTAGATTATTACACTGCCGAATTATGAACACTCGCTAATTCCAGGCCAGACGTGCACTCATGACGTGCTGCCGCCCCGCCCTGCCTCGCGCTCAGAATATACATGCCTGTTTGTATAAATTTTTCTGTGTGTATATATATTCCACTATACTATTGCACACTCAGAAATGTAAGTCTGCCTAATATTTCACCTCTTCTTGCGTTTCTTTGCTGGCTGATATTGCTCAGCTGAGAGAGGTTGGTGTGTTGTTCTGCCTGTAGATTATACCCATTAATATGATATGCCAGGGAGGAGAGTGAAGGACATGCTCCAAGTGCAAAGTAGACGCAGTGGAATAGTAGGTGCACCTTGTCCTTAGCAGTATTTGGCTGGTCTTTTATATAAATTTCGGCCTTTGTAGTTCAAACCTGAAGTCTGTAATCTAAATTAGGTCTCAGATTGCCATCTCTCCACCTTAGATGCTCAACTGTAACAAGAGACGAATGTTAAAACAAACTAGCTAGGAAATAGTGTAAGAAAAGGCCGTAGTCGTAGTATTGCCGTGTCCTGCCACTGAACTCTTTCAAACGACTTCAGGATTACGACGATTTTTCACCAAATTACGGTGGACGAACTTAGTACCGGTAAGGTGATAGTTTATATTGTAACCAAACAGTACGGTGTTTGGTTGGAGTTATAGTAGTGGTGTTTGTGTTTATTTTGCTCGACACACACTCACACACACACACACACACACACACACACACACACACACACACACACACACACACACACACAATACAATAATACATGTGTGTGTGGGGGGGTGTATGTGTGTGTGTGTGTGTGTGTGTGTGTGTGTGTGTGTGTGTGGTGTCTGTGTCTGTGTCTGTCTGTCTGTCTGTCTGTCTGTCTGTCCGTCCGTCCGTCCTCATCGCGCTGCTGCCAGACTGGCCACTGTATGATGCACACCACACACACCACACCGACTCTTCATTACCACATCACATCGCCACACCCACATTCTGAAATCAATCTCCAGCTCTGTCTCTCACACTGTCCATCTGCTCTTCCTCCATTACACCCACACCCACCCACCGCTGTCTGTACCTTGTATTCTAATTTCACAGTGCTGTAAATTGTTCAGATAGAAGGATTATTCCCACAAATGGATATCCTGTTCATTGACAAGACAGAACAGTGCCAGACCTGAAGAAGTTCCATGTCGGGCCGAGGCTGTTGTACACTCGCTCCAGAAAGTATCGGTGCATTGTGGGTCCGATGTCATCCGGAATGATTCGACCATGTGGCAGTGATAGCCCGTTAATACCTGTATATATTATAACATTTACGGCCATTCCCTACACATTATGAAGGACAGAAGAGTTATATCTGATATAGCAGTCATTTATCGTCTGGGATGCATGCGTGTGGGAGGACAGAACCGCAATTTCCAGTTTCCTTTGTTCCGCGTGTCATAATATTTAACACATATTCTGCACCGATACTTTCTTGAGCGAGTGTACCTTAATAAGCAAAATACCCATTGTATAATGCGTCCAAAATATACTGTGTTATAGTTCTTTTTCCTTAAGCTGACCGGGAATTTCGTCCTTCTGTAGCTTATTTCAAGTAGCTGTGTGGCAGAAAAAGACAATGCCTCGTCTCTACTTCCTTTCCATAGTACTTACTCTTGACTAGAATCCCGGCTGTTAATCTCTTCTCACAACTCAGCATTCAAGGTGGAAAGATGGATATTTTGGGCCACGTTAGAGTAAAATGAGTATAGTTAACGTCATAGCCGTGGACTTAGAAGGCTTTTAATCACCTTTTAATCACCGCTGTATTACTCATGTAACAAATTAGTTTTGTGTTACTTCAGGCCGTGTAGATCTTTCATATTATTCTTACCATCTCCAGGCGACCATTATCAGCATAGGAGAGTTTGTGTTGGAAGGGTTGGCCTTTACAAACCTTTTCATGAAAAGTCGTTTCTATATTCAATAAAATCGTCTAGAGGCAGGAAAAATAAACTACAATAAGACTTCATGCTAGTGCAGGGTTATGTATAGACATTCAAATTTTAATACTAATTAACAAAAAACTATTAGTGTGCTGTATGCAGAAAAAAATGATAAGGAAGAAGTGGTAGGGGGTGTGGTAAAATAAGGGCATTCCAGGCCACTACTTTGTCAGCACTATGTTGGCTTCCTCACGACGGTATCATTGACCAGCTAAGTACTGTTTCATGACTGCCGCCTCACTTTCACTCTATCTCTTCCTCCCTGTCTCACCATTGCCTCGCGTGTTTACTCTGTCCATCCCCTAAACATACATACATATCGTACATACGAGTTCATACCAAGCTTTCTCCCACACTAATGCGCGCACGCCCGCACGAACACACACACACACACACACACACACACACACACACACACACAGATCCTGTCCCCATATGATCCTGTGTTGCCATAAATATGTCACAAACCACAACGTGCATTCGCTTCACACACAGTCCCATTACACTTACAACTACTTAGACCCACACCTGCCCCAAGCTACATCTACCCCACACCACACCTGTTCCCACACCACACCTGCCTCCACGCCACACCTGCCTCCACACCACACCTGCCTCCACACCACACTTGTCCCCACACCACACCTGCCCCCACACCACACCTGCCCCGGCACCACACCTGCCCCCACACCACACCTGCTCCCGCACCACACTTGTTCTACATCACGCCTGCCCCCACACCACACCTGTTCTACATCACACCTGTCACCACACTGCTTCTGCCTCCACAACCACAACTGGTCGTACCCATATTTCCCATACTCACATTCACAACTTTTCAAACCCGTGCTTCCCCTACACATACTACCTGCCCCGCACCGACACTCATTCTCACCCTTTGCTTATACCTGCTACCACACCAACACATCCACAACTGCTGATGTAATCCTGTTCCCACCCATACCTGTCAGCACTGTTACACCTGCTGCTCACCACCTCTCCCCTCAAACACAGTGCCATCATGCAACATCCGTACCCACATGCACCCACACCCACCCAATCGCCCACACTCCCCCCCCACACACGTAGGTGCTCACCCTTAGCCACACCATCGCACTGCCATTTCTTTGTCGTAATGGCGCCTCATAACATCGACCCTGGGAATAATCCCAAACTCCACAACCTTAAATTAAAAAGTAACACACATTTACTTACGATTTTCCCGTTCAGTTGCACCAGGTGGCATATTTCCAGATACACTAGATTCCTTTTTCGCTCTAAATTATTCGTTCGTTTTTATTATTTTATTTTATTTATTTATTTATTCACTAAGAGCATTTTGTGTTTTCAGAAGAGTTTTCTGACCGTCGTTATTAAGAATTCAGTCGCAGTGAATCAAGAAAAAACATCTGAGTATTATTAATTTTTTAACACGGGGATGTCATTCTTACTTTAACTTTGAAAAGGCGTCTGGTAAGGAAGAGGGTTAATATACGCTTTGTCTAACCCTCCAAGCTTGAAAAGTCTCTTTTAAAATTAATTTCAGCCATTGAAAGGAAAGATAACATAAGTTACGGGATCGGAGTGAAATTGTGAAGCTTGGACAACGATGGGTTACAGCCTTAATCTTATATCATCGTCTGGTGTTAGCAAAGATAAAGTAGTTAAAAGATTTATTTCTTCCTCAGAAGGTTTATTCCTTCACTGACACTTTTGTTTAACCTTTCCCACGACAATTTTATTCAGTTTAGGAGAGAGACTTCATAACAGAAAGGTTAGTGAAGGTTGTTTTTATCCATTCAATCAGAGAGGTCCTTATTGACCTGAAAAGAATTCGGCCGGAACTAGTCAGAATAAAAAAAAAAAAAAATCATTCGGCTGAAGGAGATAACCGAAAAGATGCGTAATGTAGAAAAAATCCGAGACCTGTCCCTGTATCCCTTATGTTGTGGCACGCCTGCATGAGGGCTGGCCATACACGATTCCCGGATAATGGGCTACTTCCACAAAGCTTCAGACATCACAGGATCCAGACTTCAGTTACATCCTGTTCTTAATAAGGAATATTATGAATGATTATCACTTTGTTCGTTGTTGGTTCTTGTTCCTGATATTGTATATAGTTTCACTCAGTGCTGTAGCAAAAGGATGAACTTTCTGTATTACTGCATCAACTCAGTGCTCTTTGACATAATCCTTGTTATCCTGACGTCTTTTTCCCACCTAGGGATAGCGTGAGGGAGAATCCAGAAAACAGGAAAGAAGAGTCACAAAGAGCTGTCTACAGCATGCTTAGTGAAACTGGCCACATACTCTCTCCCCATTAAGGCCCTGGAAATCCTGGCTCTAACCATCTGCACATATTTTTGAATTATTTTTCTTTATACCTACTTGTTGTACATAATTGTTAACAATGTATTTTTCCTTTGCAGGTAAGTTGATGCAGCGAGAACGGGGAGACTCATGAAACAGTAAGCAGAATTTCAAGTCCACATACGTTAGACCGAGGCCACTTATATCAGCTAAGATAGTTTCAAGGCAACTCCGGTCCAGTTTGGTCAGTTCGGGTCCATGAAGGTCCATGAAGGTCCAAGATCGGTTGGGCTTATAGGTCAGGTCAGATCTCTTGTGGCCAATGCAGGGTCATTCAGTGGCTTCACATCCATTCCCGGCCTGTCTTGTCAATTTTAGTCCATTCAGTTAAATGCAGAAATATCCATCCTATATCACGACCAAGTAGATTAAATTAAGGCAATAAGTAGTGCATGTCACCTCCAGGTCACTTCAGCTGCAACTGATTCATTCAGGTCAGTTGAAACTGATTCAGGCTCATCTTGGGAAGCCAGGTACAAAAAGTTAGCCATTCCCAGGTACTGATGTCCAAGATATGACTTTTTTTTTTTTTTTTTTTGAGGGAGAGGGAGGAAGCGTGACAAACGAGTGGGTTGAATGGGTTGAACGTCGGCTGGCAAGTTTTAAGTTAAAGATTTCTTCTCGAGGATGAAATGAGGACGGGGAACTGTAGTGGTAGAGATGGGCGTAGATGGTGGTGGATGGTAGGGTAAGACAAAGGTGATATCACTTATAAAAATGGATGTTACAAGATAAATAATCAACACGCCCCACACCGCCAAGCGCAAGAGACAAGTACCACTAACATTTTCACGGGTGTTTTTCTTGGTGGTTACATTTGGATGTTGTGGTGAATGTTTAAATGTAAGCTTTCCCCAATAACAAGAAAGCAAGCACGCGCTGCTTTCATACACCTGGCATCTTGGGACACAGATGGTAAAGAAAATGACATTCCGTATACAAGAATACAGGAAGACTCAGAGGACAGACACTAACATCGGCTCCGAATTCGTAAAGGACTCTAACCTATTATTTACGATAAGCAAATCCTCTATAGCAGTTATATATTGTCAGTGAACCATTTTGTTTTGTCGAACTTTTGAAGTCATTATTCCTAGTTTGTTTCGGCAGTGCTTGGCAACTGTATGCAAGTAAAGATTAAATCATAAACTAGCACATTTATATTGAAATTAAGCTTAAGAAAGTTTATGATATCAGGCGGATTAATACATTGGAGGACAAAAGTTTACATACTATTCCACTGCATCTGCTTCACTCTGAGGGCACATTTGTCACTCCTTCCTAACACATCACAGAAAAAAAAAAAATCTGAAATACATACTAAGCCTCTCTGACCTTTGGAATATTAGCCACAAAAAAAAAAAAAAAAAAAAAAAGTAAGCAGAGGAGATGATGTTAGGTGAATTTTTGTCCCAGATTGTACCAGTGTTCCCCCAGTGACAGTCTACAAATGAGATACGCCCGTGTCGTGACTGATTAGGGTGGCTGTTGTGTAAGGTTCGTGATACGGGAGATTAGAGGGAGGGAAAGGGATGGAGGTGGCATGAGAAATACCGGTAAATAAAATGTCCCTAAACTTGCTGTGAAAATGCACAGAATTGTCACTAAACACTACAGTCACCAGGAAATCGCAAAGAAATGTGGCAAAATTCCAGGATATCGTTGCACAAGGCTAGTAAGGCGGCAAGGCGGAGGGACGGAAAGAGACAGAGTTACCAAAAGAAATGAAGAAAAAAAGAAGCCACCCAGTTTGCTCTAAAAAAAAAAAATCCAGCGTTGTCTGTAAGCAATAAAACCTTCAGAAAATCGCAAAGAAATGGGTTAAAATTGCCAGGATATCGCTGCAATTCTGTAAAAAATATCTCTAAATATGTTGCCTGATGGAACTAAGGGGCTCTACATTAGGTGCGATGTTGTTAAGCACCAGATTTTCCAGGAAGTTACACAAAATTATGGTCGAGTTGCAAGGATATCGCAACATTTAGCTGCCAAATCGCTTAAATGGCAACTTTGGAAAGGGAGAATAGTTGAGAGAGGCGGAGGAAGTGAAATACAGATAAGTTACGAATACAGAGAACTATGGAATGAATGCCAGACAAAGACACAAAGGAAAGGAGGAAACGAGGAAAAGAGAAAAGTGAAGAGTAGGACTGGGGAAGAGGAATTAGGTCTACGGTAAACAGACATCAAAGGGAACAAGGAACAGAAGAAGGAAAGTTTGTCAAAAAACAGAGGAATGAAAGAAGGAAGAAGAAAGGAAAGAGTATAAATAAGGCAGGGAAAATTAGGTAAACATGAGAGGTAGGGAGAAGGAAGGGACAAGGAATGATAGGAACTGAATGAATGATAAGACAGGAAGCGAGCAGGAAACATGGAGAGAGGAAGGGAGAGGGCGAGAGATAGAAAGAGAGGAAGGGTAGGAATAAGGAACAAGAAATAATGAGTTTAAGGGAATGTGGGGTTAAGGTGAAGCAGCTGCAAATCAAGACAGTGGACACACACACACACACACACACACACACACACACACACACACACACACACACACACACACACACACACACACACACACACACACACACACACACACACACAGAATGTCATGAACGGGAATGGGACTGAAAGTAAGAATAATGTGAGAAACAGGTAGGAGCAAATGAATTAAAAGAAATATTAATAAATGAAACTAGTACAAAAAAAAAAAACGAGTGAAAGAGAAATACGAGAGCGAGCAGTTTCAGGATTAGGACAAAGAATAAATGCAGCAACACACACTGGACAGGACGTGAAGGCTGGCACGGAAGGACAGAGATCACAAAGAACACAGAAGCAGCAGGGAAGCACAAGGTAGAAAAGAGCAGGGAAGGGCAGTGCAGGGGAGAAGGCAGGGAAGGAAGGTAGGACAATGCAGGGAAGGAAGGTAGGACAATGCAGGGAAGGAAGGTAGGACAATGCAGAGAAGGAGGGTAGGACAGGCAGGGAAGGAG